>NC_052157.1:156840884-157163844 GCF_902713615.1 Scyliorhinus canicula
TCTAAAGCCTTCACATCCTTCTGGTAGTGTGGCGACCAGAATTGAACACTATACTCCAAGTGTGGCCTAACTAAGGTTCTATACAGCTGCAACATGACTTGCCAATTCTTATACTCAATGCCCCGGCCAATGAAGGCAAGCATGCCGTATGCCTTCTTGACTACCTTCTCCACCTGTGTTGCCCCTTTCAGTGACCTGTGGACCTATACACCTAGATCTTTCTGACTGTCAATACTCTTGAGGGTTCTACCATTCACTGTATATTCCCTGCCTGCATTAGACCTTCCAAAATGCATTACCTCACGTTTGTCCGGATTAAACTCCATCTGCCATCTCTCCACCCAAGTCTCCAAACGATCTAAATCCAGCTGTATCCTCTGACCGTCCTCATCGCTATCTGCAATTCCACCAACCTTTGTGTCGTCCGCAAACTTACTAATCAGACCAGTTACATTTTCCTCCAAATCATTTATATATACTACGAACAGCAAAGGTCCCAGCACTGATCCCTGCGGAACACCACGAGACACAGCCCTCCAATCAGAAAAGCACCCTTTTATTGCTACTCTCTGCCTTCTATAGCCTAGCCAGTTCTGTATCCATCTTGCCAGCTCACCCCTGATCCCGCTACTGCACCCAGTCAAAAGCCTTCTCCGTGTCCATGGGCACCACTACCTCCAGCACCTGGGCTCTCGACGGGGTCATTATCATGTTTAACAGTCGCCGTATAATACTAGAAAACTGCCTGCCCTTTACGAAGCCCGTTTGGTCCTCCGTCACCACCCCCGGGACACAACCTTGTTCCTGCCACTAATTTAACCAGTACTTTCGCATCCGTATTTAACAACAATATGGGCCTATATGACCCACCTCCTGGTACAATATAGCAGGTTTGTTTTAATTACTTGAGCTATGGGAGCTTAACAACAAGGTTAAACAAACAAAAAGAATTGCACAGCTGCAAACCTAACCGGAAAATGTTCCCACACCCTCCTCCATCATTGGTGGCTGTTCTTTCAGACTTTGTGACCCATATCCTGGTTGAGGCTGGTTTAGCACAGTGGGCTAAACAGCTGGCTTGTAAAGCAGAACAAGGCCAGCAGTGCGGGTTCAATTCCCGTACCGGCCTACCCGAGCAGGCGGCGGAATGTGGTGACTAGGGGCCTTTTCACAGTAACTTAATTGAAGCCTACTTGTGACCATAAGCGATTTTAATTTCCTTATGCCCATAACCAAATCCCTAGATTTTACCACCTCCCTTCATAACTTTTTCTTTGATTGTACTTTAAGCATCCACCACAATTTGGTGTTTCAATTTTGTCCTTCCTCCATGATTTTCATTCGTATTTTCTTCTATCCTGTAAAGGCAGACATTGTTTCCTGCATCTTATTGTTTGTCGTTGTAATGCACCATGAATAAGCACTTGTAAAATGAGGCAACGGAAAAGCCAAACTTTTCATCCTTTTATGGTTGTTTTGTATCAAATGTTATTCCTATAGCAAATATATTTTGGCAGCAATATCCTAACAAAGCTACTTTTAATGCAGTTTCAAACATTGTATTAACTCCAATAAACCACACCCTAATTAGATTTATCTCAAGGGATAAGCACAATCTTCCTGCCAGGTTGAACAGGATCAACCTCCCTAACGTGCAGTAATCACATGTAAATGAAGTATCTGGGAAAACGAGTTGCTAGGATGTATTCGAGGAAGTGTATTTCACAGAAATAATGATGCCTCTAGCTATTGTGAAATAATTGCTTTATATACCAAAAATCCACTCCATTGTAACTCCTTGTGACGGTTGAAAAAGGAAGTAATGATTCTTCCTGATAAATGTTTTGAAAAATATAGAGCTGATTAACAACAGAAAAGAGCGATGTACTTGACTAAGACAGCCAGATCAAATCTCCTTCTAGAAGACCTGTGTTACTGTAATGTTTTTGCAACATCTTTCCTCCACAATCCTTTTGTAGATAATTACCATTATCTACCTGCTGTCCGCTGTAGCTTCAAGCGAGGGTCATCAGTTAGCAATCAGCTAATTTTACCTTTCGCTGCTTCTGGGAATTGTGAGGCCTGTTAACTCGATACAGTCCAGAGATTTCATCTAGGGCTCCATCTTGGCTTGTAGCCTTTTGGCAGTGATCAACCCTACTGTGTCATTTATGGAAATTTGGTTTGTGGGTTTTTCCCCCTCTTCCTGAAGTTTCCCTGGACCGCACACACACACTTTTATTGAAAGATGGGCTGGGTATCTGCTCTCGGGTGACCTAAATTGGAAGCCAGAGGCAAGTGGCCCACTTTCAGGCTGTTGTGTGGTTGCAGCACTGAATCTTTACCCAGCGTAACCACGCTGGAGTATGGAGAATTGGAAGTGCACACTACCTCTTTGGTGAAGTGTGCTGTTGGTCTGGCATCCTGTGATCCTCTACAGAATTACATTTTTAAACATGCTTTCCACTGACATTACATCTTGTGCAAGAGAAGATTGCAATGCACAAAATCGTTTGAGGAGACCATTTATAGTTTTTCTATTCACACCATGGGTGTAGATGGCTCATGGGAGTGAGTACCATTTGAAGTGGGATATCTATTTTCAAATTACATAGTCCTTCATTTTATTTAGTTTAAGAATAAATTGTGCATGGTCAATTGAAGATTTTTAAAAATTATTTGTGTTTAGTGATGATGGAATTGGGGTGGCACTTTAGAAAATCGTTCTCCAATGTCACCTGGTGGCCAGAACCTTCAACTAGGCTGTAATAGTTAACATAAGAAAGTAATGGGAAACATTGTGCCTATTTCGAATAGTAAAACATGATCAAAATTATGACAACCGAGAGTGCACACCCAAGCAAAATGTGCTTGAATCAAGGGCAACATTGTGGCATAGTGGTTAGCACTGCTGCCTATGACGCTGAAGGCCCAGGTTCAATCCTGCCCTGGGTCACTGTCCGTGTGGAGTTTGCACATTCTCCCCGTGCCTGCGTGGGTTTCACCCTCTCAACCCAAAGATGTGCAGGATGGGTGGATTGGCCACGCTAAATTGCCCCTTAATTATAAAAAAATATAATTGGGTACTCCAAATTTATTTTAAAAGAAAATGCCTGAATTTGTAAATGTATTATTTAAGACAATATTTGCATCTTTGACTTTGTCCATATAAATGTTTCTGGAACCTACCTCTCCATTCACCTGAGGAAGGAGCAATGCTCCGAAAGCTAGTGTTTGAAACAAACCTGTTGGACTTTAACCTGGTGTTGTAAGACTTCTTACTGTGCCCACCCCAGTCCAACGCCGGCATCTCCACATCATAAATATATATACAATGGCTTGAGTAAAATATCTATGTGAATCTTACAATAACCATGAAATATTTGAACATCTATCTATCTATATATATATATATATATATATAATGATTTGGGGCATCTGCATGAGGCTCATTAATTATAAATTCACTTCTTCACAGTTCCATTGAAATTGTTTTTTGTGTATTTAAGGTGATTTGGCAAAGTTGTATTGCAGATTGTATAAAACTAAAGAAATGCTTATTTTGTACACTAATGACTGTAGGTTTGTTATGTCTGCACAAAACCTTATTGTATTCGACCTCCTTTGAGAAACCCACAAACATTTCCTTCACATTTTGCATTCCCTGATAGAACCTGATCATCTCTCAGATTGGTAACTTCCAACAGTAAAATGAGATCAATCAGATTGAGGATGAGGGGAGGATTGGATTGTCTTGTAGGGGGGAGTGGATTTATTGAACAACCCACCTCCTGTTTTGTGGTGGTGGGAGGTGGCCCGCCATTTGCTGGTGGCGGGATCTTCTTGCCCCGCCATTGTCAACAGAGTTTCCCTTTGAATTCGCCTCTCATCACTGGGAACCCTGCAGTGGGGTGCACTGTCGGTGGGAGGGAACAATCCTATCCCACCTGTGTTAGTGGCTGCAAAATCTCATCCACACTAACGTATATTTTATAGTAGCCAATTCAGCCCCTCGAGTCTGCTCCGCCATTCAATCAGATCGTGGCTGATCTCTTCCTGGTCTCAAAGCCACCTCCCTACCTCTAGGGGCTGTTTAGCTCACAGGGCTAATCGTTGGCTTTGAAAGCAGACCAAGGCAAGCCAGCAGCACGGTTCGATTCCCGTAACAGCCTCCCCGAACAGGCGCCGGAATGTGGCGACTAGGGGCTTTTCACAGTAACTTCATTTGAAGCCTACTCGTGACAATAAGCGATTTTCATTTCATTTCTTCCCCATTTCCCTTTAACATATTTTTAAAATCAGAAATATATCGATCTCCCCCTTGAAGCTATTTAATGATTTGAACTCCACCACACTATGAGGCAGCGAGTTCCAGAAATTCACCACCCTCTGCGACAAGTAGTGCCTCCTCATCTCTGTTTTAAATCTACCACCTTTCAATCTATATCTGTGACCTCTTGTCCTAGATTGCCCCACAAAGTGGAACATTTGGTCAACATTTACTTTATCAATGACTTTTAGTATTTTATATGCCTCAATCAGATCCCCTCTCATACTTCTAAACTCCAGCAAGTATAAGCCCAAACTGTTTAATCTCTCCTCGTACGTCAACCCCTTCATCCCCGGAATCAATCTGATGAACCTCCTCTGAACAGCCTCCAATGCCGCCACATCCTTCCTCAAATAAGGAGACCAAAACTGGACACCTCACCAACATCCTATACAATTGCAACAATACTTCTCTACTTTTATACTTCAGTCCTTATGCAATAAGCGCTAGCATTCCTTTTGCCTTTCTTATTACATTTTGTGCCTGCATATATAGACTTTCTGTGATTCATGAACAAAGACACTCCGATCCCTGTGTCCAGATACATTTTGAATCTGCTTTCCATTTAGTTAATTTGCTTTTTTGATTCTATTTTTAGTAGTTTTTTTGCTGACCCCTAAAGTTCTCCCAATCCTCCAGCTTACCATTATCTTTTACAGTATGGTATGTCCTAGTTTTTGCCTTTGTCCTCCTTGACTTCCTTGTTTAGCCATGGAACCCTTTTCTCCCTTTTACAATTCCTCTTCCTTTCAGGAATATACTTTAATTGGAGGCATTTAATATCTCTTTGAACATCCGCCTTTGCTGCTCAACTGTCCTACCCTATCATAGATCCCGACACTGCAGAAGGAGGCCATTCAACACATTGAGTCTGCACCGACCCTTGAAAAGGGCATCCTACCTAGGCCCACGCCCTATCCCTGTAATCCAGTAACTCCACCTAACCTTTTGGTCACTAAGGGACAATTTAGAATGGTCAATTCACCTAACCTGTACATCACTAGACTGTGGGAGGAAACCTACGCAGACACGGGGAGAACGTGCAAATTCCACACAGTCACCCAAGGCTGGAATTGAACCCGGGTCCTTGGTACTGTGAGGTAGTAGTGCTAGCCACTGGCCGCCATGCCGGCCCTATTTGTGCTCAGCTGGTGAAATAAACCAGACTCTATTGTGTATGCAAAGCTGTGTTTTAAATGAAACTGCAATCTAGAAACTCCTTGAGCTCTTTCCACATGCTGCTGGTGGCCAGTAACAGCTGTAGTGTGCCTGATCTAGACGTTCATCCACCCTGAGGCGGCATCCACAGCAGTATTTTTTAAAGGCCTCTCTGTGAATATTGGCACACACCTTTATAAATACTGACTTATTCCAAGGGGAACTTGCATCCCCCAAAAAATGTTTTGGCTAGCTGGAGGAAAAGCGTATCACCATTACATTAAACGTTTATTAGTCTGCAGGAACCGAAAGAACACAATTAAGTAATCAAATACAGAAAATCAGATGGTTGTGCATCAATCTTGTGATTCCAGTAGGTTCCCTCATGGATCCCAGTTTGGAAACTTTGATTGAGGTGTTCACACACAAAAGAAGAATATAAAAGATTCCTGTTTTAACTATCTTTTATTTTCTGCAGATAACAAAACTTTTTTTTTAACTGGCATAAGATTTAGTTGTATTATATTCAAGATATCAACAGGCATCCAACTTCATTTTTGTTGTTGACAGAAGCAGTATTCTTTGGTCCTGATAATAATGTCAACCTTGATTCAGTTGCTGGTCCAGACACGACAATTGAACTAATTTTGGTTATTCAAATATCGCCTTTTCCAAGTCATGTCTTTTGTCTTTCTACTCCATCAGTGCTAATGATGGCTATAATATTCAGCTAAAAACAGAATTTTGGAATCTTTTGCCAGTTAAAATGGGTAACGTTATCGGGCTGTTTTTGTACGTTAAAGCTGAAAATCTTGGCAATCACAAGCATGTTGATCTGCAGCTGGAAGAGAAAGTAGTATTTTGCCTGATCAATGCATTTTTAGTTTTTTTTAATTTTAAGATTTGAAACATTTTTAGTTTTTTTTCTCTCTTTTTTTTATCTGCATTTGGTGTGTCCTGGACCCAAAATAAAATCAGTAAATCCTTAATGTTGAGCCAGCTAAATATTTTCAGTTATTCTGGACGAAACTATTTTTATTTTGCCATTTAAGTATGCGTACATATATTCCTTGAATCATCATTCTTTTTTTTTTAAACTTGCAGGGTGCCGGTACTGCAATAGGAGAGCTACCTCCCTACTTCATGGCCCGAGCAGCTCGCCTCTCAGGCACAGAGACAGATGAGGAGTTTGAGGAAATACTGGAACGTGATCAGAGCGCAGAGGTGGGTTTATTTATTGAAGGATGGGGCAGATTTTTACTGAATGAAGTAATTGTGTAATTATTACAGTTCCAGTAATCAATATCCCTGGTGTCTCAGATAGACGAGGGTTATCAGGAGCTCATATCACCATGGGAAAGTTATTGTTTTACAGCCTGCAGTTGCTTTTTATAATGCTGACTAACTGGCAGCCAAAAGTGGGTTGCCGCCAGGAAATTACAATTCCACCTTTAAAATTTCTTGAGTTATTATTATGCTTTTATTAAAAAGTTGATTTAAAAACTATACAGATAACAACTAGAATCTTTCACTCTGCTTTCCTGCACTTGGTGTACAACTAGCTTTTAAGTAGACTTGCTGGTTATGGTTAAGCTCCTGAAAGTATTGCCATCTCTGAAATGATTTGCTTTTTGGGAAGCTACTATTTAAAGAGAAAAATATGGAAGATAGAATCAAGACCTTGAGCATGGGAGATGCAAAAGCAGCTATTAGTGGAAATGAATAACTCAAAAGTAAATTCCTGTCACATCATGTTAAAATATGTTTTAAAATGCTAAACAAATGTTCTGATAAATTAAGTGGAACATTTTGGAGTTTTCTAATCTATAATGTTTTGTTTAATTGGGAAAAAAAGAATCATTTTGAGGCTCTGGGGCAATGTTCCTAAATGTACCTGACCGTCTTTCTTTCCTCATTCACTGCCCTATTATGACAGCTGAATCACTTGGTTACCCTGGAGTCCTTTCCTTCATTCAGATCGGGTTAGATTATTTTTTTCCTGTCGAAGAATGCAATGATAGGACAATTTTCAACCTACATTTCTAGTTACTGAGGTATCGGATCATCCAAAGCATGGCTAGAGTGTTTGCAGAGAGGATTGTTGGATTATAGAAGGCTGCAGTTATGAAACAATGACAGAAGCAGAATTAAAAACAAATTTATTTTAAGATGAACACAGTATGGGAGAGGAATTGGGATTAAATAAAGAACTGTTTTGAGAGCTGGGACAAATAGTTGGCCAAATGGCCAGTTTCTGAGCTGCAAGAATTTGCAATTCTAACTCCCAATTGCCCATGTGCCTTGCCTGTGGATAGTGCGATGTAGTAATTGATCTGAGCTGCATCTGTTCTGTGGTCAGTTTAGTTGATGACATGTTGATTATTGCAATTTTGTCATCTAAATAGGTTTTTCTCGGTATTCTCATCCACAGAATACAGATATGTCATTTAATATACCAGCTAGTCCAGGTTCCATAACCCCAGAGTAACGATGACTATATCCGTTTCATAGAAGGTTTCACAGAAATTTTGAGTCACTTAGTTGATCAGACATTACAAAGAACTGCCTACACTGCTTACATGAAGAATGGTGGAACTGACTACATTGAACGACTAATGTCTCTTTTTCTCCATCTTCCAGAATCTCCCCCCACCACAAAAGACCAATTCGATAGTAACCTATTTATTTTGATGCCTTGGTGGGCTTCCAGATTTGGGACAGTAGTGCATGGACACTGTTCCTAATGTGTAACTAGTCTAGTTCAGTATTGAAATGCACAAAATTATGATTTCTGAATGCAATACTGCTCTCAAGTGCATGAAATATTCCTACAGCACTTCTTAACGTGTGTGCATTCTATTGTTGATCTATTCTTAACCCAGCCCAGCAGTTGGAAGATGCATAATAGCAGATTCAATGGTGGAGAGATGTAGGGTGGAGAGGAGGGAAATGAAAATCGCTTATTGTCACAAGTAGGCTTCAAATGAAGCTACTGTGAAAAGCCCCTAGTCGCCACATTCCGGCGCCTGTTCGGGGAGGTTGGTACGGGAATTGAACCGTGCTGCTGGCCTGCATTGGTCTGCTTTCAAAGCCAGCAATTTAGCCCTGTGCTAAACCAGCCCCAAAAAGATTGAGTAGTTCATGCATGAATACAAACTTTAATTCCTTGAGATCTGCATGTTCCAGAACACATGGAAGCAAAGTACTGTGTATGGGAGTCAGGGATGAGAATACTTTTTTGGTACTGCTGAGGCTTTTTTAATATGATGTAGGCATCACTGGCAATGATAGCATGAATTGCACATCTCAAATTTCTCTCAAGTTTGGGAAAGGAATTTGGAAGGCAATGAGTACTAGGATTCAACCAGCACCTCTCTCCTGAGGTTTGGAGCTTAAATGGTGTGGTCTTTGGTCTTGATCCTGATTTTGTTAATATCCCAATAGATCTCAGGAATGCTTTTATTTCCTGTATCTATGGTGGCAATACTTTAGGAATTAAAATTGTCGGATGCCTGTTGTGTTTTTCATAAATTATATATGTTTTTGTATTCTAAAGTTGCTCACTTTTTTTTTAACTGTTGTGTTCAGTCTCAAAGTTGACCACAACCAGTGAGGTATTGCAGAAGCCAAGTGCACTGTAAAACCTGTGAAATTCTGCACTGGCAGTGTACTCTATCCCCAGTTTGTGAGTGCACTATAGTTTCTCTAATGTAACATTTTTGTCTCCATTTGCTTGCATTGCTTCTCTGGGATTACCTGTTGGTTGCTAAATTATGGGAAGCTTTTGCTGTTTACTGGAAGCTAAAATTGAATTTAGTTGAGGCGATCTGTAGTCCCCAAGATCTCCACAGACAGGAGCCTTGTATTCCACTTGCTCCCAATGGTGTTAATTCCATTTTTCAACGTGAACTTAAATGGTGAGTGTCAGCAAGCGATGGGATTATGGGGCTACGCTGCCAGTCATAGGACTAGCCTCGCATGTGATCAAGCTTCAAACACTTCAAGCCAGGCTTACTGTGATGATATGAAGCGGGAACCCTGACTGATTGTCCCCTCCCACAAAATGTAGTCAGAAATAAACTGTTTCACCCTACACCTGCCACAGGTGAGGCCAAATAATCAACACAGACCTAAGGAGCAAACCTGGAATCTTTTGCAGCCTGTAGGATAAAGCTTACAGATAGCAACAACTTGTTTGAGGCATGATTGAAGTTTAGCCGCCTACATTTCCAACTAGATAGAACTTATCTTGTTTTTAAAAAAAACTTGTCCAAACAACTTCAGGAAGAGGTGTTTCTTTTTTTGGTTTTGCAAGTGGTTGTAAAGTGAGTATGTTCTCAGTTCCCTTCCTTATAGGTTGCCTTTCAAAGGAGTTTTGCATAAACCGAAGAGATGAAATTACTCATTTGTCTACTGCATGTTAAGTCAAGATTACGCACAATGGTTTGCCCTTATTTTGAGATGAGCAGTGAAACATTCACAAAATGACTATAAGCCAAACACATGCATGTGGCACTGATACTGTGGTATCTTGTATGAGTTAGGACTTTTAAAATTAATTTGTACAGATATGCTGCATATCTTCTAACTGCCATCATTCCTCCCCTGCTGTACTTCATGGGAATGTACCTTCCAAGTTTATGATGAAGTTAAGCTCAGTGTTTGTAAGTCAAGATAGTGAGACCCAATTTGTTGGGAGAATTGGGACTTGGCTGCTTGATCAGGGAGGAATGATGGCAGTGAAAAGCTATGTAAATCACATCTGTCTGCGTGCTTCAACTGCAACTGGTGGTCACTGGTATTGTGGAGAGAGAACCTGTGGGAAAATAATTCCAATGAAAACTATTTGGCCAGAACTAGTCTGTTTTATTGATAGATTTAAGGATAGGAACTGGCACGGTAGCACAGTGGTTAGCACTGTTACTTCACAGCTCCTGGGTCCCAGGTTTGATTCCAGGCTTGGGTCACTGTCTGTGCAGAGTCTGCACATCCTCCCTGTGTCTGCGTGGGTTTCCTCCGGGTGCTCCGGTTTCCCCCCACAGTCCAAAGATGTGCAGGTTAGGTGGATTGGCCATGCTAAATTGCCCTTGGTGTCCAAAAAGGGTAGTTGGGGTTACTGGGTTACGAGGATAGGGTGGAGGTGTGGACATCAGTGGGGTGCTCTTTCCGAGGGCCGGTGCAGACTTGATGGGCCAATGGCCTCCTTCTGCACTGTAAATTCTATGATTCAGTAGTAATCAGCTGAAGAGTGTGTTGATTATCTAATAAAATTTTCTCCTGTACTACCATAATGAAAAAAAGATTGCCCAAGAGCACTGAACAGCAGGAAGCTCAGAATTGCTTACAAAGCCATGGACTTCAACACCTCTGCCTATAAAATGTCCCCAAATTGTTCTTGAAATTGATTTAAAAAAAATTAAAAGTCCCTAAATTATCTTTAATAACGAACTGGCTTTCTACTGGAGTATTTTTAGCACTGTTTTGAAGACTTGTTTGTCATATTAACCGTCCAGATCTTGGTTTTCATAGGAAGTAGAACCATGTGCGTATGTACGTGTTCTCAGCAACTTTCAATCAAGTAAATATATTCAGACAACACAAATAACCACTGCTTTCTTGCAGCTGTGCCATTGTGATTGATCTTATTCCACATGTGAATGGTACATTTTACCAACTTGTACTTCAATCTACTCGGCATTTGAAATGAAATGAAAATCGCTTATTGTCACGAGTAGGCTTCAATGAAGTTACTGTGAAAAGCCCCTAGTCGCCACATTCCGGCGCCTGTCCGGGGAGGCTGGTATGGGAATTTTACTAGTATGTCAAGCCTCAATAGTTGATATTAAATACCCTTCTTTGAATTGATTTGAAGAGCATGGAAGACTGCATTAAGTGTTAATGCATTAAGTGTTATTCAATTTTTTTAAAAACTGCAATGCATACTGTCGAAATTAACAAATGGTCTCCTGAGTTCTCAAAATGGGCTACTGGTACAACAAAAGTCATCAAATCAAATACTTTCCCCACAACCAGTCATGACAGTTTCTCTCAGGATATTCAACATTATATTAACCTGTAATTACCTCCAACCCATTGCATTTTGTTTTTGCGTTGCTGTCCCCAGTGCCTTCATATTTTGAAAGTTGTTTAACGGAACGTGTTTAAACAAAGGCAGCTGCCTGGATTTTTGTTTGGAGCTACTGTACTTGGCAGTATTTGAGATGCAGCAGTTGAGAAAAGATAGTCCTTGTGTGTGGCTCCTGATTTCTATCAGGTAAGCTTTGCTGAAAATTAGGGTGAGGACAGGATCAGGCTTGCCTTGTGATGTGCTCTGTGGTTGAGTAGCTGGCCAAAATGTAGATTTGGATTTTAACGTGGAAAAACAGCTGTTTAGGCATAAGACTGTTCGTGACAGCTGCAGATCCACCCCCCCAATAATATTTCAGCAAGAATCTGTTCATTCAGAAAGCTGACACAAAAATAGTTTAGTATCAAAGTCACTTTTTCAGTGGGAGAATGCTTTTAGGCCATTGTGAACAAAAGATACTTTCAGAGATTTGGTCTCAAGTCAGTTTGCCAAACCCATAATGGAGCACATGTAGAGCCAAGTGATTTGGTATAGTGTGACATCTGGCACGTTTCTACATTTGCCCTGCGCATCATTATTGTGATCAAATGCCAGAAGCAGTAACAATGTGACAATGAAGAATATCTATGTGGTCACTTGGTCAGTATATGTGAGCAGGTAGAATGTCAGCAATAGAAAGCCCACTGCTGGATATGTTGCTTTCCAGTATTCATTCTGTTCTTGTACCTTGCCCACCTCCAATGCATTCCTTGCACTTTAAGATTAAATTGTCAGATACCACATTGCCACTTTGATTGTGATTGCCATTTACTCTGGGGTTTTTTGAACTCCATGATCTGCTTCAATTCTTGGTCTATAGTTAATAATTCTTGCTGGCATTGCATACAAAGGTTTAACTGGGTCAAAGTAAAATTCAAAGCTGGTAATAACTTTTCCAAAACTGTCAATTTCTAATAATTTTTTAAAAAGTATCTCTGATTAAATATGAGTACTTAGTTCTTTAAAATGTTCTGTGGCTTGCACTGGTTTAAATGGTACAGAAGACAGCGTGGTGGCTTGTTCACATGTGAGGGTACATTGTTCCATAATGTTAAAAAATGACAGGAAAAAATGTATAACAATTAAGTAGAACTGTTAAGTTTCATAGGTGTAACCTGGAATTTTTGATTGATAGCTATTTGTGAAGCCTGGAACATTTGTGTTAATTTGGCAAACATTATTGAAAAGTCACACACTGTGAATTAAGTTAGTTTTTTTGTTAATGAGCAGCAGCTGCAGTGTGTAACCCTGGGGCGTTCTCAGTGAACCTTTACTCTGTCCTCTGAAGTGCGGTTTTGTCTAGGAGGATCACGTGACTTCTGTGAAATCTCCTCCATTTCCAGTAACCGTTTGGACAGGGATGACTCAGAACAAAAGCAGCTTCCTCTAACCACAAAGTTGTTGAAGAATTTGTCAACGTGGACTTTAGAGGTTTATGGTAGTTAGCTGGAACTTCTGTGGTGAGATTGCATCAGCAAGGTCATGAGGAAGCTTCCTGCTATATTACTTGTCTGGAACAGCCCCACCACTGGACTTTGTAGAGCACAGTTGCCTTGATCTATTGCCTTTCTGACAATTATGTTTCCTTCACTTTATGTTCCTGTGATCCTTTTCAGGCTTGAATGTGTTCTTACTTGAAAGCTGTGGATATGTCATTTAAGCTAGGGCAGCAAGGTGGCACCATGGTTAGCACAGCTGCCTCACTGCGCCAAGGACCCAGGTTCACTTCTGACCTTGAGTGACTGTGTGGAGTTTGCATGTTCTCCCTGTGTCTGTGTGGGTTTCCTCTGGATGCTCCAGTTTCCTCCCACAGTCCAAAGTGCGCAAGTTAGGTGGATTGGCCATGCTAAATTGTCCATTCGTGTCCAAATCTGTGCAGGTTAGGTGGGTTTGCAGGGGCGTGGACCTAAGTAGGCTGCTCTTTCAGAGGGTCAGTGCAGACTTAAGGGCCGAATGGCCTCCTGCCCTGTAAGGATCCTGTGTTTCTATGTCTCACACTGAATTCTAAGCTTATTACATTTTTAGTGTCTAATATCCAGCACCCAAAAATAATGAGCGGAGTGCCACAGGGAGTGCTTGTGTTTCAACTATGTACAATCTATATCAATGTCTTGGATGCCGGGATTGAATGCACGGTTGCTAAATTTGTTGATGTCACAAAGTTGTGAAGAGGACATAACAAAATGCAAATGGTTAAATATGGGTTCAATGAATGGACAAAAAATTGTCAGATGGAGTATAATGTGGAAAATGTGAACTTGGCCACTTTGGCAGAAAGAATAGAAAAGATGCATGTTATTTAAATGGTGATTGCAGAACTCTCCAGTACAGAGGGCCTGGATGTCCTGATTCATTAATCACAGGACGTTAGTATGCAGGTCCAACTGGTCATTGCAAAAAGAATGGAATATAAAAGTGGAGGGGGGGGGTGGTAGTGAGGGTAATCTTATGAAGAAAGGTGGGCCTATATCCATTGGAGTCTAGAAGAATGAGGGGTGACTTTATTGAAACACACAAGATCCTGAGGGAACTTGACAGGATGGATGCTGAAAGGATGTTTCCTCCTGTGGGAGTGATTGGAATCGGTGTTTTTCAATCTTCTTTTCCCGGGATTCACTTTGGGGCCCACGCCAGCCAACCTTCAGGACTCCCCTTATTCTGAATGCTTCGTACATTAAGATCCAAAGCCTTTAGGTTTGCTTTTTACCGTTTTTAATCATCCTAACGTTTCTTTATATTGTGGCCCTATTTGCCTCTCGGCCTTCATTACCCTGTCTACCGTTTTTGCATTTTACTGTTCTTTTATTACTGTCCTTGTTTCTTTGAGCCTTGTCACTCTGCTGAGGTAGCCAGCACCGTCCCATTCGAGTGGGAGGGTGGAAATATTGAACTCCCTCTCACAAACAACTGCTAAAGCTGGGGGTTAACAGTAAATTTCCAAACTGAAACTGATAGCTTTTGATCAGTGATCAGTAAATGTTTTAAGGTTTAGAAAACGATGGTGAGTAGATGGGAGTTAAAATACAGACCCAGGGACAGTACGGTGGTGCAGTGGTTAGCACTGCTGCCTCATGGCGCCGAGGTCCCAGGTTCGATCCCAGCCCTGGGTCACCGTCCATGTGGAGTTTGCAGATTTTCCCCGTGTTTCTGTGGGTTTCGCCCTCGCAGCACAGGGTAGGTGGATTGGCCACGTTAAATTGCCCCTTAATTGCAAAAAAATTAATTGGCTACACAATTTATTAAAAAGAAACTATAGACCCATCATGATCTCATTAAATGGCAGAGCAGGCATGAGGAACAATAGCTTATTTCTGCCCTGCATTCCAATCTTCCAAATCTGGACTGAACAGGTTTTCAAATTCTCTCACAATCTGTACATGTTGCCTGTTAAAGCTAATTCTTCCGCCCCCTTTTTCAGAAATAAATATAAAATCTGGAGGGAATGAAAATGAGGTGTCATCCTTTTGTTGAGACCATTATTTTCTCACTAATGACGATCTTTGGCCCTGACTAGAAGTCCCACACATCTCCGCTCCCAGTAAATGCTGAGAATAAATAAAATATCCCATCCGAGCTGCAATTCCCAGATACATATCAGCCAGTGCTCTGGGAGGTATTTACAAAACACAATCCTTCAACTAAAACTTTACCTTAAATTCTCTCAAGGTCTGAGCAGCAGAGCAGCGTGATCCTATGACAGGAAAGAAGTAGGACCTGGAAATCTGGTCGTGAGGCCGGACACGCAAACACTGCAACCCTTCTGACACCTGCCCGCACCCACCTGGGTCGCGACCCACACTTTGAAAAACCCTGGATTAGGGAGCACAGTTTAAAATTGAGATGAGGAGAATTTTTTTCTCTGATGGTCGTGAATCTGCAGAATCTTCTCTCTGAGAGCGATGGAGGCAGTGTCATTAAATATTTTTTAGGGCAGAGGTATATAGATTCTTGACTAACAATGGAGTCAAAGGATGTGAGGGAAGGCAGCAAAGTGAAATTGAGGCCTGAATCTGATCAGCCATGATACTGAATGATGAAATGGGCTCGAGGAGCCAAATGGTCTACAGTACTCCTAATTTGTATGCTCGTCCATAAAACTCCATTTGGCAATTAGCTGTGTTGAAATTTGGTCCCTTGCATTGTCACGGTCAGGAAAAATAAACCAGCTCGCTAGCTTGCACTTGGCACTATTGATTTTATTCTTTTTTGTTTGATTCACTGATTTGTTGCTGCATGTGTGATATGGCACCTATTGTAGTGCTTCTGTTAATACACCAACCAAATTCTAGTTATGGGAAATTTGCCCTCTTCAGTGTGTGTGTCTGTAAGTCGGTAAATTAGCATTTTGGAGTGTCATTGTTTTAGAGCAGAATACAATTTGGCTGCTACAGTTCAGGCAATTGCAGGCATAATTCCTGATTCAGCTACAAATATTGAAAATCCTTCAAACACTTAACCTGTCAGGCAGCATCTGTGGAGAGACATACAGCGCTAATATTTTGGGCTGATGATCTCTTGCCACAGCTAATTCAGTCATATTGTACTGGATCAAGGAATTGGCAGAGGTCAAGTGCTTGGCGGAAGGGAAACATCAAGGGTTAATGACCATAGTTGCTGTCTTGCACAAGTGAACAAATTACAAAGGAATTACATTAGTCCAGGCTTGTGCCAGATCTCTAGCCTTTTCTCCAACCTAAAGAAGGTGTACATTGATGGGAGGAGAAAATCCGGAAGAAGGGATATAATTAGATCCAAAAAAGGCTCTTTGGTTCATCAAACTGGATCTCTCAAATTGACTTGGTCAATTTTCACTATTGTTGACCTGCAACTTATTTAATTTTCAATTGGTGATGGAGAATCATAAGAGAGTCCTTCAAAGAAGATTGTTTTCTTCCCCAAAAGAAAATGCTGAAAAATCTCAGCAGGTCTGGCAGCATCTGTAGCGAGAGAAAAGAGCTAACGTTTCGAGTCCAGATGACGCTTTGTCAAAACCCTTTGTCCTCTGGACTCGAAACGTTCGCTTTTTCTCTCCCTACAAATGCTGCCAGACCTCCTGAGATTTTCCAGCATCTTCTCTTTGATTTCAGGATCTGCAGTAATTTGTTTTTATCCCTTATTTTCTTCCCCCTCTTATTGCAGTAATTCCTCTTCTCCTTAAGGCATAATTTCACTGCTGCGATATAGTTACATTCCAGAAATCCGATGTTGTCAATTTTCCCACTATTTATGTTTCTCTCTCGCTGGCGCTCTCTCTCTCGCTTGTTCTCTCTCACTCTCGCGCTCTCTCTCACTCTCTCGCTGGATCTCTCTTCTTTTCCCTCTCTCTTTCGCTGACACTCTCCCTCGCTGGCTCTTTCTCTCCCTCGCTGGTTCTTTCTCTCTCCCTCGCTGGCCCTTTTTCTCTCCCTCGCTGGCCCTTTTTCTCTCCCTCGCTGGCTCTCTTTCTCTCCCTCGCTGGCTCTCTTTCTCTCCCTCGCTGGCTCTCTTTCTCTCCCTCGCTGGCTCTCTTTCTCTCCCTCGCTGGCTCTCTTTCTCTCCCTCGCTGGCTCTCTTTCTCTCCCTCGCTGGCTCTCTTTCTCACCCTCGCTGGCTCTCTTTCTCTCCCTCGCTGGCTCTCTTTCTCTCCCTCGCTGGCTCTCTTTCTCTCCCTCGCTGGCTCTCTTTCTCTCCCTCGCTGGCTCTCTTTCTCTCCCTCGCTGGCTCTCTTTCTCTCCCTCGCTGGCTCTCTTTCTCTCCCTCGCTGGCTCTCTTTCTCTCCCTCGCTGGCTCTCTTTCTCTCCCTCGCTGGCTCTCTTTCTCTCCCTCGCTGGCTCTCTTTCTCTCCCTCGCTGGCTCTCTTTCTCTCCCTCGCTGGCTCTCTTTCTCTCCCTCGCTGGCTCTCTTTCTCTCCCTCGCTGGCTCTCTTTCTCTCCCTCGCTGGCTCTCTTTCTCTCCCTCGCTGGCTCTCTTTCTCTCCCTCGCTGGCTCTCTTTCTCTCCCTCGCTGGCTCTCTTTCTCTCCCTCGCTGGCTCTCTTTCTCTCCCTCGCTGGCTCTCTTTCTCTCCCTCGCTGGCTCCCTTTCGCTCCCTCGCTGGCTCCCTTTCGCTCCCTCGCTGGCTCCCTTTCGCTCCCTCGCTGGCTCCCTTTCGCTCCCTCGCTGGCTCCCTTTCGCTCCCTCGCTGGCTCCCTTTCGCTCCCTCGCTGGCTCCCTTTCGCTCCCTCGCTGGCTCCCTTTCGCTCCCTCGCTGGCTCCCTTTCGCTCCCTCGCTGGCTCCCTTTCGCTCCCTCGCTGGCTCCCTTTCGCTCCCTCGCTGGCTCCCTTTCGCTCCCTCGCTGGCTCCCTTTCGCTCCCTCGCTGGCTCCCTTTCGCTCCCTCGCTGGCTCCCTTTCGCTCCCTCGCTGGCTCCCTTTCGCTCCCTCGCTGGCTCCCTTTCGCTCCCTCGCTGGCTCCCTTTCGCTCCCTCGCTGGCTCCCTTTCGCTCCCTCGCTGGCTCCCTTTCGCTCCCTCGCTGGCTCTCTTTCGCTCCCTCGCTGGCTCTCTCTCTCGCTCTCTCTCTCTCTCTCTCTCTCTCTCTCTCTCTCTCTCTCTCTCTCTCTCTCTCTCTCTCTCTCTCTCTCTCTCTCTCTCTCTCTCTCTCTCTCTCGCTGCACCCCTCTCTGTCTTCTCTCCCTTGAGGAAGGAGCAGCGCTCTGAAAGCTAGTGTTTGAAAGAAACGTATTGGACTTTAACCTGGTGTTGCAATACTTCTTACTGTGCTCTCTCTTGAGCAGAACCATTGGCAGAGGGTGTGCTGTTGGCAGCCTACCTGCTGCTTTGGCAGGGATTAGTGTATACTATAAAGGAGGGAGGGGAAAATATTTGTTAGAAGTAGGGGAAAGAAAGAAGAGGAAGAAGAATTATAGATAGGAAACATCTGTGTTGAGAAAACGAGATAGATATACAAAGAACAGCTTCACAGTTGCAGTTGAACACCTGCGAACAAAGATGGGCCAAATTTTGCAGCTTAAAGACATTTTTAGACTCCAAACAATAGAAATGAAAATCGGTTATTGTCACAAGTAGGCTTCAAATGAAGTTATTGTGAAAAGCCCCTAGTCTGCACATTCCAGCGCCTGTTCGGGGAGGCTGGTACGGGAATTGAACCGTGCTGAAGTGAGACAAAAAGAGAACTATACTCTTTTTTTAAAAAAACTTTTATTTCCAATTAAGGGGCAATTTAGTGTGGCCAATTCACCTACCCTGCCCATCTTTGGGTTGTGGGGATGAAACCCACGGAGACTCGGGGAGAATGTGCAAACTCCACACGGGCAGTGACCTGGGGCCGGGATCTAACCTGGGTCCAAGGTGCCATGAGGCAGTAGTGCAAACCATTGTGCCACCGTGCTGACCGTAACTCTACTCTTTCCATCAAGGTTAGATGACCTTCAAGTTGTAATCTTACATAAAGTCAAAGGTGAGATAGTGAGACCGTTAATGTGAATTGAAATGATCCAAAACTTGCTGTCAGAAAAATTTTCATTGCCTGAGAAGTTTGTTCTAAGACTTGATAAATACACAGCATGCAGATTATTACATAATTTATTCGCTTTGGTATAAATGGGAGCAACCACAGATTTTGGAATGCAACAAAATATACTGCACAAGACTTTCTACATTTGTAATTCTGGAAAATGGAACATTCTCAGAGAAATAATCTTAAACGGTTATGATAATCTAACAGGTTTCATTTGTAGCCTGAATCCCTTGTAAAACTCATTCAGTGCAGAGCAAATATGATGATCTGAATTTATCTTTTGAGGATAAATGTTTTTGATCGGCTGATAGTGAGGCATGTTCAGGGAATTAATTTCTTTAGGGGCGGCACGGGAGTACAGTGGTTAACACTGTTGCTTCACAGTTCCAGGAACCCGGTTTCAATTCCCGGCTTGGGTCACTGTCTGCGGAGTCTGCACGTTCACCCCGTGTCTGCGTGGGTTTCCTCCGGGGCTCCGGTCTCCTTCCATGAGTCCCGAAAGACGTGCTGTTAAGTGAATTGGACATTTTGAATTCTCCCTCTGTGTACCCGAACAGGCGCCAAAGTGTAACAACTAGATTTTCATAGTAACTTCATTGTAGTGTTAATGTAAGCCTACTTGTGACACTAATAAAGATTATTATTATTTATCTATTCTTTTGTGGGATGTGGGTATCTCTGGCCAGCATTAAATTGCCCGTTCCTGTTACCCCTGAGAAGGTGAACTGCTTTCACTCTCTATAGTCCATGTGATGTAGGTACAACCACTGTGCTGTTTTGGAGGGAATTCCAGGACAGTGAAGAAACGGCATTATAGTTCTAATCCTGGATAGAGTGTGACTTGCAGATGGTGGTGTTCCCATGCATCTGCTGTCCTCATCCTTCTAGGTGATAGTGGTCGCGGATTTGGAAGGTGGTGTCGAAGGAGTTTTGGTGAGTTATTGCAGGGCACCTTTATAAATGTACACACAGGGGCAGCAGGATGCCGCAGTGGGTTAGCCCTGCTGCCTCACGGCGCAAAGGTTCCAGGTTCGATCCCGGCTCTGGGTCACCGTCGTGTTTGCGTCGGTTTCCCCGTGTTTCGTGTCGGTTTCGCCCCACAATCCAAAGATGTGCAGGCTAGGTAGATTGGCCACGCTAAATTGACCCTTAATTGGAAAAAATTAATTGGGTGCTCTACATTTGTTTGAAAAAAATGTACACACTGCTGCCACTGTGCGACAGTGAATGTTTAAGGTAGTGGATGGAGTGCTAACTGAGCAGACTGCTTTGTCCTGGATGGTGTTGAGCTTCTTGTGTTGCTGGAGCTGCACTCATCCAGTGGAGAGTAATCCATTATACTCTTGACTTGTGCCTTGTAGATGTTGGACAGGTTCTGCAGAGTCAGGAGATGAGTTACTCGCCACAGAATTCCCAGACATTAACTGCTTTTCGATCCACAGTATTTTAATGGCGACTTCAGTTCCGTTTCTAGTCAAAGGAAATGTCAAGATGTTCATAGTGGGAGATTCAGCAATGGCTGTGCCGTTTAATGCCCAGGGGAGATGGTTTGAATCTCTCTTTTTGGAAATGGTCATTGCCTGCACTTGTGTGGAGTGGTTGTTACTTGCCACTTACCAGCCCAAACCTAAATGTTTCCAGGTCCTGCTGCACATAGACACAGGGCGCGATTCTCCGCCCCCCCACGGCGGGTCGGAGAATAGCGGGAGGGCCTTCCCGACATTTTTCCCGACCTCCCGCTATTCTCTCTCTCTCCCCCCCCCCCCCCCCCCCCCCCCCCCACGGCCGCCCCACGACACGAATCGCTGCTCGTCGTTTTTTTACGGCATCCGATGGGCCGATTTCCCAGGCCTTTACGGCCGTTTTCACGAATTTAAACACAACTGCTCTCACCGTTTGTGAAAACGGGCGCAAAGTGCCGTTCTGCACAACCATGCCACCGATTGGCACGGCCGCACCACGGCCGTGCCAAGGGTGGCATGGGCCCGCGATCGGTGGGTACCGATTGCGGGCAGCGGGTCCGATTCCCGTGCACTCTTTGTCCCTCCGCCGCCCCGCAGGATCAGGATCAGGGCGGCTGAGGAGCATGACGGACCGCGCATGTCGGGTTTAACGCATATGCGCGATGACATCATGCGCGGGTCGGAGCCGTCGAACCCGCGCATGCGCGGCTGACGTCATCGTGCGCGTCAGCCGCCGTGAGTCTTGCCGGCAGGGTTTAGCGAACGTTCGCTAAGCCCACGCTGCCGTTCATCCCGGGGCCGCGATGCTAGCCCCGACGGGGGGGGTGAATCGGGTCCCGGCAGGGAGCGCGGAGGCTGCCGTGAAACACGGCCGGTTTCACGGCAGCCTTTACGACTCTCCGCATTTGCGGAGAATCGCGCCCCATGTATAGTTCAGCATTTGAGTTGTGAATAGTGCTGAGCATTGTGCAATCATCAGCAAACACCATGTCAGACCTTCGGATGGAGGGAAGATCATTAATCCAGGAGCTAAAAGGGGCAAGCACGGTAGCATAGTGGTTAGCATCAATGCTTCACAGCTCCAGGGTCCCAGGTTCGGTTCCCGGCTGGGTCACTGTCTGTGCGGAGTCTGCACGTCCTCCCCGTGTCTGCGTGGGTTTCCTCCGGGTGCTCCGGTTTCCTCCCACAGTCCAAAGCTGTGCGGGTTAGGTGGATTGGCCATGCTAAATTGCCCGTAGTGTCCTAAAAAAAAAGTAAGGTTAAGGGGGAGTTGTTGGGTTACGTGTGTAGGGTGGATACGTGAGTTTGAGTAGGGTGATCATTGCTCGGCACAACATCGAGGGCCGAAGGGCCTGTTCTGTGCTGTACTGTTCTAAATTCTAAAGATGGTTGGATCTTTCTTGCACGTGTGCTAGCATAACCATTTTACTATCTCAAAGTTATATATACTAAGTAGTGACTCAGCAAAGCCTTGCTTAGCCATCAGCAATGTATTACACACCTCTGACCAACTGGGGCACATTAGATTAGTAAATGTAGGATTGGTAACAAGGGTGGGGTTTGTGGTTTTTCATGTTCTCTTTTGGTACAGAATGATGTGCTGAAGATTATTTGCATAACTGAAATAGTTTCCATAAATGGGGGCTGAAGAAGGTTTGTGCACCAAGTTTTATATTTCACATGGTAGATTTAAAAATTTTACAGATACCCAAGATGTAGTCTTCTGAATGGTTCATGCCTCTGGTTAGCAAAACAATTATTTAAAACAGTTAAATTTAGCTAACAAATTTTTGCAACTGGTGCAATATATTGGGTTGGTTATGCTGTGCATTATGCAGATTTTTTATACACAGCCCTTTCACTACCAAATTGAATATTGATCTCCACTGCGAGGTGTTTGGGGTGGCACAGTGGTTAGCACTGATGCCTCACAGCGTCAGGGACCAATTTTCAATTCTGGCCTTGGGTGACTGTGGAGTGTGCACTGCCTCCCATGTGTGCGTGGGTTTCCTCCCGGTGCTCTGGTTTCCTCCCACAGTCCAAAGATGTGCAGGTTAGGTGGGGTTTCGGGGATGGGGTGGGTGAATTTGTCTTGGTAGGGTGCTCTTTCTGAAGGTTGGTGCTGACTCGGTGGGCTGAATCGCCTCCTTCTGCACTGAAGGAATTCTGTGGTTTACTGGAGGATGAGAGATTCCAAAGAGGAAAGGAAGCTCCCAGGATAATGGACCGCAAGGTGGACACATGCTCTTCCAAGAAACATCAGGCGGAGGAGGTCTGACAGTAGGTCATCTACTCATTCCTCGTCAGATGTGATACACTTATCAATGAGTATCTGTGAAGAATATCACATAGGGTGGAATTTTCCATCCTTTTCACTGAAGTGCTGGCTGAGATGGGAAAACCAGGGTGCAGCTCACAGACTGCACAGCTGAGTTTTTGCTCCAGATAATCCAGCATTTGTTCAGAAAAGAAATGGAGGCATAACCCACGTTGTCATGCTAGTCCCCCCCCCCCCCCTCCCCAAATTAGGTATGGGCAGTAACCAGTGATGTCCACATCCTAAGAATGATTTTTTAAATACACTCCCCTCACAAACATGCAGGCACACACACTTACAATTAACATTAGAATAATGGTTGGTCCTGTATTTGGTTGTGTAAATCATCAGGTCAGTCAGGTATCTGGATTAGATATTTACAGTAAAAATGTCAGTAATCCATAGGGATGGGTGTTCATCACTTTTTGCCAGGACATATTGGATCATACTGTAACGGACCTCCTTAGTTGAAAATCCAGCTACTGCATCGTCACTCACTCTGTCATCCTCGCTCAGCTGCCTTTACGCACGCCGTACAAATCTGAGACTTCATATCAATAAAGCCATGCATCTCTGTTCAAACAGGGGATGAAAAACCAATTTTAATTCTAAAAGGATTCCTAAGATGGTTGCTATTTTTAAAATACACTTGTAGAATAAAGAGTTCTATATTGGAAGCCAACCAGAGCAAATATAGTAACCTTCTAATGTATGTTGTGGTTAAGTACATAACTTATTACCAGGATAATATAGCATTCTGCATGCTCTTGCTCTCCTTACAAAGTTCGCTATGTTGCAAGGAAGGCATGTTGCATATTCAGATTATACGTATTTTATGAAATTTGCCTCCTTCCAATACTGCAATCTTTTTAAAGACTTTTAAACCCCAAGTTTGGCCTTATTTGATCGTTGCCACTTTACTAATGCCATTGTCTTGATTACTCTCTCAAATCTTGGTGATATCCTGCACTCTGGGCCTGAACCTAAAAAATAATTGTTTCGCACATATTTGAAATTTTGTGAACATTAGAATTATACATTTTTATTTGCTGAAAGCAGTTACTTTCGAAGGATAGTTATAAACTTCCAACGGACAGCGGGGAATATGCGTTTCCAATTCCTTCAGTCAGTTTGCTGCTGTGTTTGAGTGTATTCATACTGGCAATGCATGACCCAGAATTTGTTTTTGAGAAGAAAAACATTTTCAACAAACTGTCTTTTGGTTGCCCAGATTTCTTTGTAAAATATAACCAACAATGCTGCACAATCCTTGCGTTTAAATGTATTATGAAGAAAATTTTCAGATTTCAGATAGTTATTAAATCAATTGAATATTTGAGCTTTCAAGTAATTTATCCCAATAGTCAGTATAATTTGAACCACAGAAATGAAAAACATGCAAATTGGGAGGAATGAAAATCCTTCAACTAACGATTGTGAGAGTTCAGTGAAACTGAGAATGCGAGTACTGGCGAGAAGGGAGAAAGTTAGTTTACTGTTAGCCTCTCATCCTGAATTAAAAGACAAGTCCAGATAGGTGGATTGGCCACGCTAAATTGTACCCTTAATTGGAAAAAATTAATTGGGTACTCTTACATTTAAAAAAAAAGACAAGTCCATTACTCAAGATAGCTAATTAGTAAATGCTGAACGTTTTGAGAAAATGGTTGAGCATTTTCATGTGGTTGAAAATCTTGTATATAGCTCACATTACCAAAATAAATTGATTTACATTGAGCTTGTGTATAAAGTACATCCATAGGTTTGTAAGTTTCCAGATGTCATTAACAGCATTAATTGAATTCCCTGCAGATTTTTAGTTTGAGGTGTTCACTTGGGTAAAGTAAATTCTATTACATTTGGCACCTCCAGCTGTTTTTTGGGGGGCAGATTAAACAAGAGAGAACTATTGTGTAGGTGCTAATGTACGACAAACACTGGTTTTGAAATGTTAACTTTGTTTCGCTCCACAGATGCTGCCTGACTGCTGAGTAGTTCCAACATGTTTTGTTTTTTATTACTACAGACACTGGTTTTTGTATATATTGAGCAAGTGTTAGATCAAAGTTAGAGTACTTGCTGCATCATGCTGTGCATCCTTTGTTCAGAGAGGACAATGCTCTTGGCTCATGTCGAGTATTATAGCAAAGCATCATTCCTAGACAATATTTAATGGAAGGCTGCAGGTGAAGAAATTGCTGCTTCTCACAAAAGTAACATTTCCTAAATGAGTTTCTAATGATGTACCCACAAGCTTTAGATGTTGCATTGCTCCAGGTTGCGACCAATTGGTGGTTGTCGTACATCTCTTGGCTGAAGCATACTCCGAAGTCTGTTTACAACCTGATCTGCAAAACTTTGCTCTCGCAGATACAAAGCAATTAAAACTCTGCGTTGACACTGAAGCAGTGTAACAGCGTTATAATGTTAGAGATCACTATTTTAAGATTTTTCTGAAGATTTATTCTGTTCTTCCTTCATAAGGACCTTCCAACCCGAGCGAAGCTGGCTGTTCAGAACCTGGTGCAAAAAGTTGGGTTCTTCGGAATCTTGGCCTGTGCTTCAGTAAGTAAAAGACAACAGTTAATAAGCTCAAAGATAGTGTGCAGGAGTGGGAAGGGGAAATACAAAGTGGTGACTCCAGTGAAAGAACAAAATGTTTATATGGATTCTTATGCTGTTTGTGGATTTTCAGAATGCTGCACGTCCTATTAATTATTTCAAGTGCAGTGATTGTCGGTGAATGCAACAGCCATTTTACACACAGTAGAGCCCCACAAACAAGAATGAAATGATCAGTTGATCATTCTGTTTTTGATTCTGTTGATGGAAGAGGAATGGTGTCTAAGGAGAAGACCCTAGACCCTATGAGAATAGACAGACAGGATCTTTCACTTCTCTATCTGGGAGGTGACATCTTCAATGCAGAATTCCCCTGGTGCTGCACTGAGTGTTTTCTTCGATAATAGTGAAGTGTTGGAGTGAGACTACACTTTAAAATGATCGGCTTCAGTCCTGATTTCCCACATACATAGAAACCTGGAAACTTTCACTCTGTAGCACATATCACTGTGGTGGAGAATAAGGTGCAGGTATTAAAGAGAGCATACATTTAATTTTGTTAATGAATTCTCTTACCATAGCAGTTGCTCTCTTTCATCATGGAATTTGCAATTCACGAAGCTCAATTTCATCTCGTGATGGGGCTTACAATTGTGCTGGTTAATTTTCAACAATAATTTATGGGAAGAACACTATCTTGCGATAGGTGCCAGGTGGCCTACTCCTCATTCTTATGAGTGCTGTTTCTGAAAACTGGTTATAAACATACTCCCTTTAAAAAGCTATCTTGCAAATGGCGTCGTTAAGGGGGAGGGGATGCGGCGGTCTTTAGATTAACTGAGGTTCCCGAGGATGGAGGAGGAGCAGGTGGCTGGTTTGGGGGCACCGATTGGGCTGGAGGAGCTGGTTAAGGGATTGGGAAGCATACAGGCGGGGAAGGCCCCGGGACCGGATGGGTTTCCGGTTGAATTTTACAGAAAGTATGTAGACCTGCTGGGCCTGTTGCTGGTGAGAACTTTTTATGAGGCACGGGAGGAGGGTACCCTGCCCCCAACAATGTCCCAGGCACTGATCTCACTGATTTTGAAGCAGGACAAGGATCCATTGAATTGTGGATCGTATACGCCGATTTTGCTTCTCAGTGTAGACGCTAAGTTGTTAGCGAAGGTTCTGGCCGCGAGGATTGTGTCCCGGGGGTGATTCATGAGGACCAGAAGGGGATTTGTGAAGGGAAGGCAGTTAAATACAAATGTGCGGAGGCTCTTAAATGTGATCACGATGCCCTCGGTGGAGGGGGAAGCGGAGGTAGTGGCGGCCATGAACGCGGAGATGGCCTTTGATCGGGTGGAATGGGAGTATCTCTGGGACGTGCTTAGGAGGTTTGGGTTCGGGGAAAGGTTCACAAGATGGGTCAGGTTGTTATATAGGGCCCCAGCGGCGAGTGTGGCCACGAATCGGCGGAGGTCGGATTATTTTAGGCTGTACCACGGGACGAGGCAGAGGTGTCCCCTATCCCCCTTGTTGTTTGCACTAGCAATTGAGCTGCTGGCCATGGCACTGTGGGAGTCTAGGAACTGGAGGGGAGTAGTCCGGGGAGGGGAGGAACACTGGGTGTCGTTATATGCTGATGACCTGTTATTATATGTCGCAGACCCAGTGGAGGGGATGGTGGAGGTTATGCGGATCCTTGGGGAGTTTGAGGACTTTTCGGGTTATAAGCTCAATGTGGGGAAGAGCGAGCTCTTTGTGGTGCATGCGGGGGACCAGGGAAGGGGGATAGACCAGTTACCGTTGAAGAGCGCGGAGAGGAGCTTTTGATACCTGGGGATCCAGGTAGCTAGGAGCTGAGGGGCCCTGCATAAGCTCAATTTGAAACGGTTGGTGGAATAGATGGAGGACGATTTCAAGAGATTGGATATGTTGCCACTCTCCCTGGCGGGTAGGGTGCAGTCGGTCAAGATGACGGTCCTCCCGAGGTTCCTGTTTGTGTTCCAGTGCCTGCCCATCCTAATCCCCAATTCTTTTTTTAAACGGGTAAGCAGGAGTATTATGGGATTCGTATGGACGAATAAGAACCCGAGGGTGACGAGGGTGTTTTTGGAGCGTAGCAGGGACAGAGGGGGGCTGGCATGCCGAATCTATGTGGCTATTATTGGGCAGCTAATGTGGCGATGATCCGCAAGTGGGTAATGGAGGGGGAGGGGGCGGCGTGGAAGAGGCTAGAGGTGGTGTCTTGTGTGGGTACAAGTCTGGGGGCGCTGGTGATGGCACCGTTGCCACTCCCGCCGACAAGGTACACCACTTGACCGGTGGTGGCGGCGACTCTGAAGATTTGGGGGCAGTGGAGGCGCCATAGGGGTGAGGTGGGGACCTCGGTTTGGTCCCCGATACGTGAGAACCCCAGGTTCGTTCCGGGTAGGATGGATGGGGGGTTTCTGAGCTGGCGTCGGGCAGGGATTAAAAGAATGGGGGACCTATTTATCGATGGGATGTTTGCGAGCCTAGGGGCACCAGAGGAGAAATTTGGGTTACCCCCCGCGAATGCTTTTAGGTACATGCAAGTGAGGGCGTTTGTGAGACTGCAGGTGAGGGAATTTCCGCTGCTCCCAGCACAAAGGATTCAGGGCAGGATGATTTCGGGCATATGGGTTGGAGAAGGCAAGGTCTCGGCGATCTATCAGGAACTGCAGGAAGTGGAGGAGGCCTCGGTGGAGGAGTTGAAGGACAAGTGGGAAGAGGAGCTCGGGGAGGAGCTGGATGAGGATCTGTGGGCTGATGCCCTGAGTAGGGTTAATTCCTCCTCCTCTTGCGCCAGCCTCAGCCTAATACAGTTCAAAGTTGTTCATGGGGCGCATATGACGGGGGCGAGGATGAGTAGGTTTTTTGGGGTGGAGAACAGGTGTGCGAGGTGCTCGGGGAGCCCAGCAAATCACGCCCCAATGTTTTGGACGTGCCCGGCGCTGGAGGGGTTCTGGAGGGGCTTTGCAAGGATTGTGTCCAAAGTGGTGAGCACCCGGGTCAAGCCGAACTGGGGGATAGCATTATTTGGGGTATCGGACGAGCCGGGAGTACAGGAGCCAAAAGAGGCCGGTGTTCTGGCCTTTGTGTCCCTGGTAGCCTGGCGGAGGATCCTACTAATGTGGAGGGGTATGAAGCCCCCAAGCGTGGAAGCTTGGATTAACGATATGGCAGGGTTCATCAAGCTGGAAAGGATAAAGTTTGCCTTGCGGGGGTCTGTGCAGGGGTTCTCCAGGCAGTGGCAACCGTTCCTAGACTTTCTGGCAGAGGCGGGGGGCGGTTGGTTTTTCTTTTTTGGTTTAGATTAGAGTGGGACGTTTTCCTTACTGGCGTGTCTATTTGTTAAATGGGGCTATTGTATTTTGTTGAAAATCCCATGTATAATCTTTACTTGTTTTATGCTTTACTTCTTTTTCTGTTTGGAGTGTTGGGTTGAAAATTTTGAATGAAAATATTTTTTTTAAAAAAGCAAATGTCCTTGTTATTGTACACACTGGGGTTCAGGAATTGAAGGAAAATCTTCAAAATTAAGTGTCAAATTTTTCAACCTGAATTCAATTGAAGCAAATTTCTACCTCACCAACTGCGATAATAAGAAAACGAATTAAGAAAATTAAATGTTTGCTCTCTTTACTACTCGTCCACCACAGAGTGAGACAGAACAAGACCGAAACCTTGCTTTTGATGTGTCTATATTCATGTGATTACTTTCTAGATTTGCGTCCACTGCAGGCAGCAAAAATAGAAAAACTCAGGTGGGAAAGCAGTGGACTGAAGCCAGTCCTATCACTTTATGAAATGAAAATGAATGCTGCTGTCTCTCTGCAACATTTCACCATAGTCTAAGGCTGGGAGAATTATGTGCTGTTGGTGGTATTGCCATCCAGATTGAGATGTTGAAGGCCCTGTCTACCTATTTCTATGTCAAACATTTTAAGCTCAAGGCCCCCCTGTCCTCCTCCCTCCACAAACGACACCAAAAACAGATAAACTGATTCAAGTTTCACCATTTGCTGAGGGTGATGGCATAAAAATCTACTTGTGCAACCATGTTTACATTGCTTTTCACAACAACGAGAAAGAGCAGCTGCACGAAAAAGATGAATGACACTTGAGCGGGAGACGGCATTGCCAGTGTACAAAATGGATGTTGGCCCTATTATAGCTAAAGCTATATTTTATTGGTTGTACAGTATTAGATGGCGTATAAAAGATATTTTTTTATAGCAATCTGATTAAATTCAAGTTCTGCACAGATCAGCCAATTTTTTTCCTATGTTCATTTTTTTTTTGTTAAATGTTATCCTGGATGTGTTGTAGATTCCCAATCCCCTCTTTGACCTGGCTGGAATAACATGTGGACACTTCCTCGTTCCATTCTGGACCTTCTTTGGAGCAACACTTATTGGAAAAGCTATTGTGAAAATGCACATCCAGGCAAGTGAAAATAACCTGTTTACCTAGCCAAACAGCATATTTCTCTGAGATTTTATCTAATTTTGGAGACAACTGAATTGTACGCTCTCCTTAAGGTTCAATGTTTAGATCTGAGCAGGTTGTGGGTGCGTAAACACTATCCTTTAACATGGGTGGAAACTTCAATTTTGTTCAACTTCAACTACTAAACATTGTAATAAATACAAGCAAGGTACCATGTCCAATAATAGAAGAATGTGCTTTGAAAAATTGGTATAAAATGCTGGAGTTGATCTCCTTGTCAGGACTGTTGTTTACAATATTTACAACATTTCTACCTCCTTTTGAATGACCTATTGATTTATCCCTGGCAACAATTTTCCTTTTCTCCTCCAATGTCCTTTTTTAACACTGGTTAATAATTAGAAAGGAAAGTGAGGGCCAGGGCAGCACGTGGCGCAGTGGTTAGCACTAGGACTGCAGCGCTGAGGACCCAGGTTTGAATCCCGGCCCTGGGTCACTGTCCGTGTGGATTTTGCACATTCTCCCCATGTCTGCGTGGGTTTCACCCCCACAACCCAAAGATGTGCAGGGGTTAGGTGGATTGGTCACGCTAAATTGCCCCTTAATTGGAAAAAATATCTAATTGGGTCATCTAAATTTTTTTAAAAAGGAAAGTGAGGGCCAGTTGCTAAAAGATGGGTCAAAAAAGATCTCTACTCTGCAGAGCATGCTAATGGGGTGGGGTGAAAATTTAACCCACTCTGTATGGTTCCTTGAAATGGGATTTCTCTTGTAATAAAGGCCAATGTTTAAAACTTATTTGGAATTATATAGGTCAGTATGTAACTGGTATTTACCTGTAAGGTTGTCGCGTCTTTTTTTTAAAAGCCGGAAGATCTTAAAGAGGCAGTGTCACACTTGGAGCTTTTAAAGCTCAAAGTCTTTATCACAAATACTGCTGATTTGCCTCATGGGACATTGATGGTGCAACAGATTTTAACCTTTTGTGGTGTATATGTGACTGTATACATTGTGCTTTGTACCACGTGGGGTGCCCGTCTGAAGAGATCTACAGATCTACAAAAGGTATTGACAATGTAGATGTAGAGCAGATGCTTCCTCTTGTGGGGCATTCTAGAAAGAGAGGTCATAGTATTAGGATAAGGGGTAGCCGATTTAAAACAGGTGAGAAGAAATTGCTTCTCATAAACCCAGAGTGCAGTGGATTGATCACGCTAAATTGCCCCTTAATTGGAAAAAAATATCTAATTGGGTCGTCTAAATTTTTAAAAACAGGAAAGTGAGGGCCAGTTGCTAAAAGATGGGTCAGAAAGTTGAGTAAATTTAAGGAGAGGATAAACAGATTTTTAAAATTAGTCATGAGTTGAAGGATTAGTGGGCAGCATGGTAGCATAGTGGTTAGCACAGTTGTTTCACAGCTCCAGGGTCCCAGGTTCGATTCCCAGCTTGGGTCACTGTCTGTGTGTAGTCTGCACGTTCTCCCCGTGTCTGTTTGGGTTTCCCCCGGGTGCTCCGGTTTCCTCCCACAGTCCAAAGATGTGCAGGGTAGGTGGATTGGCCATGCTAAATTGCCCCTTTAGTGCCCAAAAAGGTTAGGTGGGATTACTGGGTTACGGGGATAATGGGGATGATAGGGTGGAGGCGTGGGGCTTAAGTAGATCTTTCCAAGGGCTGGTACAGACTCGATGGGCTGAATGGCCTCCTACTGCACTGTAAATTCTAGGATGAAAGGGTAGGAAAGTGAAGTTGAGGCTGAGATAAGATCAGCCATGATGGGCTAGCACGGTGGCATAGTGGTTGGCATTGCTGCCTCACAGCTCCAGGGACCCAAGTTCAATTCCGGCCTTGGCCAACTGTCTGTGTGGAGTTTGCATTTTCTTCCCATGTCTGTGTGGGTTTCCTCCGGGTGCTCCGGTTTCCTCCCACAATCCAAAGATGTACAGGTTAGGTGGATTGGCCATGATAAATTGCCCCTTTAGCGTCCAAAAAGGTTGGGTGGGGTTACTGGGTTACGGGGATAGTGTGGAGATGTGGGCTTAAGTAGGGTGCTCTTTCCAAGGGCCGGTGCAGACTCGGTGGGCCAAATGGCCTCCTTCTGCACTGTAAATTCTATGATTTGGTCCAGACAGATTGTTCAAAAACTGCAGGACATTTAAAATTGGAAAGCTTAGAGTTAAGGCTGTAGAATAAGTTGACAGACAGTCCATGTTTTATGTTTTTTTCTGATTATTTCAATTGTTCCAAGAGATTGGGCTAAGTAAAACTGAAGTCTTGAGCTGTAGCAAAGTGGGTTAAATGTTGATGACATCCTTATTGTATAATAAGTGAAGCGACAGGAGGTATTCTGTAACAAAAACCTTGACCTTGGGTGGGGTGCTCGTTCCAGGAGCCGGTGCAGATTCGATGGGCCGAATAGCCTCCTTCTGCACTGTAAATTCTATGGAAAAAAAAAATCCCAGGGTTTTTAGCACCTGAAGGGTTAAGATAGCTTGAGTAATCATTCAGCCATTTTGATAGATACAAACCTGTTGAGGCTCACATTGCATCAACTTTCTCACTAATCTCTCACAATATTACTGAGTAATCCCACGCAATAAATCTTGCTCAATGTATTGCACACTTTCAGTTTAGTAAGGAAGATGTAATTTGCTGATTACATGATCTGTCCTTAGAAATAACTTGTATAGTCTCACAAGTTAGCTGATTTTGGCCTTGGTGGATGTTGAGTTGCCGCAATATGCCTCAAACTCCCTAAGCAGGTTGTTTCTTCCTGATTCAGTGATCTCTCCTCTAAAATATATGCATTTGAATATTGAAGCAGGATAGGGTTGGGCAATCTACAGTAATCTCCCATTCATCATCTGCGGATGAATAGTCTGAACATTCTACTTGTACCCTAGCATGAGGCTATGTTTTCAGGAGAGTTGAAAAATATGTGAGGGGCAAGGGCGGGCAGTAAGATACGTTAGCCCTGAACCTTAAACAGGCTTTAGATGTACTCAGTTATGTAGATAACATGTTATGGTGGTTAAATGAGCCTGCACCCTGGGTTGGGAAATTATACATGGCTCTGGTGGATCTATGGACAGAATTTAATGCTTCCCCATTAGCACATTTTTAGGCAGGGGGAGTGTGAAATTGCATGTACGGGATTCCCTCCAGATGCCGGCCCGTCCCAAACACATAGCGATTTTATGCTGAGGAGAGGAAGGCCTTGGACAGGAAGCTCACCCTTGTCCCAATTGAGGCCCATAAATTGGCCACTTAAGGGGCATTTTCCACTCCGCCTCAATTATCAATTATCCGCCTCAAATCTCCCGGCCCCGATGGGCTACACCCTAGAGTTCTGAGAGAGGTGGCTGAAGAAATAGCGGAAGCGTTGGTTGAGACCTTTCAAAAATCACTGGAGTCAGGGAAAGTCCCGGACGATTGGAAGATCGCTGTTGTAACCCCCTTGTTCAAGAAAGGATCAAGACAAAAGATGGAAAATTATAGGCCAATTAGCCTAACCTCGGTTGTTGGTAAAATTCTAGAATCGATCGTTAAGGATGAGATTTCTAAATTCTTGGAAGAGCAGGGTCGGATTAGAGCAAGTCAACATGGATTTAGTAAGGGGAGGTCGTGCCTGACGAACCTGTTAGAATTCTTTGAGGAGGTGACAAGTAGGTTAGACCAGGGAAACCCAGTGGATGTGTCTATCTGAATTTCCAAAAGGCCTTTGATAAGGTGCCACACAGGAGGCTGCTGAGTAAGGTGAGGGCCCATGGTGTTCGAGGTGAGCTACTGGCATGGGTTGAGGATTGGCTGTCTGACAGAAGGCAAAGAGTTGGGATAAAAGGTTATTTTTCGGAATGGCAGCCGGTGACCAGCGGTGTCCCACAGGGTTCAGTGTTGGGGCCACAGCTGTTCACCATATATATTAATGATCTGGATGAAGGGACTGGGGGCATTCTAGCAAAGTTTGCCGATGATACGAAGTTAGGTGGTCAGGCAGGTAGTGGGGAGGCTGCAGAAGGATCTAGACAGTTTGGGAGAGTGGTGCAGGAAATGGCTGATGCAATTCAACGTGAGAAAATGTGAGGTCTTGTACTTTGGAAAAAAGAATCCAAGCATAGACTACTTTCTAAACGGTGAGAAAATTCATAATGCCAAAGTACAAAGGGATCTGGGAGTGCTAGTCGAGGATTCCCTAAAGGTAAACATGCAGGTTGAATCTGTGATTAAGAAAGCGAATGCAATGTTGTCATTTATCTCAAGAGGGTTGGGATATAAAAGCAGCGATGTGCTACTGAGCCTTTATAAGGCTCTGGTTAGGCCCCATTTGGAGTACTGTGTCCAGTTTTGGGCCCCACATCTCAGGAAGGACATACTGGCACTGGAGCGTGTCCAGCGGAGATTCACACGGATGATCCCTGGAATGGCGGGTCTAACATATGATGAACGGCTGAGGATCCTGGGATTGTATTCATTGGAGTTTAGAAGGTTAAGGGGAGATCTAATAGAAACTTACAAGATAATACATGGCTTAGAAAGGGTGGACGCAAAGAAACTGCTTCCGTTAGGCGAGGAGACGAGGACCCGTGGGCACAGCCTTAGAATTAGAGGGGGTAAATTCAGAACAGAAATGCGGAGACATTTCTTCAGCCAGAGAGTGGTGGGCCTGTGGAATTCATTGCCACGGAGTGCAGTGGAGGCCGGGACGCTAAATGGCTTCAAGGCAGAGATAGATAAATTCTTGATGTCGCGAGGAATTAAGGGCTACGGGGAGAATGCTGGTAGGTGGAGTTGAAATGCCCATCAGCCATGATTGAATGGCGGAGTGGACTCGATGGGCCGAATGGCCTTACTTCCACTCCTATGAAAAAAAAATAAGCTATTATTATTATTATTATTATTATTATTATTATTATTTATTCAGCTGGTGGGAAAATTGAACCTCCATTGGGGAAGGCCAAAAAAACATTTTGTCCTTTCAATATTGTGATTCAAACAATACAGTATTTATTGTTTTGCAACCCTGCTTTTCTAATTTCCATCAGTACCCTGGACTCGTAAGGGTTAAAGATGATGGGCACGATCGAACGCTGTGCCCAAAAAGCAGCTCCACTCAACACAGCGTGGCCGATAGAAGCTGGGAGAGCCTGCTCCCAGGATCCACCTGGCTTGCAAAGCTTCGCAAGATCTAGCAAAATGTTGCGATGTAAATCCCAACCATTTGGGTGGGATCACTTTGAGGCAAATCTGCATATTAAAGCGAGGCAGCTAGTCTCACTTTAATGTGCAGTTTTGCGAGGTATTCAAGGTGTTAAGATCTGCCCCCTTTGCTTCTGAGACCTTGGGCGAGCGCCGTTCAGTACTGATATCCACAAACTAGGATTTAACTGAGTGGGAACAAAGTCCCATAGCGAACACGTTTAGCTACATGTTTCCCGGTGCCCTCAGCGCCGTGAAACACGTGTTATCCACAAACCAGGACGAGTGGAACGGCATTCGTGGGGTCTCCCAAGCAATCTGTGGCCCCCAGGTGTTATGCCCTTTGGGCAGGGTGGTACCCTGGCACTGGTGCACCTAGGTGTTGACCTGGCACTGTCCAGGTGGCACTGCCAGATGCCAATTGCTGCCAAGGTGTCAAGCTGGCATTTTTTGCGCAGTGGCGATCAGGCTGCGGGTGCTCTGCGCTGGTGTTGTGGATGGGGGGAACCCTCCCATTGTGTGTTGGGGCTTGAGGTGGGGGGAAGGGAAGGGTGTCGGGGATCGTTGTGGGGGCTTCAGAAATCGGGACTCTATTTAAAAATGGGGCCCTGATCTCTCGCTACACTGAGGAATTCCGGCGAGCTGAGCTCCTCAGTCCACAAAACAGGGCTATGTGCCGCTCGGCTGCTTTTTCCACACTGAGGCTCCCTATCTAACCTGGGTGCCGTTTTATAACCTGTTTTTTGGTGCTGAGGGCATTGGGAAACATGTAGGTAAACGTGTTCGCTGTGGGACTTTGTTCCCACTTAGTTAAATCCTGCCCGATGTGTCACCGAGAAGTGCTAGCAGATGGGTTCCGTACGAAAGAAGGTCAAAGTTGACTATTTTGAATCACCCAGGTGGTAATGTAATACTCACTGCTCTATTATTTGTTCTTCCGAAACTGGGCTTGTCTGATATTTGATCCAAAGAGGCTTTCAACTATGGCTGTTTAGTACTAAGTAATTATGCATTGAAGGATAAAGCCACACCCAGAAGGAAATTGTTGTTTAGTAACTGGCTCTAAACCGAACAAATGTTTATTTTTAAAGCAAAAAATCTTGATATAATGATGCGATTATTATGACTGCAAATATTAAGTGATTTTAGGAAATGTGCTTTAGAAAAAAATAATTGTAATTACATACTAGAATTCAATTTTGCACATGTGGTGGGTAAGTGCCACCTTCTCCTGGTTACATGGCCAAATCTTGAATGATTAGCTGATTGTCAAGTCCAGTATTTGGGATTTTTCTGATGACTGGGTTTCCAGACCCACCGCCTGTGGGGAAAGCATTCCCACAAATCACAGCAGCCCCACAGCTATTTAACACTGAGGAATGTTAATTGGCTGGAGGTGAGACTTCTCGGCCGGAGTGTGGCTGCTAACTCTAGTCCTAGCAGCCGCTTGGCAGCAGTGGCCAAGCAGTCCCCAAATTCAAAGTCGTGAAGTCCAGGACCAGGTAAGTGCAAGGGGTCTCATGGCAGGGAGAAGTGGTGAGGCCCAAGAGACATGTGAGTGCCTTGATGGAGATGATGGGGAGTGGGCACTCTATGTGGAAAGGTGACCCTTGAGGTAGGCACCCCCCACTTCCCACCCGAGGCCCAAGTAAGATAACTTGTTGGGTGTTCTGCACCCGCCCCTGAACTCCTCTCATCAACCTCGAAACTGAAGATTATAGAATCATTACAGTGCAGAAGGAGGTCATTTGGCCCATCAGGTCCGCATCCTGTGAAGGGGCATCCTCCCTAGGCCCGCGCTCCCACCCTATCACCGTAACCCAGTAGCCTCAGCTAACCTTTTGGGCACTAAGGGACAATTTAGCATGGCCAATCTATCTAACCTGCACATCTTTGGACTGGGATGGGAAGGGCTTCAATTAGAGTCAGGCAAGCTGCCCTAAGCCTCGCCCATCACACGTAAAATTACAGACTGGTCGGGGTTGGCAGGAGGGCAGTGGAAAAGCCATCTGGGATATTTTGTGGACTGCACCACTTGCAAAATGTATCAACGGGGACTGTAAAATTCTACACTGAATTTACAAAATGGGGACCTGGCATTCTTCAACTTATTTCTATTCTATTTCTTATTTATGGATCATTCAATTTGGTCTTGCCTGGAGGTGAATATTGTGCGCTAACTTTGGCATTAGTTTATGAAACAGTCTCGGGTTATTTGAGCTTTGAAATGAGACTGAATCACATTGTATTTTCTTTGTTTTTAATCTTCCAATTGAGGGGCAATTTAGCGTGGCCAATCCACCTATCCTGCACATCTTTGGGTTGTGGGGGTGAGACCCACGCAGACACGGGGAGAACGTGTGAACTCCACACGGACAGTGACCTGGGGCCGGGATTGAACTCGGATCCTCGGCGCCGTGCGGCAGCAATGCTAACAACTGTGCCACCGTGCTGCCCCCACATTGCATTTTCTAACTTGTGGAAAGGTGAATTACTTTAAAGACCAATTATTTACAGGGTGGAATATAAACTGTTCAATAGGTTCTGAGATTGCAATTTTGACCTGCTCAGTTTAGATTATTGGGCAGTAAAAGTGTGGTATAGTGGTTGTAAAATCCCAGGGTAAGTCTCAAATGGTTGCAGATCATGTTGCAAGACTAGAAAAGGGTTGGTTCCATTTTTTTTAACGAGTAAACATTTTAATAAAGTTTTTTTTAAATGTTTAGGAAGTCACTTTCTCAAAATCATCTTTGCTTTACTAATAACAGTGACTGTAGGCCGAATAATTGAGGATCACAGAAGTATTAACAAGACCCTCATAATCCAACGCATAAACTGGTTTTTTGGTTGTTTTAACAGATTTTATTTTCTAAACTTTATTTCTTTACAACCCAGCATACAACTAAGGGATTGACTTGGGCAGCTGGAAAGTAGGACTCTTGATTTGTGTCAAGAGGCCCCGTGAGCTGATGACTTGAGTCTGTTTATGGGCTTCCATGACGTTGTTTGTTGCTTCGGGCTGTGCAGGAGCAATTTGGAGTGGCTATCCTTGATTTTGTATCTCTTCATCCCTGTGGAAAATCTCTAATTCTCTCTTTTTATCTGCCACCCCCACTTTCGACTAATCTTTGAAGTAAAATTTTCATGGTGAAGTAACTCTGACACCTTCGCCCCACCCATATGAAGGCTAATTATGAATAACTTTTTATGAATAAGACCATGAAATTTAAGGATAAAATTAATTAAAATTACCGTTGCAAAATATTTTCATATGCCAGCTGTCCCTGTAACTGTTCTGCTGGTTTCACGTTTTGTGTTGCGGCCTTATCTTGGTTTCTTAGTTGATGTGGCATCATGAGAACTAAACTCCCACCACCGGTAATGTTCCAGACTTTATTGTATCTATTGAATATGACATGTATTTCCACAGCTATTTCTTTGCATAAATGCAGAGGCAGGGAGGGGACTAGAAATAATTCGGATATTTTAATTATACTGACAATCTTGGGTTAAAAGTAATACCAATTAAGATAACATGCTAAGAGCAAATAATAGTCTTTCATTTGATCCTGAATGTATGTCCCTTGTTACTGATTTGTTAATCAGTGTAAATATTCTTTCACTATTTATCCCTTGAACCCTTTCATAATCTTGAATTATGGATTTGAATTTGATTAGCTGCTCCCTTAACTTACTCTGCTCCGTGCAGAAAAGGAATAGTTGGGACTTTGTTCATTCACGTGAGCTTGAATTCAAATGTAAATTCCAAACATTAAGCAAGTACTCAAAACGCATTATACTACCCTGTTGAGGATGTTTCAAACTTTCCAAAATTTCCTGGATGCAGGAAAGGTTCCAGTGGATTGGAAAAATGCGAGTTAAAAACCCTTATTCAAAAAGGGAAGGAGGCAGAAAATAGGAAACAATAGACCAGTTAGTTTAACATCTGTGGTTGGGAAATGTTTAGAATCCATTATTAAGGAAGTAATAACAGGACATTTGGAAAGTCAAAATGCAATCCATCAGAGTCAACATGGTTTTATGTAGGGTAAATTGTGTATGGCTAGAGTTCTTTGAAGATGTAACAATCCATGTGGATAATAAGGATCCTTAGATGTAGTATATCAGGAATTCTGGAAGGCATTTGATATGGTGCCGCACAGAAGGTTAATACACAAGGTAAGATCACATGGAATTAGGGGTAATTTATTAGCTTGGATAGAAGATTGGCTTGAGAGCAGAGAGTCGGGATAAATTGGTCTTTTCCTGGTTGGCAAGATGTAACTAGTGGGGTGCCACAGCGTTACATCCTCGGGCCCTAACTATTTACAACAAATAAATGATTTGGATGCAGACATATAAGGTACTATAGCCAGTTTTGCAGAGTGCATTAAAATAGGTGAGACTGTAAGTAAAAGTAGGGAAGTGTTGCTGCAAACTGTACAAGACAATGGTGAGACCACACCTGGAGTACTGTGTACAGGTTGGGTCCCCTTATTTGAGGAGGGATGTAGTCAGTCAAATGTGGGGGTGGCAGTTAGGAGGAGGTTCATTAGATTGATTCCAGAGATTTGGGGTTTGTCTTATGATGAGAGATTGAGCAGTTTAGGCCAAAACACTCTCAGGTTCAGAAGAATTAGAGGAGATCTAATTGAGGTATATAAGACGATAAAAGGTATTGACAAAGCAGATGTTGTGCGGATGCTTCCTCAATAATAATCTTTATTATTGTCGCAAGTAGGCTTACATTAACACTGCAATGAAGTTACTGTGAAAAGCCCCTAGTCGCCACATTCCGGCACCTGTTCGGGTACACAGAGGGAGAATTCAGAATGTCCAATTCACCTAACAGCACGTCTTTCGGGACTTATGGGAGGAAACCAGAGCACCCGGAGGAAACCCGCACAGACACCAGGAGAACGTGCAGACTCCGCACAGACAGTGACCCAAGCCGGAATCAAACCTGGGACCCTGGTGCTGTGAAGCAACAGTGCTAACCACTTTGCTACCATGCCGCCCTTGTGGCATCCTAGAAAGAAGGGTCATAGTATTAGGATAAGGGGTAGCAGATTTAAAACCGATGAGGAGAAATTACTTCTCTCAAAGGGTTGTGAATCTGTGAAATCACTACCCAGTGTGCGGTGGATGCCAGGAAGTTGAGTAAATTTAAGGAATGTATAGGCAGATTTTTAAAATTAGTCATGAATTGAAGGATTATGGAGAGCGGGTAGGAAAGTGAAGTTGAGGCCGAGATGAGATCGGCCATGATGGGGCGGCACTGTGGCACAGTGGTTAGCACTGCTGTCTCACAGCTCCAGAGACCTGGGTTCAATTCTGACCTTGGGTCACTGCCTGCGTGGAGTTTGCACTTTCTCCATTTGTCTGCGTGGGTTTCCTCTGGGCGCTCCAGTTCCCTCCCACAACCCAAAGATGTGCAGGATAGATAGATTGGCCATGCTAAATTGCCTCTTAATTGGGGAAAAAAAATGAATTGAATGGCGGAGCAAGCTCAAGGGGGTTAATTGCCTACTCCTGCTCCTAGTTCTTGTGTTCTACTGATGTAGGCTCACCAGTGTGTGTGATCTGTTCCTGAGTTTCATTCTACTGGTGCTGCAGCAGTCTAACGTTCATTAGGGCAGCACGATAGCATAGTGGTTAGCATAATTGCTTCACAGCTCCAGGGTCCCAGGTTCGATTCCCAGCTGGCTCACTCTTTGCGGAGTCTGCACGTTCTCCCCGTGTGTGCGTGGGTTTCCACTGGGTGCTCCGGTTTCCTCCCACAGTCCAAAGACGTGCAGGTTAGGTGGATTGGCCATGATAAATTGCCCTTAGTGTCCAAAATTGCCCTTAGTGTTGTGTGGGGTTACTGGTTAGGGGGTTAGGGTGTAGGCTTGGGTAGGGTGCTCTTTTCAAGAGCCGGTGCAGACTCGATGGGCCGAATGGCTTCCTTCTGCACTAACTTTTATGATCTTTGAAAACCACTCAGCTCCTGAAAGACATAGTTGCCATTCTTGCTCAGGTTGTCATCACATATGGACAGGAGGCAGTTACTTCCCCACAGGCAAGGATGACAAATTAGAGAATTGCCACTGATCGACATCAACTGGTTTCACAACCAGAGACTGATGCATGACACTAGGAGAAGAAAAGGAAATTCTACATGTAATTAATTGCAAGAAAGAGCTCACAATTATGTAACATCTTTCACATTGTTTCCAGATGTTCTAAACATTTCACATCCAATTCTGTGCACTTGAAATGGAGTTTGTTATAATTCTGGAAAACAAGGTGGCTATTTTGTACTGTATCACGAACAGTAACTAATTGTTCAAGTTTGGAAGTGTTAATCGATGGATAGTTGTTGGTTAGGATACCTGGAGAACTCCTCTGCTCTTCAAATAGTGCCTTGGGATCTCTCATCTACCTGAATCAGCCTTGATGTAATATCTAATTAGAAAATAGCACCTCTGTCAACATCACTAGAAATAAGAGTTCAGGCCTATTCCAAAAGCTTCAACAAATGTTCTAGACTGACACTGCAGTACTGAGGGAGTGCTGCATTGTCAAAGCTGCCAATTTTCAGGTTGACTCTCATGCACGTACTTGTTCCTGTGTCATTGTTCAAAGAGCAAGGGAGTTCTTCAGATATTCAAACCAATACTCATCCTTCAAAAATCACACCCAAAGCTGATTATCTGGCCACTTGCCTCCGTACTATTTGTAAGGCCTTGCCATATGCAATGTTGCCTGCCATGTCTCTGAACGTTATGTTAATGACTACCTTGAAAAGTACATCATTTGGGACACCTTGAGGTCACAAATGGCATAATATGAATGAAAGTTCTTTCTTCTTGCCACTAAGTCAAGCTGAAACCTCTAGCCTGTTTCACTATTGCCTATCAGAGTCATGTATTCCTGACTTGTGTGCTGTGCTGAAAGTACAGATTATTCTTTTTTTTCCCTCTGAGCCTGTGGTAGAAATGTGATTTGGATTACCTACAGACTAGAAACAAATGGGAAAGTGTAAGCAAAACAGAATTGGGCAGCCTGCCAAAGGATGATTTGACCTCTACCCACTAAGGTCCAACATTATCGTGTTTTTGTTTATTGCTACTGCACAGTAAAAATTCTTCTGTTTGATTCTTTTAAACCAATGTAATTTTGTCTTTGGAAACTATCTGGAATCTCCTAGTATGTAATCCCAGCAAACCATAATAAGCACTGCGGGTTCAATTGCTGTTGCTTCGTAAATATAAATGCTGGTGGATAACTGGGGGTGATTGAGGCAATAACCTTATCAGAAAGTTTAGAATCGGGGCCTTGTGAACGCAGCAGTGGCTGCCTTTTCACGGGCTGCGGCTTGACTCATCTTTTAATGCATCCTTTCGTCCCAATGCACATTTCGTATTTGTCTTTTCTCGGGTGCATGGCTTGTGCTATGCCCGAGAAATGTTTGGTCAGTGTTCTTGCAAGAGCCGAAATAAGATGTTAAAATCCTCATTTGTCTCTGATGGCCGGAGTAGGCTGGGGTGGGGCCTGCTTTCAATGGTGCAGTTGCTATTGAGTGGGGTCCTCTTCTTCCTCTTTTTTTTCTCTTCCGGGATGCCTCAAGAGGCCTCCACTGCATCTCTCCTTGCTTTATCCCTGGGCTACTTTTTTTTTTTAAATAATTTTTATTCAAATTTTTCAACAACAAATTTTCTCCCAACAATAAAGTAAACAAGGTGTAAACAGAAATAGAAATCCCCCCCAGTACAAAGCAATAAATTAATAACTTAATAACAATACAAAAAAGAAAAAAATAGCAAACACGCCGTCGCAAAGACAAAAACCCCCTTAACAAACCCCAAACCCGCCCCTCCTTAACCTCCCCCCCCCCCCCCCCCCCCCCCCCCCGCCAGAAAATCGAGAAAGGGCTGCCACCGCCGGAAGAACCCTTGTACCGACCCCCTCAGGGCAAACTTAACCTTCTCCAGCCTGATGAACCCGGCCATGTCATTGCTCCAGGCCTCTGGGCTCGGGGGCTTCGCGTCCCTCCACTGTAAGAGAATCCTACGCCGGGCTACTAGAGACGCAAAGGCCAGGGTACCGGCCTCTCTCGCCTCCTGCACTCCCGGCTCCGATGCTACCCCAAAGATCGCGAGCCCCCAGGCCGGCTCCACCCTGAACCCGACCACCTTGGACAAAGTCCCCGCCACCCCCTTCCAAAACCCCTCCAACGCCGGACATGCCCAGAACATGTGGGTGTGGTTCGCCGGGCCTCCCGAACACCTCCCACGCCTGTCCTCTTCCCCCAAAGAACCGGCTCACCCTGGCCCCAGTCATGTATGCCCTATGCAGCACCTTCAGCTGAATTAAGCTGAGCCGTGCGCAAGAAGAGGATGAGTTCATCCTCCCCAGGGCATCCGCCCACGTCCCATCGTCAATCTCTTCCCCTAGCTCCTCCTCCCACTTCGCTTTCAACTCTTCCACCGAGGCCTCCTCCTCTTCCTGCATCATCTGATAAATTGCCAAGATCCTACCCTCACCGACCCACATCCCCGAGAGCACCCTATCCTGCACCCCCCTAGGTGGCAGGAGCGGGAACTCCGCGACCTGCCGCTTAACAAACGGCCTAATCTGCATATACCTGAAAGCTTTCCCGGGGGGGAGGCCCCACTTCCCCTCCAACTCCTCTAAAGTCGCAAACTTCCCATCGAGGAAAAGTCCCCCATCCGCCTGCCCTATACCAACTCAAAAACCCACTATCTATTCTCCCTGGTGCAAACCGGTGATTGCCCCCTATCGGAGCCCACACTGAGGCCTTCACTTCCCCCCCCTATGCCGCCTCCACTGCCCCCAAAGTTTGAGGGACGCCACCACTACCGGACTCGTAGAGTACCTTGCCGGGGGGTGTGGGAGCGGGGCCGTCACCAATGCCTCCAAACTCGTACCCACACAGGACGCCACCTCCAACCTCTTCCATGCGGCAACCTCCCCCTCCATCACCCACCTGCGAATCATTGCCACTTTCGCAGCCCAGTAATACTCACACAAGTTGGGCAACGCCAAGCCGCCTACCTCCCTTCCTTGCTCCAGGAATACCCTCCTCACTCTCGGGGTCTTCCGTGCCCACACGAACCCCAGAATGCTCTTATTAACCTGCTTAAAAAAAGTCTTCGGAATCAATATGGGGAGGCACTGGAAAAGAAACAAAAACCTCGGGAGCACCGTCATCTTAACTGACGGGACCCTACCCGCCAAAGAGAGTGGCAGCGCGTCCCACCTCCTGAACGCCTCCTCCATCTGTTCCACCAGCCTCAAAGTTTAGCCTATGCAGGGCCTCCTAGCTATCTGGACCCCAAGATATCTAAAGCTCCTCTCCGCCCTCTTAGAGCCCTCAGGGGCTGGTTTAGCTCACTCAGCTAAATCGCTGGCTTTTAAAGCAGACCAAGCAAGCAGGCCAACAGCACGGTTCGATTCCCGTACCAGCCTCCCTGGACAGGCACCGTAATGTGGCGACTAGGGGCTTTTCACAATAACTTCATTGAAGCCTACTCGTGACAATAAGCGATTTTCATTTTCATTTCAACAGGAGCTCTCCTATCTCCCTCTCCTGGTCCCCCAGGTGCAGCACAAACAGCTCACTCTTCCTCACGTTGAGCTTGTAGCCCGAAAAGTCCCCAAGTACCTTCAACACCTCTGGCAACCCCCCCGCCGGATCTGCGACGTACAACAGTAAATCATCTGCGTACAGCGACAACCTGTGCTCTCCCCCCCCCCCCCCCCGCACAATCCCCCTCCAGTTCTTCGAATCCCTCAGCGCCATGGCCAAGGGCTCAATCGCTAACGCGAAGAGCAGGGGAGACAAGAGGCACCCCTGCCTCGTCACCCGGGAAAGCCGAAAGTCCTCTGACCTCCTCCCATTCGTCACCACAATTGCTACCGGGGAGCTATACACAACCTCACCCAGCTGATGAATCCCTCACCAAGCCCAAACCTCCTCAGCACTTCCCACATGTAGCTCCACTCCACCCTGTCAAAAGCTTTCCCCGCATCCATCGATGCTACTATTTCCACCTCCCCAGCCGCCGACGCCATCATTATAACATTGAGAAGCCGCCGGACATTGACATTCAGCTGCCTCCCCTTCACAAACCCCGTTTGGTCCTCATGGATAACCATCGGGACCACATCTTCCACTCTCCTGGACAGTACCTTAGCCAACAACTTTGCATCCACGTTGAGGAGCGAAATCGGCTTGTAAGACCCACACTGGAGGGGGTCCTTATCCCGCTTCAGGATCAGTGAGATTATTGCTCTGGACATCGTCGGGGGCAGAGCCCCCCTTCCCTCGCCTCATTCAGGGTCCTCCCAAGCAGTGGGCCCAGCAGATCTGAAAACTTTTTATAAAACTCCACCGGGAACCCATCAGGTCCCGGTGTTTTCCCTGTCTGCATGCTCCCCAGCGCCTCCATCAGCTCTTCCAACTCAATTGGGGCCCCCAGACCCTCCACCCGCTCATCCTCTACTCTAGGGAGCTCCAGCTTATCCAGAAAGCGGTCCATCCCGCCCACCTCCCTAGGGGGCACCGCCCGGTACAGCCCCTCGTAAAAGGATCTGAACACCCCATTAATGCCCCTGCCACTCCGCACCAAGTTCCCTCCTGCATCTGTGACACCCCCTATCTCTCTCACTGCCTCCCGCTTCTGGATCTGGTGGGCCAGCATCCGACCTGCCTTCTCCCCATACTCATATACCGCCCCCTGTGCCCTCCTCCACTGCGCCTCCGCCTTCCGGGTGGTCAGTATATCAAACTCCGCTTGGAGACTGCAATGCTTCCTCGAAAGCCCCTCTTCTGGGACATCCGCATATCTCCTGTCCACCCTTACCATTTCTTCCACCAGCCTCTCCCTCTCAACCCTCTCCCCCCTCTCCCTGTGCGCCCGAATGGATATCAGCTCCCCTCTAACCACTGCCTTCAGCGCTTCCCAAACCACCCCAACTTGCACCGCCCCGTTATCATTGGCTTCCAAATACCCCTATGGACCCGCCCACATACTTCCTCCTCTGCCAAAAGTCCCACATCTAACCTCCACGGCGGGCGCTGATCCTTCCCCTCCCCCAGCTCCAGGTCCACCGAATGCGGAGCATGGTCAGATATGGCTATCGCCGAATACTCCACCCCCACCACTCTCGGGATTAGCAATCCCTGGGCTACTTGGATGTGAAGTTCAATCCTGGCCATGTTGGAGCCCGCTGGGTTTCAGTACTTAGGTGTGAGTTTGCTTTGAATGTTCTTTTTATTGGTGGCGTTGGCTTTTCTCTTGGGCAGTCCTGGTTGGTGTGGTGGGTTGCCTGCTGCCAGGGGAGTCGGCTGTCCTGCCCTCCCTCCCTCCCAGAGTTTCCTTTTTGAGCAACTTTGAGATGAACCACCCACCCCCTTCTCATCGGGGTGTGGGCCCCACTTTTGACTGGGACCAGAATGATTTTTCTTTCTTGGGTATTGGGATTTGTGGATGTCCTGTTGTTCCCTTTGGAGGCGTGTTGTCTGCTTGTCAGTTGAGTGGTCCATTCCTCTTCAGTTTATGGTCCCTCCCCGAGTGCTGTGTGATTTTTTTTTCCAAGTAAGGGACAATTTAGCATGGCCAATTCACCTATCCTGCCCATCTTTTTGGGTTGTGAGGGTGAGACCCACTCAGACACGGGGAGAATGTGCAAACCCCACATGGACAGTGGTCCGGAGCCGAGATCGGGTCCGAAGCCGAGAACGAACCCGGGTCATCAGAGCCGTGAGGCAGCAGTGCTAACCATTGTGCCACCGTGCTGCCCACGAGTGTTGTGATGAGTTATGTCCTGAACTCTTAATATCCAGGGGAGGTCCGTTCTGATTTATCTGGAGGGTCAGTCTAGTAGCTCGGGTCTTATCCCTCTTCGTAGCCTTCTGTGGAAGGCCCTGGGTCTGAGAACAGCTTGGACTTGTTACTACAAGTCCTGTCTTCATTATTTTTTGACTATATGATTGATACTGGTTCTGTTCTGGGCCTGGATGAGGGTTAGGTTGCGTCTTGAGATGCTTATGTAACTTCCCCTTAGGACTGGAGTTCTCGAGGACATTCTTTTTCTTTGTAGTGCTGTGTATGAAGTATCTGCTCTTGGCTTTTACATGGATGCAGTTGGGTCTGATATCCGAGAGAGATGCCTTTGTCGAGTTGCTGATGCCTGTGGTGCTCCTGGAGCTGAGGGGTTTGTGTGTTGGTGTGCACCTGAGCAGTGTGAGCAGTGCAGCATGGGAGGATGTGCACCGACCTGTCATGTCAAGTTTTTATGACTTTACCCGGTTCTTCCTTTGACTTCTGGTGGGGTCACGGGAATAATCGGTTCGCCCAATGATTTTACCGAGCCAGTTGTGGTGCCTGTGAATGTTGAGCCTTTTCTTTCTGCTCTCCTTGTCTTTGGTATTATTTTGTAAATTTGTTGTGTCTGTTTCTAAAATGTTAAATTCTAATAAATGTACTTTTATTAAAAAAAAATTCAGAATTTTCCTGAGACAGGGATACAGCCTTCAAAATCATTTTGTTTTCAAATATTTGACCTAAATCCGTTATCTTGTGGATCCACAGTTAAGGTACGGAGGTAGGTTTGGCAGGAAAAATGAAAAATAAACCTATATTGAAAATGCTGGGCTCTGCGAGGCAGAGATATTTAGGAGTCCGTTTGCATGAATCACAAAAGGCTAGTATGCAGATACAGCAAGTAATTAGGAAATCTAATAGAATGTTAACATTTATTGCGAGGGGAATTGAATACAAAAGTAGGGAGGTTATGGTTCAGTTATGCAGAGCATTAGTGAGACCACGGGCGAAATTCTCCGACCCCACGCAGGGTCGGAGAATTGGCGGGAAGCGGCGTTATTTCCGCTCCCGCAGGTTTTTGAATTCTCCCGCCGGTCATAAACCGGCGTTGTGCAAATCCCGCCGGCAGCCTGTGAAAACAGCTGGCGCCGGCGGGATTTCATTTTTTTAAAACTTACCTCAAATCTCCGGCCCGGATGGGCCGAAGTCCCGCCACTGGGAGGCCTTCTCCCGCCGCCGAGGTTTAAACCACCTCTGGAACGGCGGGCTCAGCGGCGCGAGCAGGCCCCCGGGGTCCTGGGGGGGCGGGGGGCGATCGGACCCGGGGGGGTGCCCCCACGGAGGCCTGGCCCGCGATCGGGGCCCCCCGCTCACTCCGCGGGGCAGTGCCGTGGGGGCACTCTTTCTCCTTCCGCGCCGCCACGGCCTCCGCCATGGCGGACGCGGAGGAGAACCCCGCATCGCGCATGCGCCGGCAGTGACGTCAGCGGCTAGCTGCCGCTGACGTCACTGCCGGCGCATGCGCCGACCGCCGAAAGCGTTTCGGCCAGCCCCGCTTCCGACTGCGCCGGGTGTTTGCGCCAGTCTTCTGGTGCAAACTGCTCCGGCGCGGGGCTGGCCCCCAAAGGTGGGGAGAATTCCCCACCTTTGGGGAGGCGCGACCCCTGAGTGGTTGGCGCCACTCCCCTATGCCGGCACCCTCCGTCACGCCGGGTAGGGGAGAATCCAGCCCCACATCTGGAGTATACCACATCTGGAGTATTATGTACAGAATTGGTTTCCTTATTTAAGGAAGCATGTAAATTCATTAGAAGCAATTCAGAGAATGTTTACTGGATTAGGTGGATTATCTTTTGAGGAAAGGTTGGGTGGGCTTGGCTGATATCTGCTGCAGTTTAGAAGAGTAAGATGCGACTTGATTGAAACATAAAATCCTGAGGGGTCTTGACCAGGTGGATGTGGAGAGGATGTTTCCTCTTGTGGGAGAATCTAGTACTAGACACCATTGTTTAAAAATAAGGGACCTCCTATTTAGGACAGAGATGAGGGTAATTTTTTTCTCAGAAGGTTGAGGGTCTTCCCCAAAACTTTCTTCCCCAAGAGGCAGTGTTTGAATATTTTTAAGGCGAAGTCAGCAAGATTCTTTTATTAACAAGGAAGTGAAAGGTTAGTGTGGGTAGAAGGGAATGTGGAGTGCAGGTTGCAATCAATTCTAATTCATATGTCAGTACATCATAGAATTTCAGATCATAGAATTTTCAGTGCAGAAGGAGGCCATTCGGCCCATCAAGTCTGCACCGGCTCTTGGAAAGAGCACCCTACCCAAGCCCACACCTCCACCCTATCCCCCTGACCAGTAACCCCACCCAACACTAAGGGCAATTTTGGACACCAAGGGCAATTTATCATGGCCAGTCCACCTAACCTGCACATCTTTGTGGGAGGAAACCGGAGCACCCGGAGGAAACCCACGCACACACGGAGAGAATGTGCAGACTCCGCACAGACAGTGACCCAAGCCGGGAATCGATCCTGGGACCCTGGAGCAATGAAGCAATCGTGCTAACCACTATGCTACCGTGCTGACCCCGGGCTTTTTAAAATTCCAATTTATGCAGTAACAGAAGTTACTAAGAAATAATGCAGTTGAGGGAGCCGTATGCTTGATGGTTAGTAAAATACCGATGGAAGGTGGGTCAGTAATTCTAAACTAACACGCTCAATGGCAAATGGCACCTCTTTCTCCTTCAGCCCCTCTCTCGTTTTTTTATCGATGTTGCTGGGTTCAGTGTTTATCGGAATTTTCCTTTCTTGCTGCTTCAAACTGCCACATTTGCTATCCGAAGCCTCTTCCTCCTTCCTCTTCCACCCTCACTATGGTTAAATTGAGGCTCTTCACGCTGGCATGTAATCTAATTTGTTCTTCTCCTGGAGCTTGAAGCTGTGGGATGCCTCACCTCCCGCAGTCATTCCTTCTACAATTGACAACACAAACTTAGTATTGTCTGACTGCATTGTTCATCTGGTCTTCTCTCTCTCTCTCTCTCTCTCCTTCGCCCCCCCCCCCCCCCAAAACACTTTTCAACCTTGGTCACCTGTACTGTTTATGGGTTTTGCTATTCTCCAAGACGTCCCAATTAATCAAAAAATGCTGCTCACCCACTATGCTTTGTGTTCCATGGCTTACTTCTAAGTATTTTAAAAAATAAATAAGTCACTTGCATCTTTCCAGTATACATAAAATCAATGTCTCAGATGTTATCTATCTTTGGTTCGATGGGTATATTAATTGAGCAAATCTCTTCTTGTTCCTCTAAGTGACTTTATTCTTTGGGTGCCTGTTTTATCCCAAGCTAATTTTTCTTCAACTAACTTATCTTTTTTGTTTAACCCACAGAAACTGTTTGTTATTATAATGTTCAGCAAGCACATAGTGGAACAGATGGTGTCCTTGATAGGGTGAGTAATTTATCTACTGATCTTCACGTCTGCCTTGTCAGAATGGAAAGCTTGGTGGGTGGAATTGCCTAAGAAAGGGTTAACTGAAATGAATATATCATTACTTCCTCCTTGAGACCTAATCCACCTGCGATGGCGGTTGATTCATTTTAAAGACTTTACTCTCAACCGTAGGTGCAAAGTTTGCCCGCCTTGTGCTAGGAGTTTAATCTCTAATGGAACTTGGGTCGTGTCAGATATACCAAATCAATAAAAACCCACTTTCAGTTTTCTTTGAAAATATATCTCCATACTTTTGATCATTTGGACATGTTGGGTCAGCATAAAAAGGCACCTGCGCATTTGTTTACTTGATGTACAAAGTTCTTCTTCCTGAAATCCTGCAGATTTTAATCTTGTTTTATGTCTGCTGAAAAATAATACCACTTGGACAGAAGTAGCTCACTTGATAAGTAGAGGTGGAAATCTGGAGCAGAGTAGCGAATACAAAGGAATTTGTCTTTCTGTGATCCAGACTACGGCACTTTATTTAGGCTGAACTATTGAATTCCCCCGATTGCAGAAATACAGTAGTTTTATTCAAAAAGGAGCCCCATAGTGTGCTGCTTCTCTGTGAAGACTGCTTGTGCGATCTCAGTCCAGTTGATAAGGGAGCACAAAATTCTTGTTAATTTGGGTTGAAAGGTTATCCCACTGGTGCGGTGGGAGGGTGCTCCTGTGAATTTGTAGTTAAGACACAATATTGTCATCCAGTGAGGGGATCTTTGTTCTGTTTCTCGCTGTGCCATTGACATGTTTATGCTTAATGTTGAAACTAGCTCCTGAAATGGGACGGGTTTCTCCGCAGTACTAACATCCCTCACCTTGATGAACATACAAATAATAAAGTGGGTTGGGGTATGATTTATGCAAGACTGCATGTCATGGGATCTATTGTTGCTGGTGCAAATTCTTGATGAGTAAAGCAAAGTTGTTACAATTTTGCATGTCATTCCTTTATTCATCTTTAGAACTGTAACTAAGTAATTGTACTTTCTGAATCATGCAGATGGATTATCTTACAGTGGTGGAGCAATAACCTTGATCATATAATTTATGAGCTAATTCATATGGATTGATCTAATTTTACCGACAATAGTATATATAAACGGTTATGGTTGGTGGACAGTGAGTAATCAGTTGTAACTAGTCTCTGGGTTGGAATAGCATCAATAAATGCTTGAGCTTTGCTCTCATGTACTCTGAACAGTTCTTGGAATGGTGGTGGCTGAAGGGAGATTTGATCAAGGTGTGTAAAATAATGAGGTGCCTAGATAGCATGGCAGGGAAGGATCTGTTTTCCTTAATAGTGAAACCTGTTGGCATACAATGAAAGTAATTGGTAGAAAATTAGAGGTGAATATTTTTTCAGTTGGGCGAGTCTTGGTCCCACCACTTGAAAGGGTGGTTGAGGCAAAACCCCCCATTGCATTTTAATGGTACTTGGATATGCACTTGCAATTAAGTAACTTACAAGGCAACAGACCAAGTGCTGGAAAGTGGGATTAAGCTCAATGGTTCTTTTAAGGCTAGCACAGATGTGATGCACTAACTGATCTCCTTTGTGTAAATTTTCTATTTCACTATGAATTAGAATGGTTATACCCCAGACGGAGACCATTTAGCCTACCACATCAGTGCCAGCTCTCTGTAAGAAATGAATGAAAATTGCTTATTGTCACGAGTAGGCTTCAAATGAAGTTACTGTGAAAAGCCCCTAGTCGCCACATTCCGGTGCCTGTTCGGGGAGGCTGTTATGGGAATTGAACCGTGCTGCTGGCTTGCCTTGGTCTGCTTTCAAAGCCACCGATTTAGCCCAGTGAGCTAAACAGCCACTCAATTAGTCCCACTCCCTTTGCTTTTCCTTGTAGTCCTGCATTTTTTTTTATCTTCAGGAAATTATCAATTCCTTTTTAAAGCCACAATTGAATCAGCCTTCACCACATTCTTAGGTGGTACAATCCACTTGCTGCGTGAAATATATTTTCCCTCGTGTCTTTGTTACTTTTTGTTGGTCAAACATCTTAAACCGATGTTCTTTGGTTCTTGACCCTTCCAACAATGAAAATAGTTTCTCCCGTTTTACTCATCAAACACCTCATGATTGCGACCTTCACTTCTCGTAAAAAGACAAAAAGGACAGCCCCAGCTTCATCAATGTATCCTTGTAATTGAACACTCTCTCATCCCTGGAACCATACTCAAGAAGGCGACTCATTGTCACCTTTTCGAGGACAATTAGGGTGAGCAATAAAAAAGTGCCACCTAGTCAGTGATGCCCACATCCCAGGAAAAGATCTTTTTTTAATTAGCCACTTGATCAACCTGTCCTGCATCTTCAACAATTTATGAAAATTTTTAAATTTTGCCCTGCACACCCAAATCAAGATCATTAATGTAGAGCATGAAAGGCAACAGCCCTAATATCGCCACCTGGGGAACTTTGTCAAATGCTTTTTGGAAGCCCATGCACATATCATTAGGTGCATTACCTTCATCAACTCTCTGTATGTAATGACCACAGCAGATGTTAATTGCTGAGCAAACCAAGTCCCAGGGGGAAACTTGCCTAATAGGCAATACACTTTTTTAAATTCTGAAAACAAGAAGAAAAGTACCAAATTAGCAGAAAGAAGTACAGTAACACTTTTGGGATTTTAAACATTCAAAGTAAAAGGTTTATTAACAAAAGAAAAGAAAACTTATGGAGTCAAGTTTACAGTTCCATAGTTAAAATTAGTCTTCCAAAACATTCCCCACTAAAGGACTTTTTACTTAGTCACACCCACAAGTAAACACCTTGGGTGCAGCTCTCCCTTATGGATGTCGATTCGGGGGAACCACAGATTTGAGCCAGGGAGGTGGGATGGAAATTTCCGGAAATGGGAAGAGAAGGGGATTAAGACGCTAAAAGATTTGTTTATTAGGGATCGGTTTGCAGGACTGAGGGAGCTGGAAGCGAAGTATGGGCTGGAGCAGGGAGAAATGTTTAGATACATGCAGGTTCGAGATTTTGCCAGGAAGGAGATACAGAGCTTACCGGAGGAACCGGCCTCCACATTGCTGGAGGACGTGCTGACGACAAGGGGACTGGAGAAGGGGTAGTGTCAGCGGTGTATGGAGCAATTTTGGACGAGGATAAGGCACCACTGGAAGGGATCAAAGCAAAGTGGGAGGAAGAGTTGGGGGAGGTTATAGAGGAGGGGGTCTGGTGTGAGGTGCTCCGGAGAGTAAATGCCTCCATCTCATGTGCGAGGCTGGAGCTGATACAGCTGAAGGTGGTATACAGAGCACACCTCACAAGGGCGAGGACGAGCCGATTCTTTGAAGGAGTAGAAGATATGTGTGAGCGTTGTGGGGGGTGGGGGCGCTAATCACGTTCATATGTTTTGGTCCTGTCCAAAGCTAAAGGAGTACTAGAAGGAGGTTTTTAGGGTAATTTCCAAGGTGGTGCACGTGGAACTGGACCCGGGTCCCCTGGAGGCCATATTCGGGGTGTCGGACCAGCCGGGGTTGGAAACGGGTGTGGAGGCAGATATCGTAGCCTTCGCCTCGTTGATCGCCCGAAGGCGGATCCTGCTGGGATGGAGAGCAGCCTCTCCACCCTGTGCCCTGGCGTGGCGGGGGGACCTGTTGGAATACTTGACCCTTGAGAAGGTAAAGTTTGAACTGAGGGAAAGGACGGAGGGGTTCTACAAGTCATGGGCATTATTCATTCTGCACTTTCAAGAACTGGATAACATCGAACATTAGTTGGGGGGGAGGGTGGGAGGGAGGGTTGGGGGGGAGGGGGGCTGTGTGTATTAAGGGTTACTATGGGTAATCCCGGATTCCTTTTTGTCATTTGTTTATGCAAACATGCGGGCTGATGTTTGGCGGTTGGTAGGAGGATGGGATCGTTGTTATTGTTGTGGGGATTGACATGCTTGTTTCTGATTATTGTTTATTGTTGGTGGGTGTAAATTCGGGAGAAAATGTGAAAAAGGAGAATAAAAATATTTTAAAAGAAACAAACCCATCTAACTCTGTCCATGTACAAGACCTTTCATATCTGAGGTCCAACCATTTTTACTGAGCAATCAAGTCTGACGGCCAAAGCTCTGGACATCACTAAAATTGAAACAGGTGATAGGAACTTGGTGTAATAGCGTTTTACTGGCCTGAAGTTTGAAGGAGAATAAGAAAGTTAAAAGAAGCAAGAAATTCATATGCTTCAGCACCTGAAAAAGTTATTTAGCGTAGAAGACCTCATGATGAGTTTTTATTTCAAAGGTCCATTGAAGTATATTTCCGCCACTATTGCACATGTCAGACTCTGATTTAAAAAAAAACTTTATGGCCAAGTTGTTGCACCTTCTAATCACTTGGCAAAATCTGATGTAGATGCCCTGATGCCTGACTGATAACTGTTGACCAGACATTATGCTGCCATGTAGTAAAGTAGCACGGTAAAAAGGTAAAGTCACCATATTCCCAGATGACCATAGGCTGCTTTCCCTTTGACAGGGAGAGCTGACTGGTGGTGATTTAACCTGAGGGTCACCACACCTCAGGCAAGGGGCAAGGTTGAGAACATAGAACATACAGTGCAGAAGGAGGCCATTCGGCCCATCGAGTCTGCACCGACCCACCCAAGCCCTCACTTCCACCCTATCCCCGTAACCCAATAACCCCTCTGAGTCTTTTTGGCCACTGAGGGCAATTTATCATGGCCAACCCACCTAACCTGCACGTCTTTGGACTGTGGGAGGAAACCGGAGCACCCGGAGGAAACCTGCGCAGACACGGGGAGAACGTGCAGACTCCGCACAGATAGTGGCCCAGCGGGGAATTGAATCTGGGACACTGGCGCTGTGAAGCAACAGTGCTAGCCGCTTGTGCTACCGTGCTGCCCATAGCAGCACAGTCGTACAAGCAGAAGGCGGAGTCTTCCTTAAATAACCTCCTCTCCTAAAGTAGTATTTGTCTAATCACATCCTTAAACAATCAGGGCCTTTCAGTTATTATTGGGGAAACAAGTGTTGTGCTTGTATATTACCTTTGGACTTGGATATGCTGCAGATGGGCCTGGAACAAGCAATTCTAGCTCCCGTTTTCTAAGAAAATCCTGTTTCCACTGAGTGTAAAATCTGATTTTGTTCTATACATTGTGGGACAATAGGTAACAGAAGCATCCTAATTACAGTTATGGAACTTGACTGCCGTCAACACTCCACAACCTGAAACGGCAAATTTAATTGTTGTGACTAAATAAATATAACTGAATTTAATCCTGGTTGGAAGCACAACAATTAAAAAAAAAAAAAAAAATTTGTTTTTATAATCTTTCCAATTAAAGGGCAATTTAGTGTGGCCAACCCACCTACCCTGCACATCTTTGGTTTGTGGGGGTGAGACCCACGCAAACATGGGGAGAATGTGCAAATTCCACGCAGACAGTGACCCAGGGCCGGGGTCGAACCTGGGTCATCGGCCACGTGACCCTGCAATGCTAACCACTGCGCCACCATGCTGCCCTAGAATCGCAAAATTAAGAATAAAAATTCAGAAAAAGGTCAATTTTAGATATCTAAATTTAAATCCTGTCATATGAAATTGAATTCAAGAGGTTATGTTTGGGTTGATACCAGAAAAAAATGCTGCTTATTGTTCACTAATTCTTCTGAGTAAGAAGTCTTACAACACCAGGTTGAAGTCCAACAAGTTTGTTTCAAACACTAGCTTTCGGAGCACTGCTCCTTCTTAGGGTGAACCTCTTCATTCAGCTGAGGAAGGAGCAGTGCTCCGAAAGCTAGTGTTTGAAATAAACATGTTGGACTTTAACCTGGTGCTGTAAGACTTCTTACTGTGTTTACCCCAGTCCAACGCCGGCATCGCCACATCATAATTCTTCTGAGGGAGGGCCCCCCAGGGCCCCCCATAGTCATATGTGATATTATTGGCGCTTAATGCCATCTGAAGTGTACTGGTAACATTGACTTGTGCAAACACCATCTTAACCCAATTATGGATGGGAATTAAACATGGCCTTGCCAATATCATTTATATGTCAAGAACACATTTTTTAAATTCTGATGCAATAAATGGAATTGAAAAGGACCCGTATTTAATTGGCTGAGGAGTGGTAAGTGTAGGCAAGGATGTATAACTGAAAGAGTTTGTACTGATAAGGCTGTGAAGGAATTACGCAGCAAGGACCAACATCTTGTAAGTTAAATGATTGGGGAACAGGAGTCAGTGGAGCTTACTGAAGATTAGTATGCTGAACTTGTATGTACGATTTGAAATAGTCGAAGTTTGTGGGAAGGAATCCAGTGGGCGCAAGGCGCCAGAGTCTGAACTCTGCCCCAAATGGGAGGCATCAAATTATGCTTGCGGAGGTAGGTCGTAAACCTACTTGCGATCTACCTGCGTGGGATCCAGTGGCCTCCCTCGATTCTTCGGCCTCTCCAGGAAGGCTACAGCCGGGTGCCGATCAGTGCTGGTGCACACAAACGTGGACCAGCAGATCGGCACCCAGGGGGTCTCCCAGGCCATCTGAGAGGCCTGGGTGATCAGGGTAACTGCAGGATTGCTCCCTGATCCTCCCCCTGGAACGTGGGCACCTTGGCACTGCAATCCTGGCACCTCCAAGGTGCCCAGATGGCACTGCCAAGCCCGCAGGAGCACTGCCTGGGTGCCAGGGTGGCAGTGCAAAGGTGCCAGGGGGGCACTGTCGGGGGGGGGGGGGGGGGGGGAGCCATGCCCATGAAATTAGAGTGATGGAGGGGTTTTTAAGGGTGGGGGGTACAGGGCAGATACGTAGGGGCCTTTGGGAGGTTTGGTGGGGTCCTGTAAGGGGGCTGGGGGGGGGGGCTGAAGAGGAGGGACCCCATAGTAGGGTGTCCTCACTTGGTTGGGGAGGGGGGGGTAGGGGAGTAGAGATAGTGTCCATGTGTGTGGGGGTGACATTGCCCATGGGTGGGGACCCACAAGCTCACTTAGAGATCGTCACTCTTTCAAAATGACGGCCCGATATTTCAGCTCCCCAGTGCTAAAACAAATTCTAAGTGTGGGCTAAACTGGTGAGAAACTCCCCAGGGCCAAAAAAAAGAGACCAAGTGTGATTGGATAGCGGTGGGGAACTCGTCAAGAGAGCGGCACGAAACTCCCTGAGAAACCCACCACACATGAGCTCCGAAATCTTTTGGGCGAATCGTGCCCAGTGTGTTTTGTAGAAATCAATGTGCATTACATTTTTTAAGTATGGGGAGGTAATATTAATGTCAAAAGAGATGCGGATTTTGCATTCTGTGGTAGGATATTTGACTTCCTTGTTTGGAGCTGCCTTTAAGTAACTCCAATTGCGTTGCTGTTTTTTCTGTCTTCTGTCCTTTTCTTTCAGCCTTTGCCCACCTTCTCCTCTGTCAACAAGTTCAGACGCATGAGATCTCTCTTGTTCTTTCTGCTTGTCTCACCTCTTTAGTCATCTACATTTTGCTGGCACAGATTCAGTCTGGTTTCTCCTGGTTCTACTTTATCACGAGACTAATCATTTAACCACAGAGCAATCACTTAAAGAGCATTCCAGTGTGTTGATATCACGTCACTTTTTCCCCTCACTTTCCTGTCCTAGAATTTTGGATTTGGATCGGTTATTGCTTTTAAAAAGTTGGATACAGCAGCTCACAGAACGCAAAAATTTACTTGAATATTTTGTGGTTCTGTAATTTAGTTGGTTCTGCTAATCAGATGGTGGCCAATATTCTTTCCATATTCCTCCTTTTTAGGGTAAGGCTTTAGATTCATGATGCGTGTTTACCACAAAGCATACTTTTGTTTGTTGGAAGTTGTGGTATAATCTAATAAATTTATTGGACCCTTTTGGAACAAGAAATGGGACTAAAGCACAAAAAAAACATGGTTTTGCGATGGATCCAATCTCCTTTATGACTATGTATCTGCATCCTTACTTTCCTGAAAATCTTGAATATTTTGTGAGCCCATTTCTATCAAGAACTAGCATTTATGCCTGTGCTTTTCATGACTTCCGGACATCCCAAAATGCTTTACTGCAATTAAATATTTTTGAAGTGTAATCTCTGTTGGGCAGTCTTTCCGATAACTTTCAGTCTTTCCGATAACTTTTTGACTTCAAAACGTTCCATTGATGTCCCTTCTTAATCTTAGCTTCCTATTTTTTTTACTTGTTTCCTGGTATTTGCATCTTCACTGTGTAAATCTTGTACTTCAATTTGGTCATCTTAAAATCTATTTTCCAAAGAAAACAAGACCTTGGTTAGCTTCCTGAAGATTTTTTAATATACCGAATCATGGGCAGCAGTAACCTTCCTCTAATCTGGTGGCCAGAATTGAATCTGACAGTCCAGGTGGGATCTAATTCCCTTTTTATGAATTTATCCTTTGACTGAAAACAATACCCGCAAGGCTGCATTTATTATCTCACCTTGTTGTCCTAAGACGGTTGGCCACGTTCTTGAACCCTTGCAGTCCTTGTGGTGATACTTCCCCAAATGATGTTGGGTAATCAAGAATTCTGACCTGGCAATAATAATGAAACTTCAGTGTATGTCCAAGTCAGGATGGTTTGTGGCTTGGAGATGATGCTAAGAGTTTTGTAGTGCTTGTTTTTGATAGTAGATATTGCAGGGATGAAGATGTTGTTAAAGTAACCCATCTAGTTGTAGGTAGCTGGCTGAGCGTTCCCTTGTTTGAGATACATTTGAACACACGAATTATGAGCCAGGAGGAGGCCACTCAGCCCCTGGAGCGTGCTCCACCATTTAACAAGGTTATGGCTGGTCAGATTTTAACCTCCAGCTCCACATTTCCTCCTACCATAATAACCTTTCACCCCCTTGCTTATCAAGAATCTATCTAGCTCTGCCTTTAAAATATTCAAAGACCCTGCTTCCACTGCCTTTTGGGAAAGAGAGATGCAAAGACCTGTAAAAATGAGAATGAACTGCAATGTCACATTGTCACCAGTCACATCCACCTTCATTTACATTAGGTATAACTTTATCCATTGAGGAAATTTTCCTTTCACCCCTATGGACTTCAGTTTTCCTGAGGCTATTTGGTGCCATACTCTATTAAATATTGCGCTGATGTTGAGGGCGTTTGCGTCCCGATCAAGGATGTGATGAAGTCTAGAACTGCTGAGCATTTGTGGACAGGCTATTGGGAAATCAGTGTACCTTGATATTATTTGTGACTGCATCCATTATTTTATTGATGATTAGGAGGAGGTTAATAACGTGGTAATTAACAGGGTTAGATTTTGTAGATAGGCTGCACCTGGAGAACTTTCTGCATTGTTTGCTAGGTGCCAAGGCAAATGCTGCACTGGCTAAGGGAATGGCCAGCTCTGGTGTACAGCTCTTCAGAATGTTGTCTGGGCCAATAACCTTCATGCCAAGTGCACTTGGCAAACTTTTTGTCATGTGGAATCAACTGAATTGGCAGTACGGTGCTATCTGCAAAGTTGAGACTTCTTGGAAGTGACCGTATAAAGTCATTGTGGAGACTTGAATGCGACGTTCAGCGTAGGCAGAAAATACATTATCGGCTGTAAAATCGTCACTGAAAATTTTCCCTTAACCATTGCCGAACAGAATCTCTGCCAGACCTAGGATTACAATGATACAAGGGGATCACAGTAGGATGCTGAGCCATCAAATTACAAACCTCAGATGATGCTTTTTGCCTGTGGTTCATTGACGAAAAGCTAAACCAAAAATAATCCAGCAATGTTTTGCAACTTGACCAGCATTAAATGTTTAATAACATTTGAAACAGGAGGTTATTTTTATTGCAGAGTTGTCAATTCTCCCAGTTCAAATAATAAATCTTGGAATCTAAACCGAGCACAATTCTATTTTTTTTTGTTCTTGTTCTTTGATTCCAGTTGCACAATAAACCACAGAACAGCTATTAGATTTTTGTTGGTCCATATAACCCCTTTTTCTATTCCTAACATTATTTTGAGTACAAACTCCTCTTTTCCTTTCCTACCCCCACCACAAAATTATTTGTCCTTTCCTCTTATTAGCTCAGTTTCCCTGGTCTGTATTGGGGAATAATGGACAACTTACTGTAGACCAGTGTTTTTCAAACTTTTTATCCGAGGACCCATTTTTTTCTCTCGTAAATTCAGAGTACCCAATTATTTTTTCCAATTAAGGGGCAATTTAGCGTGGCCAATTCACCTAACCTGCACATCTTTGGGTTGTGGAGGCGAAACCCACGCAGACACGGGGAGAATGTGCAAACTCCACACGGACAGTGACCCAGGGCCGGGATTCGAACCCGGGTCCTCAACGCCGTAGGCAGCAATGCTAACCACTGTGCCACCGTGCTTCCCTCGACCCATTTTTACCAAGCAGCCAACCTTCGTGATCTGTGTCAGCCGACCTTCGTGACCCACCATTTTCTCTTACCTTTAATGCGAGAGGTGAGCCTGCTTGGTCCTCACGATCTTACTCCAATCAGGTTCACAGGAGGAGAGGGCTATGCGCAGATCGGGTGCAGGAATAAGCCAGCTCCTTTGTGCCGTCTTTATCTTAGTGAGGACGGAAAATCCAACCTCGTACATGTAGGTTGTTGTGAAAGACTATAGCAACAAAATGCTTGTTTTACTCGGCTCCAGATACTCCTCTGATACACTACTCCAGAATGCTGACAGTTTCATTGACTTGTGCCGTGTTTTTAATATGCTGTCAAAGCTGAGGCACAGAACTTCAGTCAGCTTCATTTGGAGTCAGGCTTGCCAATCCATTTACAGTTTCCTTACTAATGCTGTTTTCTTCGATGTGTCGTAGCAGTGTGGGGAACATGGAGTAATTTGGATTTGCATGCAATTGCCAAACTTTCAGTGACGTTTGGAAAGCTGCGATTTCTTCACAGTACCGAAAGCAATCATCATCCTCCCTTGCAATTTGAGGTTCAGTTCATTTAGAACTGAAAAGATGTCCGCGCGGTAAGACATTGTTAGCATCCCAGTTTCATCAGCAAACGAATCAGCCAGTGAGGACAATTTCTCGAGGAGTAAAGCGTGGACTTCGTACCCTCAGTTCTTAAATTCTGAGTAGCTCCTCTGTTGACTGATCATTCCAGTAACTCTTCAAGCGGATGAAGTCCACCGTCATTGGGATTGACTGGTCACTGTTTCGATTCAATGTTTTACTGTAGTCTAAAAGGTCAGCAAAATACTTATGGCCACCCTTGCAGTACGCAAGAAGGCGAGTAGTGATGATTTCCCATGGCTTTTATTATATCCCTTACCAGTTCTGTCCATGAGTAAACCACGAGGAATATACACTCTCTCCAGATCATTTGAGTAATGTTTAGGGATGCAAGACAGATCGAGGCCATAGCCTTTTTTCATCATCAGTGATCACCACGCAGTCAGCCGCCGGCATGCCGCGATCGCACTTTGATCCAGGGTTCAGGTCCCAACACTCCCGGGCCGCATGCGCACTGATGAGCGAACATGCATGCGTAGTGCACCCGCATTTTTTTTAGCTGGTTGCGGCTGCCATTTTTAAAGCTGCTCGCAGCCGGCATTTTTAAAAGCCAGCTGTTGCGCGTGAATTCCCACGATTAGGAACGCCGCGATAGCTGGCTCCGTGACCCTCCGAACGCGACGGTGACACACCCGCGGGTCGCGACCCCCAATTTTAAAATGCCTGCTCTAGACTGATTAACATAAGAATGTTTCGGTTTGTGGATAGACAGAATTGACCTGTGTTTTTCCTTAAAACGATAACAATTCTGTTCTACATGCTCCCCTTTTCACCAGACTCCTCAATGCCTGCCCTTTCTAAAAAGGCATCTTCATAGAATCTTTGCAGTGCAGAAGGGGGCCATTTGGCCCATCGAGAGTCACTGGCTCTTTGAAAGAGCACTTTACCTAGTCCCACTCAGCTGCCATGTCCCCTTAACCTTACACATCCATTCTTTTCAGATAACAATCCAATTCCCTTTTGAATACCTCAATCAAACCTGCCTCCACCACTCAGGAAGTTTATTTTAGACTCCAACCACCCCTGGGTGAAAAAGGTTTTCTTCACATTTTTATTTCCTGCTTCTTGTATCCATTTTCCTATTCAATGGCCTACCCATCTAACACAGCTTTTATTACTTAGAGCCTCTCAATTCATGTCATCTGTATTCAGCAGTTAGCCTCAACCAGCTTTACTATCTTGAGAACTTCATTTAGATGATATTAAAAATCTCTCCTGCAAATAAAGCAATTCCAGCTCCCCAAACATTTCCACATAACTTATAATCCTGGTCTTTTTTGTTTCTTTCCATTGCTGTTTAGAGGATCTAGGAAAATAGGAAATAACAATTGATTTTTTTTTAAATAGCTCTTGAATTGAGCAGTTAAGACTTTCAGTCCAAAGTATAAACTGGCCTGTACTTATTCCTGGTGAATTCATCAATTCATATCCAACGAAGGGGTAGAAAATTGGATCTCTTGATATCCTTAAGCCAAAAGATCATTAGTTCAATCCCTGGTCCAGTCCAATCCAACTGAAGCTACCCAGGGAATCAATCAACTTCAGCAGTCTTGGTCTAGGGACCGTTCCAGCTCCTGAATGCATTGAGGTATCAAGTTGAGAAGAGATTGGAGCTTGGTGTCCTGCAAACAGCCGTGCATATGTATTCTGGGTTACTGGAGGATTGCAGGAACCATAGAACTTTGGCCCCATTTACTTTACCAGCATTTGGCTTTCCCAGGAAAGAATGAAAAGTGTTAGGATATTCTAATACATGTGACCTACAGAACCTATTTTGTCTTTGAAAGCTAATTTAATAGAAAGAAGGATCAATGGCAGCACGGTGGTGCAGTGGTTAGCACAGCTGCCTCACGGCACCAAGGTCCCAGGTTCGATCCTGGCCCAGGGTCACTGTCCGTGTGGAGTTTGCACTTTCTCCCCATGTTTGCGTGTGTTTCGCCCCCACAACCCAAAGATGTGCAGGTTAGGTGGATTGGCCACACTAAATTGCCCCTTAATTGGGAAAAATGAATTGGGTACACAAATTTTTTTTATTTTTTTTTAAAGAAAGAAGGACCAATATTGCTATAAAGATGGAATGAACTGAAAAGGTGCTTGGCAAACAAATGCAGGAAAGGTTTATTAAAATACTGTTTACTTTAGACGATAGAGTCTTCTTTAAATGTGTATGATGGCAACAACCATTTGCACTTCTGCAGTACCTTTACCCTAGCAATGTTTCACATTTAACTTTTTTATTCTTTCTTGGGATGTGACCCTCTCTGGAAAAGTCTTAACAATATTTCAATAGAATATACATAAGTATTCTGCTATGAGCTGACTGTCCAAATACATTCATGCACAAGTGAATTGTTTTGTGCAGACAGAATTCATAAAAAGGTTGGTTTCAGTTTTGTAAATAAAGACATTACACCTCAGTTAATCGCTGTCTCCAGATTCATTGGCGAGGTCATCTCATTACATTAGGATTCTCACTATTCATTTCAGATTTACATGGATGCCAAGACAATTCACAACCACAGGTTAATCATCTTGGGTTTACTAAGTGCTTTTTGCGCGCCACAATAAAAATTCTTTTTGGGTCTCATGCCACCCTCTGGAAATTAATAAAAGCAAGAATGTACATTTATATAGTACCTCTCACCATCTCAGAACGCATTTCTGGTTTTCTACCAAATTTTCCTAGCTACAAATTCTAATGTATTATTTTCATGGAACTTTTATGATTCATGAACTACAAATACCATAGAATTACCATAGAATTTACAGTGTGAAGGAGGCTATTCGGCCCATCGAGTCTGCACCGGCCCTTACAAAGAGCACCCTACTCAAGCCCACATATCTACTCTATCCCTGTAACCCCCCACTTAACATTTTTGGGCACAAAGGGCAATTGAGGCCAATCCACCTAACCCGCACATCTTTGGACTGTGGGAGGAACCGGAGAAACCAGAGGAAACCTACGCAGACACGGGGAGAACGTGCAGACTCCGCACAGTGACCCAGCTGGGAATCGAACCTGGGACCCTGGAACTGTGAAGCAACTCTGTGATGAATATAAGAAATTGTCAAGTATATATCAAGTGTGTGTGGTTTACATGTGATTGAATCACCCTGCCCAGCTTGTTGCTCTTGTTTCTATTGAAAGAATTCTCCTCCCCAAATCTGCTTGTAGACCTTTTTTTGCTTCAAAAATACTGCTTTCCAATTTTATTTTGTTTTCTCCCAACTTGTAAATTATTACTTTGATGCCTTCACCCAGCCTATTGTTAAAGGTGATGGTGAACAACAGCCCAAATGCTCCTCCCTACAGTACTCAGACAATGACAAGCTCCAATGCAGTCACTACAATTAAGAATCACCTTTATGAAAGCAATCAATTTATTGTCCAATCTAAGATCATACCAACAATCTCACAAAATGCAATCTCTTTTTAAAAAGCTTTTTGCACATCACGTTATTAAAGGCTTTTTGAAAATCTGGATATAATAATAAAAATAATATTTATTAGTGTCACAAGTGGGCTTACATTAACACTGCAATGAAGTTGCTGTGAAAAGCCCCTAGTCGCCACATTCCGGCGCCTGTTCGGGTACACAGAGGGAGAATTCAGAATGTCTGATTCACGTAACAGCATGTCTTTCGGGACTTGTGGGAGGAAACCGGAGCACCCGGAGGAAACCCAGTCTTACAGATTTCCAATGTTCATCAAACGTCAAAAGGCATCAAAAAATGTGCTTAATTTAGTGGCACAAGACATTTTTTCCCCAGAATTTTGTTGAGTGCCACACTCGAGTCAGAAAAGATTATTTATTTGTTTATTTTTGAGTACCCAATTCTTTTTTTCACAATTAAGGGGCAATTTAGCGTGGCCAATCCACCTACCTTGCGCATGTTTTTGGGTTATAGGGGTGAGACCCATGCAGACACGGGGAGAAAGTGGAAACTCCACACGGACAGTGACCCGGGACCGGGATCAAACTCGGGTCCTTGGCGCCGTGAGGCAGCAGTGCTAACCGCTGTGCCACCGTGCTTGGAGTCAGAAAAGGGTGGGATTCTGCATCCCGCCAGCCCCGTTTTGCAATGCGTTGCTCCCCTGCCGGCAGCGGGGTTCTCCTTTCCCACTGCGGGCCACCCCGTGCCCTCGGGAAACCCAAGGGTGCGGGGGTGCTGCTAGCGGGGCAGAGGATCCAGTCGACGGAGAATCCTGCAAAAAGTCTTTGCAGTAATAATGCTCTACTTCTAGATTTCTTTTGCTTATTTGGAAACCTAATTAGTTTGGATAAATCTATAACAATTGGATCAATAGCTGATATGCCAAATAATATTAAACCGATTAAACTTATATTTAGCAATATTCCCACCTTTGCAAGCAGAATGAAATAAGTTTATGCTGTTTTCATAACTATTTTGTCTACATATTGGTCAGGGTGCAGTATTGTAAAAAAAAAAAAAAAAAAATTTTTAGTGTACCAAATCATTTTTCCAATTAAGGGCCAATTTAGAGTGGCCAATCCACCTAGCTTGCACATTTTTGGGTTGTGGGGGCGAAACCCACGCAAACACGGGCAGAATGTGCAAACTCCACACGGACAGTGACCCAGAGCCGGGATCGAACCTGGGACCTCAGCGCCGTGAGGCCGCAGTGCTAACCCACTGCGCCACCGTGCTGCCGGAGTGCAGTATTGTTAATAGTCCATTCTATGGCTTATACCACAGTGGGCAGGCCACACACTTTTGGCAATGTGGTGAATTTGCCAAAACTTAAATCTTGGTCAATGTATGCAAAGGTTTGCATAGTCAAATGGACAATTATTGGAACTGTTTACTCTCAGCAAAGATTTATCCCAGTGAGAAAGGAAGTGTTTTTGTGAATGATGCATCGCCTGTGGCTGAATATGGAAGTTGAGGGTAGAATCAATTTGAAAGAAGCACTGTAAAAATCTGCAAAGGTTAGTGATAGGTAAGAAGATTGGTCAGATTTTCAGAACCAGCAAAGGATGACAAAAGGTGATAAAAAGGGAGAAAGTAGAGTGGGAGAAAGCTAGTTAGTAATATAAAAACAGTTAGTAAGAGTTTCTATAAGTATTAAATAGACTGTGTGGTGTTTACACATTCTCCCTGTGGCTGCATGGGTCTCGCCCCACAACCCAAAGATGTGCAGGTTAGGTGGATTGACCATGCTAAATTGCCCCTTAGTTGGAATAAAAATAATTGGATGCTCTAAATTTTTTTTTTTAAGTATTAAATAGGTAGAGGGTAGCAAAAGCTATTTTTGTTCCTCTAGAGAGAGTCTGGGGAATTGGCGATGGAAAACAAGGAAATGGCAGAGATGTTGAACAGGTATTGTGTGTCTGTCTTCACTGTAGAAGACTTTAACAACTTTCCAAAGATACTTCAACATCAAGAGGTGAATGGGAGGGAAGAATAATCACCATCACTAGGGGAAAAAAATGTTGAGAAAACTATTAAATCTTATGCTGACAAGTTCCCAAGACCAGATTGCCTCCTTCCTGTGACCTTAAAAGAAGTGGCTGCAGGGATAGTAGATGCGAGGGGACATAGCTTTAAATTGAGGGGTGGTAGATATAGGACAGACGTCAGAGGCAGTTTCTTTACTCAGAGAGTAGTAGGGGTGTGGAACGCCCTGCCTGCAACAGTAGTAGACTCGCCAACTTTAAGGGCATTTAAGTGGTCACTGGATAGACATATGGATGAAAATGGAATAGTGTGGGTCAGATAGGCTTCAGATGGTTTCACAGGTCGCCGCAACATCGAGGGCCGAAGGGCCCGTACTGTGCTGTAATGTTCTATGCATTGGTTCTAATCTTCCAAAATTCCTTAGATTCTACAAGGGTCCCAGTGAATTGGAAAATAGCTAAGATAACACCCTTACTCACAAAAGGAGGGAGCCAGGAAACTACAGGCTAGTTAACATAACATCTGTCATAGAGATATTAAGATTGTCACAGGATGCTGAGAAAATCATAATGAGTGTGGCATGTGGGGCAGTGGTTAGCACTGGGACTGTGGCGCTGAGGACCCAAGTTCGAATCCCGGCCCTGGATCACTGTCCGTGTGGAGATTGCACATTCTTCCCATGTCTGCATGGGATTTACCCCTACAACCCAAAGATGTGCTGGTTAGGTGAAATGGAAATGAAATGAAATGAAAATCGCTTATTGTCGCAAGTAGGCTTCAAATGAAGTTACTGTGAAAAGCCCCTAGTCGCCACATTCCGGCGCTTGTTCTGGGAGGCTGGTACGGGAATTGGTGGATTGGCCATGCTAAATTGCCCCTTAATTGGAAAAGAAAAATAATTGACTACTCTAAATTTATTAAAAAAGAAGAAAATCATAATGTGATCGGGCAGAGCGAACATGACTTTCTGAAAGGAAAATCATGTTTAACCGATTTCTTAAATTTTTTTCAGGAAATAACAAATGAGGTGGATGAAGGGGAAACTGTAGATGTGGTGTACTTTGATTTCCAGAGTGCATTTGATAACGTGCTCCATCAAAGGGCAGCATAGTGGTTAGCACTGTGGCTTCACAGCATCAGGGTGCCACATTTGATTCCCTGTTGGGTCACTGTCTGTGCGGAGTGTGCACGTTCTCCCGTGTCTGCGTGGGTTTCCACCGGGTGCTCCGGTTTCCTCCCGCAGTCCAAAGACGTGCAGCCTAGGTGGATTGGCCACGCTAAATTGCCCTTAGTGTCCAGAAAAGGTTATGGGGTTATTGGGTTAAGGGGATGAGGTTGAAGGGAGGGCTTGTGGGTTGGTACAGACTCAATGGGCCAAATGGCCTCCTGCACTGTATGTACTACATAATCTATGTAAAGATAAGAGAACATGTTGCAGGGGGTAACATATTAACATGGGTAAAGGATGGGGAGTTAACCAGAAGCAAAGAATAGGGATAAATGGGTCTTTTTCAGGTTGGCAAGCTTTAACTAGTGGAGGGCCTCAACCATCTCCAATCTACATCAATGTCATGGATGAAAGGAGCAAATGTAGTGTACAGAGATATTGACAGGTTAAGTTAGTGGGCAGATAATTGGCAAATTGAATTCAGAGTGGGAAAGTGTGAGATGTCATTTTGGAAGAAAGAATGAAAAGGCAGATCATTATTTAAATGGAGAGAGACTGCAGAAAGCTGTAGCATAAAGGGGGGGTCTTTGTTCATGAAACCCAGAAAAGTATCATACAGGTGCGGAAGGCAAATGGAATGCTGGCTTTTATTTCAAGGTGGCTGGAGTATGAAAGTAAAGAGAGGTTGCTACAACTGTACCAGGTACTAGTGAGGCTACATTTAGAATATTATGTACAGTTTTGGTCCCCTTTTTTAAGGAAAGATATATTATCATTTGAGGCAGAGGAGGTTTACTCGGATGATCCCTGGAATGGAGGGACTGGTATGAGGAAAGATTAAACAGGTTGGTTCTGTGCCCCTTGGTGTTGAGAAGAATGAGAGGTGATATGATTGAAAGATGATTCTTTGGGGGTTAGATAGGGCAAATGTTGGGAGGATGGGAGAGTCTAGTTCCAGAGGGCACAATTGCAGAATCAGGGGATGCTCATTTAAGATGATTTCAGGAAGAATTTCTCTCAAAGAGTTAAATCTTTGGAATTTTCTACTCGGAGAGCTGTGGAGGAAGAGTCCTTGAACATTTTCAAGTCTGAAATTGATAGGTTTTTAATCAGTGGGGGAAGTTGAGGATTATGGTGATAAGGCTGGAAAGTGGACTCATTGAGTGTTGGATCCGCCATGATCTTATTAAATGGTAGAGCAGGCTTGAAGGGCTGAATGGCCTATTTGCATTCGTATTTCTTATGGTCTTGTATGGTAGCTAAATTTGCTGATGATACCAAGATAGTTAGGAAATTAAGTTGCCAAGATGAGGTAGAGAGACTGCAAAAATATTTAAACAAATTAAGTGAGTGGGCAAAATATTTGCAGATGGAGTATAATTTGGGGAAATGTGGCAGGAAGAATAGAAAATGAGTGTACTATTTAAATGGGGAGAGATTGCTGAACTCGCTACAGAGGGATCTGGGTATACTGGTACATAAGTAACAAAAACTAGTAATCGGGTACGGCAAGGAAGGCAAATGGTGGAATTTGGCATTTATTTATTTTATTTTTAAAAATAAATTTAGAGTACCCAATTCATTTTTTTTCCCAATTAAGGGGCAATTTAGCGTGGTCAATTCACCTACCCTGCACATCTTTGGGTTGTGGGGGCGAAACCCACGCAAACACGGGGAGAATATGCAAACTCCACATGGAGAGTGACCCAGAGCCGGGATCGAACCTGGGACCTCAGTGCCGTGAGGCAGCAGGGCTAACCCACTGTGCCACCGTGCTGCCCCGAATTTGGCATTTATTATTCATAACAAGTTCACAGAAGGTTCAATCAGCTCATTCCGGGGATGGGAGGATTTTATAAAGAAAATTGAACAGGTTTTCCTATACTCATTGGACTTTAGAAGGACGAAAAATGATCTTATTGAAACATGGGACTTGTAGGGTAGATACTCGAGGATGTCTCCACTTGTGAGGAGACTACATTAGATTTAAGTTTCAGAAAAATGGTCTCCTTTTTAAGATGCAGATTTATTTTCCCTCAGGGTTGTTAGTTTGTGGAATTCTGTTCCCCAGGATGCAGTGGAGTCTGGGTCATTAAATTTATTCAAGGCAGTGTTAGATAGATTTTTGATAGACAAGTGAGTCGCGACTTATAGGGGGCAGGCAGGAATGTGGAGTTGAGACCCCAACCAGTTTAGCCATGATCCTATTGAATGGTGGCACAGGCTCAAAGAGCTGCATGGCCTACTCCTTCTAAGTCCCATGATCTCATGTTCCTGTGTTCAGGGGCAAAGCCAAAATGTCTACGGAATTGATGCTTTATTCATTACCTGAGGTGTCTTCTATTGAGATGTTCTCCTCCTCAGTAACCATGTCCCAAAGGTGGGCTTGGGAGGGTGGCCGCATTTAGATATATTTCATAGAACTTAGGTAGCCCCATAGACAAGTTGTAAATTAGATTTTTTTATTCTTTAGCCGCAGGCAATTTTTCTCAGGTTTGTTGTAGAAGTTTAACTGTGAACCTGAAGCCTTCCAGTAACATAAGGGATTAAGAGAAATGCCCCCCTTTAAAAATAAATGCTATATTTGTCATTAAGGTGAGATTTTTGTAAGAGTTTTACCTCCTGAATGAAGCTTACCAACTTTTTATTAAAACAACAAATATTCAACCTGCCTTGTACGAAATGAAAATCCCATGAAATATCTGATGGTATTAATCTATTTCTCGGCCATCAGCTTTTAAAATCCTACCTGGGGTTATAAGTGAGAAGAACATTTGTTTAGAACTGTTTTGAAGGAATTTTTAAAAATAAATTTAGTATCCCAATTCATTTTTTCCAATTAAGGGGCAATTTAGCGTGGCCAATCCGCCTGCACACCTTTGGGTTATGGGGGCGAAACCCACACAAACACGTGACCCAGGGCTGGGATCGAACCTGGGACCTCAGCGCATGAGGCAGCAGTGCTAATCGCTGTGCCACTGTGCTGCCCCTTGAAGGAGATTTTAACCACTACCATGGTATCTAGGTAAATAAATCATTTATAGTGATATATTTAAAGTGTGTTCCTTCCGGTACTGATATAAAGTTCATTAGAAATGTCAACTCATGGTTTATAGCATAAGGAAATATATTTGTGTGTGAACCTAGGTTTGCTATCTCCATTTGGACCCTCCTTTTTCTTTCCTTCTGAGTTACCTAGTTTTGCATCTTTCCTATTGTGAGTAATTTTTGCACAGGGAGTACAAGAACTTAATAAAAAATGAAGTGTCTGGTGTCATTGCATAATTCAATAGCTTTGTATGCCGAGTGCCATAGGTGTGGCATGCACTCCCTCTCATTTCAATTAGTGTATATTGTGCCATGGGGGAAATAAATATGAATCAACCATACAATAAGGTTCATAGTACCTTGTTTGTTTCTTGGTTAATCACCAACTGCTGAGTTGGATAGGGAGGTGGGGGTGCGAGTGGTGGTGATGGTGGGAGGAGGAAACTCAGAACGAGGAGGAGGTACTATGAAAATTGCTAGTAGGTTCTTAACAGTAAAGGAATGACATGCTATATTTCCTTATAAGGCCCGGTCTATTCGGAAGTGGCCACCCTTTCAGAAGCTGTGGGGGCGAGTCATAAATGGGGTGGGAGTGTAGTTTCTTTCTTAGCTGGCAATGACACAACACCGACTCACTTCCTTATTGATCAGTTCAAACCAGTTTTTACAGGAACTGACGGTGATATATGGGGCCAGCTTGTGAGAATCACTCATTTGAGATACTGTGGTCTGCCAGTGCACTACTTAGTTCATACTCCTGTTCATACTCCTGCTCCTACCTTAATCACGATGAGCGGCGGCACCAGTTGCACAAACTTTAACTACTTTTTAACTTTTGTTTTTAAGTTTGCACAGCGCTTCCATAGGTGAGTAATATTAACTGTGTTTCCTTTGTGTTTTTTTTTCCTCCTCCCAAATACACTCGTGGGTTTGGAATTCACCCACACAGGGCAATTCCAGGCTTAGGCCCTTCACTTCAGAAACCCTTTAGAGAATATCTGGAGGCTCAGAAAACCAAGCTTCACCACAAGTCTGGAGATGCAATAGAAGCGGTAAGAATACCCTGAATAATAATTTATCTGCCTTTTACATTAAAACGTTTGTTGGTTTGTGTGTGTCATTCTGTGTGAGCATGGAAGTTGAATGCTAAATCTACAGTAATTAAGGAACTCTTCAGTGTAGAAACTTGAGATCTCCAATTGACCAAAGGTCCAATGGCCAGAAATTGAGGCCTGCAAGAATTCAGAAACTAGTAAATGCGGTCAAGGATCTTCTATTTTCAGAAAACAGCCTGGAAATAAAGTGGCATGTCTGAAGTTTGGTGCATTTGAGTTGTCTCAGATAAGCCGTGATCATGAAGAGTGTATCACATTGAGGTGACCATCCTTGGCGGTGACCCTTAGCAAAATTTTGTGCTATCTATAAATTAAGTTCTATTTGAAACAAAAGCTTAAACAGCATAATCTTTATGTAGGTTGCGCTGATTAGGGTTGTCTTAAGTGATGTCACCAGATCCTATATCTATGACTAACTCAAAACTTTGTATTATTAGATAATTAGATATTAAAGCCTTTAATAATGTCTTTTCAATAATCAGTTTCAGAATTTATGGAAATAGTAAACCTCCAAATTCAATTAACGTTTGTTTTGGACAGTTCTAACTATGTAATAGGAACTGATCTGGGTTTGAAGCAGATGCCTCGTGCCTGGGAAAAAAAACTAAAATCCTTTTTAACCTTTTGACTGTGGTATGATCTTTTTAAGCCAGTGTTTTGAGTCAAATGTGATTTAAATCAAGACACTACCAGTTGGCCATTATTTTTATTCTCGCCAAAATAACTTGTCCAGAAAGATACTCAAACTCCCATTTCCTGCCCCCTCCCCACTCCAACTCAAAAAAAGCTTTGTTCCTGGTGTACAATTGTGATGACGTGGATGTAACAGTCACCAAACCACTTGTGCAACTTTTTAAAAAAAGTACTTCCTCCCAGTGGAACAGCTATTTGCGTCATGCTGCCATAGACACAGGATTGTACAACACCATTCACACGCTATGTGAAAGCTATGTAAAAAGTATTGTGAATTTTACTTGTTGGACCAATTTAATTTTTGAACTGTGAAAATAACAGCCCCTCTTAGAGGGATAAAGGTCAAAATTGGCAAGGTCAGTTTCCAGTTCTTTTATTAATTATAATCTGTTAATTATCAGATTTTTATATATAAAAACTTTTTCTGCTGCTCGTTCTACAAATACTGGTGGGCAGAATCTACTGGTGAGCCAGCCAAATGAAAAAAAAAACAAGTTTTGTTACAATTCACACATTCAGCCTCTCTGAAGTTATCAATAAATGGAATATAAATAGGGAAAAAAACTTCAATGTCTACAATTTCCTCCCCCTTAACTAACGATGGGATTTTCCAGTATCTGACAAGCTATTTCAAATGCTTTATCTCCTTTATTAAACCCATATCAGACAAGTTTCCACTAGTGTCTTAACAAGAGTACTTTGGTTTGGCACGCAGCCATTGCTTCAGCACTGACGTAGACAGAGTATCTAAATCAAACTCTAGCTGTGGCACATATTGAAGCAAAATGGGGATCCTGGTGCCAGATTAGGATAGAAGGATTGCATGTGTAGGCGTGCGTATGTCAGTATAATTGAGTTGTTGAAAGATTTTCTCTCTTTTTGATTCAGATTCTTTTCTGGCCTTTCATGCCTTTTTAAATCTCCAGATGGAGCAGCTGGCAGGCAGATCAGTAGACACCTCAGCTGTGCCAATACAGGCTAAATTGACCAGCGAAAGGGAAGTGCTATGTGCGTGCCTGAAAGAGCAGGTGGTGAACTAAATCCCCATCTGCTTCTTCCTGAGTGGGGATCCCCACTGCACTGCCAGATTTGCCAGAATTTGGTTTGCTCAAGTTTAGTAGCCTTGGAATGGAGCGAGAACATGCTTGGCCTGACCTAGTAAAGCAGCAAGAAGCTGATTTCCTGTAGCTGCACTGGCTCCCAGTGGCCTTTTGGTCTTTATCTATAAAGACCAATACATTTCTAGTACTGGCCAATAGATTGTTACCTTGTTACCCATTTTACAACAATAGCCTAAGCATCGACTGTTGGCTCACCGTCACCTTCTCGAGGGCAATTGGGAATGAACATTAAATGCCTGGCCAATGACACCCACACCCTGTGAACACATTTTGAAAAATCTTTGATCAAATTTCTGTTGGGAACTATAAAATAAGAAGAATTTTGTTTCAATCCCCAAAATAAATTTACCCTGCCTCAGGAAATCATCATCCATACCAACTGAACAGAATTAAGTAGAGGGATTAGAAATGTGGAGATAATGCTTCACTGACTCAGGCCTGATGTAATTTAGTGCCATTCACTAATTAATTTTATGCTTCTGTCTTTATTGATGAGCTTGAATTGTCCAAGGGCTTAGCTTGATCTGTAGCTAATATTTTAATAACATGATACCCTGTTCATCTTAAATTGTGGCAACGAATCCATCTTTTGATCAAATATTAAACAATTGGAGTTTGGTTAATTGGATATGTGAATTAAGAATATTGGAAGGGCACTTTCATGCCACAAGCTAGGCGTGACTTTATAAAGCATAGTTTTGCTCTGAATATGAAAAGGAGCGTATTTCCCCTGTTATATTCCTCCTAAATTGAAGTGTTTAGCCTGTGGGAGGGTCCTTCAAATCCTTCCCCATCCAGGCGACCCCCCACCCTCTACTCCAGGCAATTCTGTGTCTGAGATTGACACACTTCTCCATCCTTCAATTCTTTGATTATTTTACAACAAAATCATTTTGGGACTATTCCTAATTGCGCATGTTGGTTTAATTAAGCTGCTAGTAGTCTGCTATTAATTTCAGATTAAGTCTTTAACTACTTTTTATGTTGTTTTTCTTTCCTCCCTGCAACCCTCACCCCAATTAGAGTGAAAACTGGCTGTCCTGGACCTTTGAAAAAGTAGTCATCATTATGGTGTGCTATTTCATTCTTTCCATCGTTAATTCCATGGCTCAGAGCTACGCCAAACGGATCCAGTCACAGAAATACACTGAAGGGAAAATGAAATGAATAAGTAACTTCTTTATTTAAAAAGAAGGGACTGCTCAAGGCCCAAGTTAGATAGTGATCGTGAAAACAATCTGCTGCTTCTTGGTTCCGCAAACTGGAATTAATATAAGGAAGCAAAGGGGGAGTATTATAAATTTCTGTATTTACAAGTTCTGAAAAAAATATTTTCTTGATTAGCACAGGCACTCCAGCTTGGAGTCCACTTTTGTGGATTCTTGCCTATTTGTTGTCTCCTATTTTTTTGAATGTATCTTAGTTTCAGTTCAGGATGTATTAGTGATGAATGGTATTAAATGGCAGAACGGAAATTGCAGGATAGATGTAAATATTAAGCATAGTTCCAGTTGAAAGCAATGATGTTAATTTGCTCCAAATTACTTTGGGCACAGTGCTGAAAAGGACCTTGACATGGTTTGTGGAAACAAAAACTGCATTAACGTGTTGAATGATAGCATTGTCAGTTGTTTGAGGAGCAAGTGTATTCACTTGTGCCATTTTGTGAATTGGAATCCTCTGATTAACAAAAGTTGGCCCTTTTTGGCACAGTGATTGATCATATTGTCAGCTCATTAAACACAATGGTGACAATGTTTCATTAACTCTTAGCCCATTAGGGACTGGTTGAAAATAACATTTAAACTCTTTTTGGACTTACTAAATTTGGAATAGTAAAGTGGTAACATTTTAAACTTTCCCCTCCTTTTTTGTATCATCTTTACCTCCATTATCCCACCTTCCACAACAGCCCGCCAAATGACGCACCACCTCTGTTGTGAAGATTTCATACTCCAACAACTGTTTGACCTATGATTTGTTGCCACAAGTTTCATATAAGAGTCCCATCAGTATTGCAACATCCGATGATTAGATGTGACACTAAAGATCAGGCCATCATCTGCAGAAAGTACACTTCACCTTACTTGAAAAGAGAAAGCATTGATGTAGATAACTATAATTTTGTTCCATTCGCACTTGCTGCTGGAGGTTAGAAGTGGAGAGTGAAACAGCAGTATGTGTAGACTATCTCAAAGAGATAAATAGATTTTTTTTTTTGAAAACAAGGTATTTATTACCTCAATCGACTGTATCTTATCTATCTCTTAATGAGGACATATGTTGTCTTGTGCCCTATAGAGCTCAAAACCATTAAAACTATATTGCTCATCTCTGCTTGTATTTTACACAGTTATGGTGAAAAAAAGTTATTTGAAGCTATGAAACTGGTCCATCTCCAACTGTACATATGAAAAGCAACGTAATTTTTTGCTCTGTAAATTTTAACACGATAAACCTAATGACTTTATAAAACTACATTGAGTCATTTCACAGACTGAATTTCAGTCTTTGTCAATTTTTGTGGGGATTGTCATGATTGTGTACATTTCAAAATTTACATCCTCCCATTATGTATAAAACTCAAATGATGTTGATCCTACATAGTAATTTATATAGTACCATTCATAAAGTAATATGTTCTATTGTTTATATCAGTACAGTTATCAAGATTGAAATCCGCAAACAAATTTGCTATTGTTTTAGGCTTTAGAGTATATCTTAAATTATTCACATGCAAAGTATGTTGCATGAAAGAGACAATTCAGAAACTTCTCTGTAGGATTTGTTTGAACTAAAGAAACTCAGATTCTGTCTTAATTATTGCATTTTCTAACCAGAATAAAATTGGAACTAAGGTATCGTACTTTTAAGATTTTCATCAAGGTGAATGAATTTAACTGATATGGATTTATGTGGTTTTGGGATACTGTTTTGCCCAGTGCACTGGGTGATTCTAGGTTGCAATTTCAGTCACAGCTGATCTGCATGTATAACTGCATAACCACCTGCATTCCCCAGGTGGCTGGCTCACAGAGTCATTTTGGCAGGTTCTATAACAATGCCATCTAAAACCTATCCACCAAACATTTCCATTGGAATTTGTCCATTCGTTAAAAAGAATGAGGGCAAAACTGGTTAGGATAAAGACGTACCAGGTTAAAATCACATGAGGAAATATAAATGCCCCGTGTAGTTCCTGCGCCATTATTCCATTCCATAAAGTAAACTAGAAAATTATTTCACTGTTTTCTGGTGCCTGGTATAAAGTAGGCAATTTGAATCCTTGGAAAGCCAAAGGAGCATTGTGTGAAAATTATAAACTGCAAATGAGGGATTTCAAATACTGGTTCTGTTGCACAAAGTTGTTTTTTTAAATCTCAACACTTTTTTGAGGTGCCTGTGCACAATCTTGACCATGTTTAATCCTCTCTCTTCAAAGATGAGGTTGGATTAATGGTCATTATTGCTCTGAGATCAGCCAACACTATGCTCCACACAGTGGAACCTACCACCACCCTCCATTGCTACCACCTGACCAACAACTAAGCAAACATGTCCAATGAGGGCTTGAGAATTTGAATCTGTGACCAGCTGGCATTGAAAGCTGGAGCTCTATTGCTGGTGTTTTTGATGAAATAAGAAAATGCATTAGTTATGTAACTGAATTTCATTCTTGTAGATATTGGGGCTTTTTTCCCCCAAACTGCAAACCAATATTTAGTGCTCAAAAGATGTTCATAATAATTCAGAATGAGGTAAGGTTCTGTGTACCCTCATCATTTCATTTCCATCCTCTAGTACCAGGTGTAGATTTTCTGTCACATCCAGCTTCTCCATCATTTTGCCATTCTGTGAGATAGCTTATCAGACTGGTGTTGGCTGTTAACTCAGTTGGCGACAACAGTTGGTAGGCTATCTGACGATGTGGTGTCTTCCATCTGATCAGCATTTCATTTTGTTTTGTTCTGCCATCGCTTCTGCATCGTAGCACTCATTGTTTTGTCTTTTGTGAGTAGCTCTTTTAGAATCTCATCCTCCCTACCAGTTGTAGGTCAAGGATTCCAATTAGTCTGTAGTATTGTGATCTTCTGCCTTATCTATCAAATATCTATCAAATTACTCGTACATTTTTTCCTTGCATTTAGTATTCACAAATTATTACTGTGCAGTAAGTCTTCTGTATTATTGTGCTGTTTCCTGCTAAGTAGGATAGTCTCTTCCTATATTGGGCTTCCCTGAGGTTCAATAATTTTATCAAGTCTACACTAGTAACATTGATTCCACTCTATGGTCGTACTTTTGATGCCTACTATCCAAATTAACCTATCATGCTGTGCAGAATATCTAATAAAACCTACAGCAGAGCTGTTATCTGGAGGAGTCTGTTATCATTTGTACATTGTGTCTTCATCTGTTTCCCATTCTTCATAAAGACTTCAATTTGAATTTGTGATCTAAACGATCAGACATTATTTTGGTGTACGTATGTTACCTTTCCATTTTTGGTACTTGTGTCATCAGTTGGCTCTTTTACGCTTGATTTTCATCTTCATAATAGTTACATGGTATGATACACTTATAAAATGTGATATGTCTTTCCCTTTTGGGGTATAGGAACAGAAATAGGCGATTCTTCCCTGTTCAGCCATTCAGTTAAGTCATGCCTGAGCTTTAAATTTAAGATTGCATCCCATAGTTCTGGATCCTCCAAAGGAGAAAATGGCTTTTCTGCAAATACTTTATTAATCATTTTATAATTTTAAACACTTCAATTAAATTATATCTCTACCTTTACCTTTAAAATGCAACATTTCCCAGCAAGAATTATGGATGGGTACTACCTCATTTTGAGAATAAATATTCAACTTTATAACCTAATTTGGTGATTTTGTAGTTCGACTTTAATATTAAAGTTGTAAATATGGCCATATCTTCAGTGTCCATCGTCACACAATGTAGGCCTGAATTACTGAAGTACATCACCTGCATTATTGGCTTTCTTGAAAATGTCTCCTTGTGGAGCATTATGTGAGAGACTAAGTGGAAAACAAAATCATTAAAATCATTTTATTACGGTCACGGAATCACAGAATTGTTACAATGCAGAGGCGACCACCCAATCCGTCATGTATACACTGGTTCTCCAACTGAGCATCAGGAGTTAGTGCCATTCTCTGCTTTTTCTCTGGACCCTTGTGCATTGTTTCTATTCAAATAATCATCTTGAATGCCTCTATTGAACCTGCCTCTACCAGATATCCAAGCAGTGCATTCCACACCGCTTGCTATGTGACAAAGCCTTTTCTCACATCATATTTGCTACTTGTCACAGTCAAGTATTTTTTTTATTAACTACAACCTCCACCATATAATCCACCGTTTGGCTTTGTTCTTGGTTGTACGAACTTAAATCCCTGCATACAAATTAGGAGTGGAAGAAGGCCATTTGGTCCCTCAAGCCTGCTGTACCATTTAACTGATTGTGGTCTCAACTCTACCTTCCTGTCTACCCTATAATTTTTGACTCCCTTGTTAATCAAGAATCTATGTAACCCAGCCTAAAATTATTCAAATGACCCTGCCTCCACTGGGGAAGCGAATACCTTGGAGAAAAGAAAAATTCTCATCTGTCTTAAATGGGAGATCCCTTATTTTTAAACTATGCACCCCTCCCCCCAGTTCTAGTAACTCCCACAAGGGAAAACATTCTGTCTGCATCCACCCTGTCAAGTCCCCTCAGGATCTTGCATGTTTCAATAAGATCACTTCTCATTCTTCTAGACTGCAATGTATGGAGGCTGAACCTGTCCAAGTCCAACCTTTGCTCGTAAGATAACACCTTCATCCCAGGAATCAGTCGGGTGAACATTCCCTGAACTGCTTCAAGAGCAATAAGTAAGGAGGCCAAAACTGCACTCCAGATGTGGTCTCACCAACACAGTGTACAATTTTTTAATGATTAAAATAATGAGGGGATAAATGGAGAGCGACTGAGACATCAGCAGATAAAAACAAGGATTTATATTTGTGCAGCACCTTTGAACATAATGAAATGTCCCAAGGTGCTTTATAGGAGCATTATAAAACAAAGTATAACACTGAACCACACAGAGGTATTAGATCAGATGACCAAAATCTTGGCAAAAGGGCTAGATTTTAAGTAGTTGTTAGTAGAGTTCCCTCATGGATTGGCCTAACTATGAATGTGTTTCTACTTCCTGATTTAAATATTTTCTTTTCAACATTTCTAAATATTTGTTCCTGTGGATGTCTGAACCATTTCTAATTGAGAGCATTCTGCTTCCACGCATGCTGATCTAAACTAGATTGGGTTGCATAGGTTTAGAGTTCTGAATAAACACGAATACTTCAGGATGTTGCCTTGATTTTGCCTCAGTTTGCATTTTCTGATTACAACTGCAACCACCCTTCCACCCATCAATCAGTATCATTCACCCAATCTCTTTAAATACTAAGGGCTGGATTCCTCCGCTCCGCCCGTTGCAAGAGACCCTCTAAGCTGTCATCTTTTGGAGTTTATGTACACTGACTGAATATTTTTTCCTGTGAAACATATTATTTATAAACTTAAATGCTGATGTACCTTACAAACGTCCAGATCTTATCATTCTGCCCCAAGATATAGCAGTCAGTCCCTCCTGATGATTACAGGATAGAATGCAGCATCTACACATTACTCTTTACCCACCTCTAACATGAATGTTACTTATCGCTTAGCAGCCCAAGCCTGAATATTGTCCAGTTTTGCTGCATATGGAAATAGACCGCTTCAGTATCGAAGGAGTCTGAATGATACTGATCAATCATCAGTGAATGTTCCTACTTCTGACCTTTGGATGGAGAGAAGGTAATTGATGAAGCAGCTAAAGATGGTTGGTTCTAGGACATGACCCTGTGGACATCCTACAGCAGTGTCCCAGGACTGAGATCATTGACCTCCAAAAATCGCAATCCATTAGGCGGCAAGGTGGCACAGTGGTTAGCACTGCTGCCTCACTGCGCCAGGGACTCTGGTTCAATTCCAGCCTTGGGTGACCGTCTGTGTGGAGTTTGTAATTTCTCCATGTCTGCGCGGGTTTTTTCCGGGTGCTCTGGTTTCCTCCCACAGTCCAAAGATGTGCAAGTTAGGTGGATTGGAGGTGCTAAATTGCCCCTTAGCGTCCAAACATTGCCTAAAGGTTAGGTGGGGTTAGAGGGATGGGGGGGGGGGGCGCTAGGTGGGGTGCTCTTTCAGAAGGTCGGTGTAGAATTGATGGGCTGAATGGCCTCCTTCCGCACTGTAGGGATTCTATGATCTCATTTGTGCTAGTTATGACTAATCAGTGGAGAGATTTCCCTTGCCTTAATTTTGCCTGGGCTCCTTGATGATGCACTTGGTCAAATGTTATTTTGATGTCAAGAGCACTCATTCGCATCATTTCTGAAATTCTGAATGAACTAATAATATACCAGTGGTGGCGACAAAAACATCACTATAACCAAGTCCAATTCTGTCACATGCAACATCAGCACAGAGGCACTTGTCCATGAAGAGCTGGAAGCACTTGTTGATACGTTTTTCCTTCTTACATGAGTGAAGCAGAGGCCAATTACAGTGTTTATCGATTGCCATCCAATTCAGCTAACAGATTGAGAAATAAACTTGGGAACTTCATGGTCATGGTGTCATAGAATATATACAGTCTGTTTTTTTATTATTAGGCTTTATTTTGTCTTGTTTCCTCGCCTAAAATAATTTGTTTTTTAAAGTGTTTCTCTCGAGACTTAAACACTTTGCGTCTGTTTAATGTGTTTTTCGCGCCCACTAAAACACATTGTTTTATCAGAGTTACTGATTTTCGGTAACTGACCGATTTTCAGGTTAACAACGGAGGTCGAAAAGCCCGTCAAAATTGGCATTAAAAGCCCTTGTGGACTTTCGAGAGTTCATTGCGAAGGCCTTTGATTTGAAATCAAGACCGTATCTCAAAGTTGCACTTTCCTGGGTATTTTCAAAGTGCAGCCCCTGCCAGAAAAAGTTCTAAAAATCGTGTTCTCATCACAAACCAACCTCTTGTCTCTATTCTGTGTGTTTTTGATTTTTTAAATGTTCTGGAACACTGAAGTGTACTTCAAGTGGATGTAATATTATCCTAGTTGGGTGATCCTTTTCAAAGAAAAAGCCAATTCCCACAGAATAAACCATTATAATAATGGTGTTGTTGTATTGTAGGAGGCTTGCTTTTAATTATAGCCCTCTAAAGGATAATAAGTAGTTTAAAATGAATAAAAACTTTCCAGTTCTTTATACATGAACCACATGACTGGCAAATGTTTACTGTAAAGCTGCAATTTAGATTAATAGGCTAGCACTAGATCAGTGTATTTAACCCTAATAATTCCTTCCTATTCTGGTTAACTCCCTAATGGTACAGTGCCTTCCTTAATTATCTGCTTTGTATATGTATATGTTCTGAGGGTTCCCACCTCGACCACCCTTTCAGGCAGTGAGGTTCAGATCCAATCCTGCCCCCTGTTATTGACCCCTCTAAGTTTCTTCCTATCTACCCTGTCTATGTCCCTCATATTTTTGTACACATCAATCAGGTTCCCCCCCCCCCCCCTTCTCTAAGGAAAACAACCCCAGCCTAACCAGCCTCTCTTCATAGCTGAAATACTCCAGACAACATCTGGTTACACCCTCCCTCGTGCTATCTCATCCATCCTATAGTGTGGCGACCAGAACGGCACACAGTACTCTAGCTGCAGCCTAACAAGTGTTTTTTCCACAGCTCCATCATAACCACCCCCCCCCCCCCCCCCCCCCCCCCGCTCTTATATTCTATGCATTGGCTAATAAAGACAAGTATTCCATATTCCTTATTAACCACCTTATTGCCTGCTCTGCCACTGATGTTAGGCTCACTGGCCAGTAATTACCTGGATTTTTCCTACTCCCCTTCTTGAATAATGGTACCACATTTGCTGTCCTCCAGTCCTCTGGCACCTCTCCAGAGAGGATTTGAAAATTAACGTTAGAGTCCCTACAATTTCCTCCCGACGTGTTAAAAGTTACAGGTTTATCACTGATTAATCATGTACTTTGGGATAACACAGGCTGCAACTGGATGCAGCTTTAACCAAAAGATACTCCAGACCTTGAAGTTAGTTCAATCTGATTTATTGAACCAGTAGCACAGTTCTCTGAGTTCAACTCTTTGCTAACCTAAGTTTGGTTACTCTGTCTGACTGGACCAGACTCGCTCTTAGCCACGTGCTGGAGGTGTGATGCTGAACATACACCTAGTGTAGATGGGCTTTAGAGGGGTTTCATGGTCGGCGCAACATCGAGGGCCGTAGGGCCTGTACTGCGCTGTAATGTTCTATGTTCACCCTGACTCACTCTGTAGATGTTCATCAGTGGAAAGGGGCAGAGTGTGAGTGCCTTGTGCCTTTTATAGTGAGATACCACCCCCGAGTGCCCTGCCTGCTCATTGGTCATGTCCTGTTCTCTGTGTTCATTAGCTGCCTGTCTGTATATCATTATCTGCATGTCTGCATATCATGACAATCACCTCTTCTCCTCTTCCCCCACCTCTCTCTCTCTTTCCCCCCACCCAACCACCAACTCACTTCACCAAAGTCTGTTGGAAGTTGCATGTGGATGTATTCATCCAGAGGATGAGGACAGAATTGGACTGAGACACCACCTCTACAAATAAGGCAATATCACTGACAGTCATTATCTGGCTTTGTACAGGGGGAGATTATTTGGGCATAGTGGTGGAGAGTAGACAAAATTAGTAAAACAAACGCACAGCAAGGGGGAAAACAAATTTTTGATCTGGTGGGGAAATCTAAAACAATGGGCCATATGCGATTTAGCAGTTACGTTGCACCCAGCGAGGATCTGCGCTGGCTGATTAAATTGCGGGAGAGGCCGAAATCTGCATCAGCGCCGATCACAGATCAATCCGTGATCTAACTGCCTGCTTTGCCTAGATGGCGTGAAGCCTAATTAAGGGCAATCTCCATCTCATTAGCAAGATTGAAGCCAAATCTAATGGCCTCCCATGATCTAATCGGCTCCCCAACGAGCGGACATGCGGGCGCTGTTTAGCTCTCCTATTTAAAAATGGGAACCTAGCACAATTCTTTTTTTTCCAATTAAGAATGAATTTAGCGTGGCCAATCCACCGAGCCTGCACATCTTTTTGGGTTGTGAGGGTGAGACCCAAGCAGACATGGGGGAAATAGGCAAACTCCACATGGACAGTGACCCAGGACCGGGATCGTACCCTAGTCCTCAATGCCATCAGGCAGCAGTGCTAACCACTGCACCACCGTGCTGCCCCAGAGGAGATCATAGATGAGTAGCCATCTTTATTGTTGGTCATGCAGCCCAGGGGCAATAGGGCTGCTCCAGTGTTGGGGTGGTGTGGATGGGGCCCCAGGGCGGTAGGCACCATCAGTTGGGGGTCGCCATTGTGGTGGGGGCTCTGCCATAGGTCCTAAAGGCCAACCCTCTAAAAGCCAATACCCAAATTGGGGGCAACTACAGCCGCTGCCTGCCTGTGCTACCAAATACATCCAGGACAGTGTTCCTGTGCCTGGTTATATGCTGAAGGTTATTTTAACTCCATTTGACTGAGCAGCCTCCAGCTGCACAGCTGAAGGCTATTGGTAATAAGGAATTGGCATGTTAGTTTTGAAAGAGCACTTCACAGTTCTCAAGTACATACCATAAGACATAGGAGGACACTCTGGCTGAAGAAATTCCTCCTCATCTCTGTTTTAAGGGATCGTCCCTTTAGTCTGATGTCCTCTGTAGGAAAAACGAGAAGTGGAAACATCCTCTCCATGTCCACTCTATCCAGGCCTCTCAGAATCCTGTAAATTTCAATAACATACCCCCTCATCCTTCTGAACTCCAATGAGTACATAAGACCATAAGACATAGGAGCAGAATTAGGCCACTTGGCCCATCGAGTCTGCTCTGCCATTCAATCATGGCTGATATCTTTCTTATCCCCCATTCTCCTGCCTTCTCCCCATAACCCCTGATATCCTTATTAATCAAGAATCTGTCTATCTCTGTCTTAAAGACACTCAGTGATTTGACCTCCACAGCCTTCTGCGGCAGAGTTCCACAGATTCACCACCCTCTGGCTGAAGAAATTCCTCCTCATCTCTGTTTTAAAGGATCGTCCTTTTAGTCTGAGATTGTGTCCTCTGCTTCTAGTTTTTCCTACAAGTGGAAACATCCTCTCCTCCTCCATTCTACTAAGACCTTGGAGTATCCTGTAAATTTCAATAACTTCCCTCCTCATCCTTCTAAACTCCAACGAGTACAGACCCAGAGTGCTCAACCGTTCCTCATACAACAAGCTCTTCATTCCAGGGATCATTCTTGTGAACCTCCTCTGGACCCTTTCCAAGGCCAACACATCCTTCCTTAGATACGGGGCCCAAAACTGCTCACGATACTCCAAATGGGGTCTGACCAGAGCCTTATACAGCCTCAGAAGTACATCCCTGGTCTTGTATTCTAGCCCTCTCGACATGAATGCTAACATTGCATTGCCTTCCTAACTGTTGACTGAACCTGCACATTAACCTCAAGAGAATCGTGAACAAGGACTCCCAAGTCCCTTTGTGCTTCTGAATTCCTAAGCATTTCCCCATTTAGAAAATAGTCTATGACTCCATTTCTCCTTCCAAAGTGCAAAACCTCACACTTTTCCACATTGTCTTCCATCTGCAACTTCATTGCCCACTCTCCTTGCCTGCCCATATCCCTCTGCAGCCCACCTGCTTCCTCAATACTACCTGTCCCTCAAGATTTTTGTATCATCTGCAAACTTAGCAACAGTGCATACAGTTCCTTCTTCCAGATCATTAATGTATATTGTGATAAGTTGTGGTCCCAGCACAAACCCCTGCGGAACACCACTTGTCACCGGCTGCCATCCTGAAAAAGACCCCTTTATCCCCACTCTGCCTTCTGCCAGTCAGCCAATCCTCCCTATCCATGCCAGGATCTTACCCTGAACACCATGGGCTCTTATTTAGCAGTCTCCTATGTGGCACCTTTTCAAAGGCCTTCTGGAAATCTAAATAAATCGCGTCCACTGGGAGGTCCATGTGCCATGTCTCAGATGAGTGTTATTGCCCAGCATTCCACACAAATTGTTAGGCCTGGACACTTTGCCTGAACCCTGGGGCCATCAACACCAGAGGGGCAGCAGCCAACAATCGAACACCCAAGAGCTGGGCTGCAGCAGTAGGGATACCCCCCAACCAGAGGGCGAGTGTAGATCAGGGGAGGGCACCTGAGCACGGTCCCCAAAGTGTGCCCGGCAGGCACCTGAGGTTCAGGGGTAAGTGTGTAGGGTTGGGACCTCCAGCACAACTGGATGGCACTCTGCGAGAAGGCTTGACCCGTTAGGGTGGGGGATTTGAGGGTCCCATGGTGGACCCCTAACATCCTCAGTCTCTCCTCTTCTCAAATTCCTTATAGATATAGCAATATAGATAGTATTGTTGACCCCGCAGCATCTACCCTGGTACCGGTGGCAGCCCAGGCGGCCAGCACTGCAGAAGGCGGCGGCAGCAGCACCAACAGAGGCTCGAGGCAGCAACCCATGAGCAAGTGCCCGCCGCACACCCCGAGGACCCGGTTGCCCATCAGGCCAGGGAGATGCTGGCAATGGGCCACGGTGTTCAGGCATCATTGGTTGTTTGAGGAGATGTCGGAAGCATGTGCTGCAAGAGACTCTGTCTCAGCGAGGAGACGGTGCAGCACTTGTGCCCTGTGCTTGCGGGCTTGGCACCCCATGGAGGAGGAGGGCACCATCAAAGTCACCGCAGCCCTGAACCTCTAAGCTACGGGCTCATTCCAGGGCTCCAGAGGGGACTTGTGCAGCATTTCACAAGCTACAGCCCACAAGTGCATCTGTGAAGTCATGGATGCCATGTATGCCCGGGCATCAGACTACATAAACTTTAAGCTGGACCAGGCCCACCAAGATGCCCAGGCAACAGGATTCTCTGCCATTGCCAGGATGCCCCAGATCCAGGGATTAATAGATGGCACACATGTCACCCTGTGCACACCGAGGCATCAGGAGTACGCTCCATTAACAGGAAGAGGCTCCAGTCCAGGAATATTCAACTTGTGTGACCACCACCTCTGGATCATGCATGTGTGCGCACACTTCCCAGGCAACGTGCAAAACAGATACATCCTGGGACACTTGGAGATCCCTGGCATCTTCGAGGACCACCCAAGGATGATTGATGGATTGGCTCTTGGGGGATAAGGATTACCCACTGAGGTCCTGTGGCTGATGACGCCAGTGCGGAGGCCAGTGACTGTTGCGGATATAATTCGGCCCATGTTCACACCGTTCTGTCACTGAGCAGTGAAAATCGGACTGCTGAAAATTCCAATGCTTGGACCGCTCTGGTGGTGCTCTGCAGTACAAACCTCCCCCCTGGTCTCCCGCTTTGTGGTGGTCTGCTGTGCCCTTCACAACAATGCAGTGGGGCGGCATGCTGGAGGAGGAGGAGGAACATGCGGCCTTTTCTGAGGAGGGGCCGGAGTAGGAGGGGCTGGAGGATGAGCCTGGGGAGGACCTGTGGGAGCAGCCGGAGGATAGAGGACAGGCGGCGACGATGGCCCGGTATGCCTGGAGGGCCAGGGAGGCTGGCACTGGATAAATCAGCTGGTGGGACAGCTAGCTCTGGCATGCAGACCATGGGGGATCATTTTCAACACTAAGTGCTGTCACACACCGGCAGCGGTCTCGCCGGCCCGACCATTGGGAAGTACTTTGGAAGTCCCGCCCACTACAGCACTTAGAACTTTGCCTGTTAAATTGCACCCATGCTCCGGTCATTGAAGTGAAATCAAGATGCACTTTTTCACACAAAGGGTGCAATGCCATCTGAAACTCTCTTGCCCTAGGACAATAGAAGCTTACAAGGTCAACAGATTTTTGTTGAGGAAAGGTTTGAAAGGTACAGTGCAATGGTGGGTAAATAGGTTGAGGTCCAGATCTTGCATGATCTAATTGAATAGGGATGCAGGCTCAAAGAATCTGTGGTCCTATGAAAACAAGAGGAAACCCACTGACTAAACAAAAGGCTGTGAAATTGCTTTCATACGCTGCTGCCAAAGAAGTGTTTTCCTGCTGGAATCTCTGAGTCAATGTTCATACTCAAGTGTTTACTTAGAATTTAGATACCGAGTAACCATTATATAAAAAAAGTTGCTGACAAGCTTATGGATTTCAGCTCTTTGAACTGCATGTCACAGCGAAACAGATATAATAGGTTACAGAGCCAGTCAAGAAATGATACATAATCTCGAGATACAATTAAAAGTGACTCAATGTATTGAAGTGTGGTGACATGACAAATTAACTCTCTCACTCCTAAATAGAATATGGTGGAATTTCATGCAATGGCCATTGTTCTGGGTGCAATTACAAGGAAATAATCTAATATATTTCATCACAAGAACAAATGTAGGCACTTTATAACAAATATACTGAGATCGGTTTACTGTTCTGGTCATTAGGCTTACATATTTTCATGGTTTCAAGTAGTAAAAGTTTTTTTTTGTGTATCTCATCCCTCACCTACACTGTTGCCTCTGGAATCCCACAACAATCTATACTTGGCCCCTTCATATTTCTTATCTTAACCTTAAACTGAGTTTCTGACACCATATTCTCTCCACCACAAAGATCACCGAGTACCTTTTAACATAGCCCGTCTCCGCGGTATCATCGTCTTGGATGCAGCTGAGAGCTTCATCTATAATTTTGTTACTTTCAGACTTGACTGACCTCCTGGCCATCAACTCATTGTAAATAAAAGCAAATTTCTGCGGACGCTGGAATCTGAAACAAAAACAGAAAACACTGGACATTCTCAGCAGGTCTGACAGCGTCTGTGGAGAGAGAATAGAGCTAATGTTTTGAGTCATGGAATACTGTTTGTGAAAGCTCAAACCCTCTGCAAACTTGAGCTCTTCCAGAACTCTGCCTTTATCTCCAAACCCACACGCTCGCTGACTTAAATCGTCTCCACTTCACCATTGTCTTGATTTTAAAATTCTCACCTCATGTTCAAATCATTCCCTGACCTGCCCATCCCTATCTCTTTAACTGCTGCCTGTACTTACTACAAACCTCCAAATACTCTAAATTCCTCCTACTTTTTATTCTTTCATGCGATGTGAGCATCACTGGCACGGCCAGCATTTCTTGCCCATCCCAAATTGTTCTTGAACTGAGTGACTTGCTAGGACATTTCAGTAGACAGCTCAGAACCACACTGCTGGGTATCTAGAGTCACATGAAGGAGAGATCGGGGAAGGATTAATGTAAGTGCTTTCTGCTAAAAAAAAAAAGAGGAAATGAAATCACTTATCTCCTGGAATGATGTTTCTAAACATTGTGGTTAGCTCCAGGTCAGCAGAAAGCACTTAACTTATTTTGATGTGGTGAAGACCTGTCAATCATTGCTAGATGTTTCTAGACATTGTGGTTAGGTTCACAGCAGGGTACTTGAGATGCAATCAAGTGGGGTTTTTAAAAATAAATTTAGAGTACCCAATTCATTTTTTCTAATGAAGGGGCAGTTTAGTGTTGCCAATCCACCTACCCTGCACATCTTTGGGTTGTGGGGGCGAAGCCCACCAAACACATGGAGAATGTGCAAACTCCACACGGACAGTGACCCAGAACCGGGATCCAACCTCGGATCTCGGCGCTGTGAGGCAGCAGCGCTAACCACTGCATCACCATGCTGCCCGAGATGCAATCAAGTGTGAAGGGAAATTAAAGTAAACAATTCAGACACCTGGCTGTCTGGAAGCTATTACTCTGTCAATTACAGCCTACTAAAAGCTATTTCTCTATAAAAGTGAATAGAAGCCTTGCAAATCATAGGATCTGAGGGGGGGGGGGGGTTAAAGCCTTGTAATGTGTTTTGACTTGCTATGATGTATTAGCTGCTGCAGGTGTAAGGGGCTGGGAAGTGGAAAACTGATTTGCCACTATTTCTGCCTGGACTGCTCTTTAGCTTCCAGGCAGAGGTGACTGATGGGGGGGTGGTCTCTGATATTGGGGTTTTTGATGGGGGGATCTCCGATATTAGGGTCTGATGGAGAATACTGGGGTGCAAGGTGGGCAGGATTTGCATTATGGGCGGGGAGGGGGGCCTCGCGACGATCGGGCAGTACGGTAGCATAGTGGTTAGCACAGTTGTTTCACAGCTCCAGGGTCCCAGGTTTGATTCCCGGCTGGGTCACTGTCTGTACGGCGTCTGTATGTTCTCCCCGTGTCTGTGTGAGTTTCCTCCGGGTGCTCAGGTTTCCTCCCACAGTCCAAAGATGTGCAGGTTAGGTGTGTGGGCCATGCTAAATTGCCTTGTGTGTCCAAAAAATGTTGAGTGGGGGTTAGGGTAGATACGTAGGCTTCAGTAGGGTGTTCTTTTTAAGGGCCGGTGCAGACTCGATGGGCCAAATGGCCTCCTTCTGCACTGTAAATTCTATGATTCTATGATCTTCGAGGGCACCAATGTTAAATACTTACCCCTTGACCTATTGCAAGCTCCACCGCGTCAGGGTCACACTTTAAAATACTTGCCCCAATCAACGTCTGCATGAATCCCGGCCCAGAAGCCTGGAGCATCACGGGGGCATGTCGAATCAGGCTGTCAGCCCATTGATCAGGTGCAAATGAGTTCAAATGGCCAATTTGCATCCTCCCACCCACGCATGGCGTGGAGCTCACTGCTCAGGGGTGCTGATCTTGTTTTTTGCCCGACACTCGATTGCTGCCGGATCAGGAACCCCAAGCCAGTGGAGAATCCACCCCTACATGCATTAATTTTATTTAAATTCCACCAGCTGCCATGGTAGAATATGAACCCATGTCCCCAGTGTATTAGACTTGACCTCTGGATTACTGGTTCAGTGACATTACCGCTGCATCATTGTCTTTCCCCCAAGGCCTCTTGCTCTACCATCCAAGAGCATGCTTCACCCATTTCCTGAATTTCCTCCTTAAACTTCGGCACCTCCTTAAAGCCTACATCTGAGGGCAGCACGGTGGCACAGTGGTTAGCACAGCTGCCTCACGGCGCTGAGGTCACAGGTTCGATGCCAACTCTGGGTCACTGTACGTCTGGAGTTTGCACATTCTCCCCGTGTTTGCGTGGGTTTCGCCCCCACAACCCAAAGATGATTAGGTGGAATGGCCATGCTAAATTGCCCCTTAATTGTAAAAAATGAATTGGGTACTCTAAATTTATTTTTAAAAACCTACATCTGACCAAACTAATGGTTGCCTGTTCTAATATTGCCTACCTTGGCTTTGTCTATTTTTGTCTGCTGATATTTCTGTAAACACCTGGGGACATTACCGCATGAAAGGCACGTTATGAATGCAAGTCATTGTATCAATAACATGCCTCACAAGGGTTCTCATGCTGAAAGATTAATTATTGGGCAGTCAAAATTATATGGTGACCTTTTTGCCCAAACTTCCCTCACACATTGATTTCAAAATTTCTACTTGGTTTACAAATCCCTCTATGGTCTTGTTCCACTCTGCCTATTTCAAACACCTCTTTATATCCAGTATTAGACTCATGGTTATTGAAACTGGACTACATCCCTATTGATGGCAGTTTCTTCGGCTGTCATAAACCCGGAATCCAGCACTCTAATCTTAAACCTCACCATCTTATTTCAAAAGCCTCATCAAAATCTACCTCTTTGACACCTCAGGCACCTTCCCAATCCTTCTTCCAATTTTTTTTTCTTCTTTCTTTATAAATTTATATTTAGAGTACGCAATTCATTTATTCCAATTAAGGTGCAATTTTAGAGTGGCCAATCCACCTACCCTGCACATCTTTGGGCTGTGGGGGCGAAACCCACACAAACACAGGGAGAATGTGCAAACTCCACACGGACAGTGACCCAGAGCCGGGATTGAACCTGGGACCTCGGCACCGTGAGGCAGCAGTGCTAACCACTGCGCCACCGTGCTGCCCTCACCTTCTTCCAATTTAATCTAATTTCCTTTCACTTTGCTCCCTACTCCTGGAAAAGAAGCCCCGTGTCTTACCTGCTAGAATAACGATGAATATATATTGTTTATAAATGTACACATACCTGCTGTTCTCTAATCTAATGAAATAATTGGTAGCTTTGGTGCTACCTCGCAAACCGTACCCCTGTAATGCTACTGAATCGACTTTTTTTGTCAAACCCAAAAGGCAAGATTAAGCGACAGAATGAGAGCAAAATAGAAAACTTTGCTCAAGGCACAATGGACATTAACAGCTACTTAAATTGGTACTTACATGGCAGCACGGTGGCGCAGTGGGTTAGCACTGCTGCCTCACGGCGCCGAGGTCCCAAGTTCGATCCCGGCTCTGGGTCACTGTCCGTGTGGAGTTTGCACATTCTCCCCGTGTTTGCGTGGGTTTTGCCCCCACAACACAAAGATGTGCAGGGTAGGTGGATTGGCCACGCTAAAATTGCCTCTTAATTGGAAAAAATGAATTGGGTACTCTAAGTTTATTACAAAAAAAAATGAACGACTCCTGAATTTGCTATCTGTGCAATGTGCCTTATTAAGTCAGCTGCTTGCAAGCTATTGTGATTTTAAAATTTTAATTTCTCAGTCATGACAAACCTGTTTACTGCAGGGCACTTTTTGAAATCAAGCTGTCACACCACCTACTCAAACTTATTCTTTCACAAAACCTCCACACCGTGATACTACTAATCCCCCACTGAGTCTTCGCTGCCTCCTACAATCTACCAACTTTTGAAACCAAAGCTTTATATCATCCACTTGCTGTTTATTAAATTATCTTTTGTATCCCATTCTTTCCAATCTTGGTAGTATATTGTATTATGGATTGTGACCCTTCACCTTAACATTTTTAAAATAAATTTAGTGTACATGAAATTCATTTTTTCCTATTAATGAGCAATTTAGCGTGGCCAATCCACCTACCCTGCACATCTTTGGGTTGTGGGGGCGAAACCCACGCAACCACGGGCAGTCCCAATGCTAACCACTGCGCCACATGCCACCCTCCCTTCACCTTACCTTGCCAATCAACAGCAAAAGCTTGTTTTGTGAATTTTATGTATTAAAAGGGCTAGTCTGGGATCCCTGATCCATGCCTTGCATTTCCCAAAGCATAAGAGATCTGTTGCATCTTTCCTAGCTGACATGGTGAAAGAGAGGGGTGCTTGTTGGTATGACAGATGCCAACGGGTTAAAGGGGTTCGGAATAATAGGGAAGAATCCTAATCACGTCCAGTATCGATTATGTTTTTATGGCAGTTGAAATAGAAATTGAATCAAGTAGCTGCGTTGTGCAAGACTGTGCATGTTTGAGTAATAAGATAATCATCAACCAATTACAAGCGTACAGAAATTTGCAGCAAACCACACCACCAGTGAAACAGGTTTGGGCTAAAAAAGAAATGCCTTGTGCTGTAATAAACGATAGCCTGCCAAGTTCATGCAAATCTCGTTTCTGCGAATTAGGATGTATAATGCTTTTATCAAGATTAACAGGGCCAGACTTGTCTTATATACAGATGGGATGGACTGCTGTAAAAACTGAACCTGTCTTGATTCTCAGACTCAGCCTGACCACTGAAACTCAATTGATTCCTGTTCTGACCCGATATTCACCAAGGTACTCTTTTCACTGGGGTGGGGGGTGGCATTCTCCCTCCCCCCCCCCCCCCCCCCCCCCCCCCTGCTGGCCCACACCCACCTTCCCCGCCAAACAGCATCAAGGCCAACTCTAACCTACAGGGACTCTTGCATTGAATTTTGGAACTTCCTGGTACATGAGGATCAGTACCCATACTGGTCTCAATCATCAGTAACTATATTTAACATTATGACACTGCATATTTTAGAGATAAGTGGAGAGTGCCAGTTAGCAGAATTACCCTCAATTCCAAAGTGAGTTTCCGAGGAACATGAAGAAAGGGCCATGAATTTGGAAGAGGACTGTGTCCTTAATTTTCCTGTGCCCTTTTTTTTCTTTTTTTAAAAATTTAGAGTACCCAATTATTTTTTTACAATTATGGGGCAATTTAGTGTGGCCAATCCACCTAACCTGCACATCTTTGGGTTGGGGGGGTGAAACCCACGCAGACACGGGGAGAATGTGCAAACTCCAGGCGGACAGTGACCCAGGGCCGGGATTCGAACCCGGGTCCTCAGCGCCGTAGGCAGCAGTGCTAACCACTGCGCCAGCGTGCTGCCCTTTTCCTGTGCCTTTTACTTGAGTCGTGATTCAAACAGAGTGGCCGCTGCTGAATTGGGCCTGGGTGGATCAGAAGATAAGTGAAGCCAGTAGGCAGCAGTAAGAAAGTGCACAGAAGGCGGCATGTGGTACAGTGGTTAGCACTGGGACTGCGGCGCTGAGGACCAGAAAGGTAACAGTAATCAGGATGGAGTCATTTTGCACCCAACACCACTCTGCCAAGCCCTCCCCACATCTCAGTACATCTCCGGACCAAGGTCCGTTGTAACTGTCTGGACACCATTCTAGCAGATCAGTTAACTTAGCAGCAATCAGAAATTGAACCTGGGGGCAGCACGGTGGCACAGTGGGTTAGCACTGCGGCTTCACAGCGCCGAGGTTCCAGGTTCGATCCCGGCTCTGGGTCACTGTCCATGTGGAGTTTGCACATTCTCCCCGTGTTTGCCTGGGTTTCACCCCCACAACCCAAAGATGTGCTGGGTAGGTGGATTGGCCACTCTAAATTGCTCTTGATCTGTAGACCTGTTGGTAACAGCACCTCAAACACAAATCTGGTGTTCTTGATTAATAGAGGGATTTCTTGATTAAATAGGGGATCAGAGGTTACCGGGAGAAGGCAGGAGAATGGAGACGAGAAACATATCAGCCATGATCAAATGGCGGTGCAGACCCAATGGGCCAAATGGCCTAATTCTGCTCCTATATTTTATGGTAAAACCGTGTGGAAAGAATACCTTGCTCCAGGAGTGATCGCACAGAGAAATAGGGATTTGGTATTTTATAACAAAACGTTATTTTTCACACAGTATTAAACTCTTCAACATCACATCTGAAAATAGCTTTCAATTACCCCTTAAACAATACTAAGTACAGTACGTACAATACCCTTATTTACCATCTCTCTTCCCATATAAACAACAAGAAAGGAAAAATATACAGCTCTCAATCCATTCTACATCCCAATGGCATAGAGTAATGCTTGTTTTCCAGAGCAGATTTGGCTCCTGGTAGAACCCCTGCAGACTCTGGCTGGATGTCTTCAAAAAGCTATTTCAACTGGTTTGTTTCAGCTTCCCCCTTGTCCTCAGACAAGTCTGTACTGCTGTAAATACTATTAATCTTTTTTTAACTATCCTGCTTTGAGAGCACAAGACCTTACTCAGAACTCTTCTCAAAAAGCTTTCTCAAAATATCTGAATATCTTAGCTCCACCCAGTAATGACCTCACCTCCCCAAGCTGAAAGCAAGTTAACTCCCCAGGGACTCCCCTTGGTCAATCAAACCGTGTATTAGCCCTGAGTTTTACGAACCGTGTATTAGCCCCGAGTTTTACGATGATGAATTTCACCTCTGGTTCCTAAAAGCTTTCTGGTCTTGCAAAACAAGTTTCTTTTATAAACATGACTACTGCAGTCAAACACACTCTAACCCCAGGCTTTTAACCCGTAAATTGCCAAATGTTTATCATCCAAATGTATCCAAACTCCTGCAATCGTCATGGTTAGACCACACTTGGGAGAACGGTTCTTGTCTCCATTTACAATAAGAGCAAAAGAGAACTGAAGAAGGCAAAACAAAATTTACAAGGATTATGCCAAATTGAGAAGTTATCCTTCTTGAAGAAGGATGAATATGCTGGGGTTCTATTCCCTGGAAAGAGTAACGCTGAGGGTGACCTGATAGAGATCTTTAAAGATAGAAAGTGTTTATCGGGCAGAACTTAAAACAAAGGGCGGGATTCTGCGGGAATCGGCAGGGCAGGCAACTTCAGCGGGAAGGAGCGGTGTGGAACCATTCCGGCGTTTGGAGCGGCATCCTCCGCACCTTCAGGGGCTAGGTCGGCACCGGAGTGGTTTGCGTGCGCTGGCCGGCAGGGAAGGGGCTTGGCACCACGCCAACCGGCGCCGAAGGGCCTCTGCCAGCTGGCATCATCCCAGCGCATGCACAGGGGGGGGGTTCATTTCCGCGTTGTCCATCGCGGAGGACCACAGCGGCCGACACGGAAGAATAGAGTGCCCCCACGGTACAGGCCCGCCCACGGATCGGTTGGCCCCGATCGCATACCAGGCCACTGTGGGGGCACCTCCCGGGGCCAGATCCCCCCCAAGGACCCCGGAGGCCACCCACGAGGTCCCGCCGGCAAATACCTGGTGTAATATACGCCGGCGGGACTGGCCAACCACTCGGCCCATCGCGGGTCTGACAATCGCTGGGGGGTGGGGGGGGGGGGGGGGCGCTGCCAGCGGCCGCCGACCGGTGATGCGTGATTCCTGCTCCCGCCAAATCCCCGGCGCCGGAGAATTCGGCAGCCGATGGGAGCGGGATTCACGCCGCCCCCCAGCGATTCTCTGACCCGGCAGAGGAGGGGGGGGGGGGGGGGGGGTCGAGAATCCTGCCCAAAATGTTTCCTCATCGGGGAAATCCAAAACTAGAAGCCATCAATATGAAATAGTCAAAATCCAACATGGAATTCTGTAGAAATCTTTTTCTAAAAAGAACTGTGAGAATATGGCCGTCACGACTGCAAGAAGAGTCAAGGTAAAGGTGGCATAGTGGTGTCCCTAGTCTAGTACTCCAGAGACCCAGGATAATGTTTTCCGGGGACCCATGTTTGAATGATGGTGGAATGTGAATTAATTTAAAAGTTTGTAATTAAAAGTTTAATGATGACCATGAAACCCTAGTCATAAAACCCCATCTGGGAAGGAAATCTGCTGTGCTCACCTGACCTGGCCTACGTGTGACTCAGAGCAATGTGGTTGACATTGAAATGGCCGAGCAAATCTCTATCAAACTGCTACAAAGACGGAAAAATGGGATGAAACCGGATGGAGACAAGACATTACCTCGGCACTGGCAACGACAATGACAAACCCAGTCTTGTTGACTCTGCAAAGTCCTCCTTACTAACACCTGGGGGCTAGTCTTGTAGACTCTGCAAAGTCCTCCTTACTAACACCTGGGGGCTTGTGCCAAAATTGGGAGAGCTGCCTCACAGACTGGTCAAGCAATTGCCTGACATAACCACACTCACTGAATCAGACCTTACAGATGATGTCACACAGACTACCATCACCATCCCTCCATAAGCTCTGTCCCACTGGCAGGGCAGACCCAGCAGGGGTGAGGGCACAGTGGTATTCAGCCAGGAGGGAATTGCCCTGGGAGTACTCAACATCAACTCTAGACCCCATTATGTCCTAGGGGATCAGGTCAAACATAGAACATTACAGCGAAGTACAGGCCCTTCGGCCCTCGATGTTGCGCCGACCTGTGAAACCACTCTAAAGCCCATCTACACTATTCCCTTATCATCCATGTCTATCCAATGACCATTTGAACGACCTTAGTGTTGGCGAGTGCACTACTGTTGCAGGCAGGGTATTCCACGCCCCTACTACTCTCTGAGTAAAGAACCTACCTCTGACCTCTGTCCTATATCTATCTCCCCTCAATTTAAAGCTATGTCCTCTCGTGCTAGCCATCACCATCCGAGGAAAAAGGCTCTCACTGTCCACCCTGTCTAATCCTCTGATCATCTTGTATGCCTCAATTAAGTCACCTCTTAACCTTCTTCTCTCTAACGAAAACAGCCTCAAGTCCCTCAGCCTTCCCTCATAAGATCTTCCCTCTATACCAGGCAACATTCTGGTAAATCTCCTCTGCAACCTTTCCAATGCTTCCACATCCTTCCTATAATGCGGCGACCAGAATTGCACACAATACTCCAAATGCGGCCGCACCAGAGTTTTGTACAGCTGCAACATGACCTCATGGCTCTGAAACTCAATTTCTCTACCAATAAAAGCTAACACACTGTACGCCTTCTTAACAACCCACTCAACCTGGGTGGCAACTTTCAGGGATCTATGTACATGGACACCGAGATCTCCCTGCTCATCCACACTACCAAGAATCTTACCATTAGCCCAGTACTCTGTCTTCCTGTTATTCCTTCCAAAGTGAATCACCTCACACTTTTCTGCATTAAACTCCATTTGCAAACATGGGCAAGGAATCCTCCTACTGATTAACACACACCATCCTAAGAGTGGCACGTGGCACAGTGGTTAGCACTGAGGACCCGGGTTTGAGTGCCAGCCCTGGGTCACTATCCATGTGGAGTTTGCACATTCTCCCCATGTCTACGTGGGTCTCAGCCCCACAACCCAAAGAGGTGCAGGTTAGGTGGATTGGCCACGCTAAATTGCCCCTTAATTGGAAAAAAACTAATTGGGTACTCTAAATTTATTTTTAAAAACTCACCTCTTGACTCCCCAAAGCCTGTCCACAATCTACAAGGCACAAGTCAGGAGTGTGACGGAATACTCTCCACTTGCCTGGATGAGTGCAGCTCCAACAACACTCAAAGGCTCAACACCATCTAGGACAAAGCAACCCGCTTCATTGGTACCTCATCCACACACATTCACTCCCTCCAACACCATTGGACAATGGCAGCCGTGTGTACCATCTGCAAGATGCGCTGCAGGCACTCAAGGTTCCTTCTGCAGCAACTTCCAAACCCGTGACCGCTACCATCTAGAAAGACAAGGGCAGAGAGACATGGGAACCCCATTACCTGGAGGTTCCCCTCCAAGTAGCTCACCATCCTGACTTGGAAATATATCGCCGTTCTTTCACTGTCGCTGGGTCAAAATCCTGGAACTCCCTTCCTAACAGCACTATGGGTGTGTCTACACCGCATGAACTGCAGCGGTTCAAGAAGGCAGCTCACCACCATCTTCTCAAGGGCAATTAGGGATGGGCAATAAATGCTGACCTAACCAGCGACGCCCATATGGCCTAAATGATTTTTTTTTTAAATTAAGAGGTATCTAAATCAGGAAAGAAAAAGGAGCAAGTATATATTGTTGAAGTACCTGGAGGGGGCATATGCACGTGCTCAGAAGTCCTATTACTGTGCTGTAAAAACCCATGTGAGTTTTGAGACACGGACTTGAATTTTGCTGGAGCTGAAGCTATTATATCTGGTCAATGATAACCTCACAGGATGTTGATATTGGGGTTTCATCGATGGTAATGCCATTGAACGTCAAGGGGCAATGTTTAGATTCTTCCTCGTTGGAGATGCTCATTGCCTGGCACTTGTGAGGTGCAAATGTTACTTCCACTCCTCTGAAAAGGTCAACACCGCCACCTTCTGGCAAACGTAAACACTACAGCCTCATTGAACATTCTTAAAAGGCCTATTAATTGCCATTTCATTTTGAGCAAGGCTTAATTGTCCAGGCGCATAACATGTAAACTGGGTCATATCAACTTCAAGGTCTCAGATTTGATTCCTGGTCACAGACAGACTGTTTTTAATCATCAATATCCACGTATGGTGGTGAAATAATCAGTAGGAGTCCCCTATTCTGATAGCCACCCAACAGGAATGTGTGATTTTGTGTGTTTGTATATGTATGTGTCTACATGTTTTTGAATGTGTACGTGCGAGATGAGGAGAGTATTTCTTTATTAATTCAAGGGATCTGGGCTTTGCTGGCAAGGCCAGTGATTATTGCCCATTCCCAATTATCTTTGAGACAGTGGTGGTTAGCTGCCTTCTATTAAGCTTGGCTGTGATACACTTCATTGTTTAAAGTCTGTAAACTCCGATTGTTCAGATCCACAAATAAAGAACAAGCACTGGGTAAGGGGTTGCAATGGAATAGTACTTGAGCAAAAAACGTAACCTTTAGCAGAGCAGAAAACAAAGCAGAATGATCTAAATTAAACATAAATTATTTTTTAAAAAATTTAGAGTACCCAATTATTTTTTTCTAATTAAGGGGCAATTTAACGTGGATAATCCACCTAACCAGCACATCTTTGGGTTGTGGGGGTGAAACCCACGCAGACACTGGGAACGTGCTCCACACGGACAGTGACCCAGAGCCAGGATTGAACCCGGGTCCTTGGCACTGTGCGGCAGCAGTGCTAACCACTGCACCACAGTGTCGTCCCTAAACATAAATTATAATAGGGAATACCTTTCTCTGTCTACTCAATGAAAAACTCAAAAATCATTCCAGAAATGGGGATAAATCAAGGGTCTAGTGAAAATGAGGTACTTGGGAATTTTATTAGGAAAAAAATAGTACTGGAGAAATTAATGGAGTGTAAGAAACAGGAGTAGGAAGAGGCCATTCGACACCTCGAAAAGATCATGGCTTATCTTCTACCCTCTTGGGCAGCTCGGTAGCACAAGTGGCTTCACAGCGCCAGGGTCCCAGGTTCGATTCCCCGCTGGGTCACTGTGCAGAGTCGGCACGTTCTCCCCTTGTCTGCGTGGGTTTCCTCCGGGTGCTCCGGTTTCCTCCCACAGTCCAAAGACATGCAGGTTAGGTGGATTGGCCATGATAAATTGCCCGTTGTGTCCAAAATGGTTTGGAGGGGTTATTGGGTTACAGGGATAGGGTGGAAGTGGGGGCTTAAGTGGGTCGGTGCAGACTCGATGGGCCGAATGGCCTCCTTCTGCACTGTATGTTCTATGTTCAAATGCCATTTTCCTGCAATATCTAAAAATCTATTGATCATTATCTTAGATATACTCAATGAGTGAGATTCCACAGCCCATTGTGGTACAGAATTCCAAAGATTCACTAGCCTCTGAGTGAGGAAATTCCTCCTCATCTCAGTCCCAGAAACAGAGAAAATAGAAGCAGGAGGAGGCCATTCGGCCCTTCGAGCCTGATGTGCCATTCATTATGATCATGGCTGATCACCAAGTTCAATACCCTGATTCCCCCTTATCTCTGCTCCCTAAGCCCCAAGAACTATATCTAATTTCCTCTTGAAATTACACTATGTTTTGGCCTCAACTACTTTCTGTGGTGGTGAATTCACCACTCTCTGGGTGAAAAAATTTCTCCTCACCTCAGTCCTAAAAGGTTTACCCCTTATCCTCAAACTATGACCCCTAGTTCTGGACTCCCCCACCATCGGGAACATTCTTTCTGAGTCTACCCTGTCTAATCCTGTTAGAATTTTGTAAGTTTCTATGAGAACCCCTCTCACTCTTCTAAACTCCAATTAACCCACTTAGTCTCTCCTCATATGACAGTCCCACCATCCCAGGAATCAGCCTGGTAAACCTTCGCTTCACTCCCTCCATAGCAAGAACATCCTTCCTCAGATATGGACACCAAATGTGGCCTCACCAATGCCCTATATAATTGCAGTGGAACATCCCTATTCCTATACTCAAATCCTCTCGCTATGAAGGCCAACACGCCTTCTTTACTCCGCGCTTACTTTCAGTGACTGATGCACAAGGCCACCAAGGTCTCGCTGAGTATCCACCTCTCTCGATTTACATCCATTGAAATAATAATCTGCCTTCCTATTTTTGCTACCAAAGCCGATAATGTCACATTTATCCACATTATACTGCATCTGCCATGCATGTGCCCACTCACTCAGCCTGACCAAATCCCACTGAAGCATCTCTGCATCCTCCTCACAGCTCACCCTCCCACCCAACTTTGTATCATCTGCAAATTTGGAGATAATACATTTGGCTCCCTCGTCCACCTCACCTCGTTCCTCAATGGCCTGAGCCTTTGTACTCTGAAACTGTGCCCCTTGGCTCTGGACTCACCAACCATTTGGATTTGTGCAAAGGGATTTGACAAAACATTCCAGAGCTCTACGCAGGAAAGATGAATAGAATGGGACGGATGTATACCTGGCACCACATTGGCACGGAATTGGACACCGAGGGACACGAGGGGGCGGGTGAACATTTTAATTCCCACATTTAAACCACCCTCCCCCAGACTGAGCAAGGTGAATCGGAAACGAACGCTGCTTTTGAACACAACAGACAAAACAATACTTTTAAAAACCAGGAAAGACAGATAATGGAGGTTATAGTGACACGATGTGTTAATTCAACGATGAAATCTTTTTCTTTAAATTTTAGAGCACCCAATTATTTTTTTCCAATTAAGGGGCAATTTGGCGTGGCCAATCCACCTACCCTGCACCATTTTGGGTTGTGGGGGTGAAACCCACGCAGGCATGGGGAGAATGTGCAAACACCACACGGACAGTGACCCAGAGCCGGGATTCGAACCTGGTTTCTCAGCGCCGTTGGCAGCAATGCTAACCACTGTGCCACCTGCTGCCCCTATCCAACGGTGAAATCTTAGAGCTCAAAGGCCACGAGTCCTAAATGGCTTGCCCCTTATTGTGAGAGACTGTGTCCCCTCCTGTTTCTAGAGCATGACCCCCCCCCGCCCAACCCTGGTCTGGGGCAACATCCTTTCTGCACCTACTCTGTCTGTCCCCTTAAGCATTTTAGTAGTTTCATTGAGATCACCTCTAGAGCATTGTTCTTCAAACTTTTTTTCCAGGGACCCATTTTTACCAACCGGCCAATCTACGGGACCCAACCCAGTCGGCCTTCGCGACCCACGCTGGCCAACCTTCGCCGGCTGACCTTGGAGACCCACGCCTGCCAACCTTCGCCAGCTGACCTTCGAGACCCACGCCGGCCAACCTTTGCCGGCCAACCTTCACGACCCACGCCGGCTGACCTTGGCGGCCCACACCGGCCGACCTTCACGACCCACCATTTTCTCTTACCTTGTTTGTTGCTGACAAAAACGGAGGAAATGGTTTTGTGTCCTTTTGACTCCAATGGTCTTTTGGCTTGCTCAGGCTGGGGGGTGGCCAGGGGGTGGGTCGGGTGGGCGGGTACGCGGTCCAGCACGGCCGCGCCATGTTTCCCGGCATGACCGATGGCGGCGCACTCTGCTGCCGGGCAGCCTGGTGGGCCTGGTGTTGGCTGAAGGCAATGTAGCCCGCTGCCCGGGCACAGCGGGCATCTATACCAGAGGGTATACCTGTGTGCGGATGACCGGGATATCCCAGACAGATCCCCACTTGCCGCCTGGAGAGACCTCAAGGCAAAGATGTTCAGGGCAACCATCACCTTGACGGCAGGTGTCCTTCTCCATACCCCTGCGGTTCCAGGTGCAGCATCATATGGCACAGGCGGCGCACACCCTCCCTGCTCAGCCTTCGGCTGCATGTTCGGTCCAGTAGGTACTCACTGGACACGCGCTGACAGTATAGATGTGGCCTGATGCAGTGCCCATCCTCGGCATTATGGATGGTTGTCCCTCCAGCCGGCTCCCCCGCTTCTCTGGGGCAGGCTCCTCTTGTACAGGCCCTTGCCCGAGCAGCGCCTGCGTCTGCAGGGCAGCTGTGGCCAGGTAGAATGCAACCATTCCCGGCTGTACTTCGAACTCCATTCTCTGCAGGGGGGGAAAGAGAGGAGATGTGAGCAGGTTGTATATTCCCCTGCCCACCCTATTCCAACAGGCCACATGTTGGCCCTGGTTTGCACCTTAGCTCCCCCGATGCATTTCACCCACCCCGCAGTCCTACACCCGATCGTGGATCGTGTCCCCAGTGGTGAGGGGCAGAGAATTCAGCCCAGTGTTGTGTTGAGCTGGGTGTCTACAAGACTGGGTTTTACCATACTGGTGCACAGTACTCTGCAGTTGAGCCAGAGCTGCGGTCCGAAGGATTTGAGCACCTGCACCACATAAAGAGCCAGCAGGTTTGTTGAGGAGGTTGTTTTTTGTTTTGATCGTTGCTGGTGTCTTGCTCAGTTTTTGTTTGCATGTCAGTGTTTGGTCAAGGGTAACGCCAAGATAAACGGAATGTTGTTTGTGATTTAGTCTCTTGCCATTCAAGATGTTGCGTTCACTCTTGGCGCTGGCATTGCGGATGTGGAATATATTTGAGAGTGTTTTGGTGCCCATGGCTGAAGATGTAGCAGTGTTTCCATTCACCTGCTGCCCTTGCCTTCTGGGTGGTGAAGCAGTTGTCTTTTAATAAGGACCATTTGTACACAGAGGTTTCCTGCAGCCCCCTATAGCCATGCTTCAGCCTGCGATGGTTAATCTAACTTCTACAATCAAGACCTGGGGTTGCACAAAGTGCTGTGGTGTGCAGCCGAAGCCTTATAAGACCGTCTTTTTGAATTGCTACAAGATCAACATTAGGAGCCGTCCATGTGTTACAATGAATCAGGGGTGGGCAAACTTTTTCGTGCAAGGGCCACATTCAGAAATTCACAATTTTAAAGGGCCGCATAGTATATTAAGTAGAATAATTAATATTTAATATAGCCAAAATAAAAGGTTTTTAAAGAAAAAAAAGCAATTAATTTTTATTAATTAATATTTTAAAGTAGAAACTTCAATGAAACACATGTTGTGCCGAGCAATGATCACCCTACTCAAGTCAACGTATCCACCCTATACCAATAACCCAACAGCCCCCCCCCCCATTAACCTTAAAATAAAAAATAAAAACATTTAAACATTTTTTAAAAAAACAACTTTTTTTTGACTTGATCTTGGTGGGCCGCATAAAGACCTTTGGCGGGCCGTAGTTTGCCCACCCCTGGAATAGATGCATTTGAGAGGAAGCTAATCAAGCACACGAGGGTATCGGTAGCACAGTGGGTAACAATGTTGCTTCACAGCTCCAGGGTCCTAGGTTCGATTCCCGCCTCGGATCACTTCTGTGTAGAGTCTGCGCGTTCTCCCTGTGTCTGCGTGGGTTTCCTCCGGGAGTTCCGGATTCCTCCCACAAGTCCCAAAAGACGTGCCGTTAGGTGAATTGGACATTCTGAATTCTCCCTCCGTGTACCCGAACAGGGCCGCAATGTGGCGACTAGGGGATTTTCACAGTAACTTCATTGCAGTGTTAATGTAAGCCTACTTGTGACAATAGAGATTATTATTATAATTATATAGGTTATATCGATAGGACGAAATAAGGATGCTGGTGTGTAGCAAAAACGGCAGCGTGGAGCAGTTGGGTCGAATGGTCTGTTTCTGTGTCCATAATAGGAGTGTGCCACACAACAGTAGGATCTGACTGACATACATCAGTCTCCACCCTGCCTCTGCCTAGTCTCTGACCTGTTCTTTCCTGTTGACACAGCCCAACCCCCTAAGCAACTTGTTCCATAACAATCACCGCCCTCTGAGCCAACAAACTGAACAATTCAAAGTCCCTTCTGCACATTTGACTCTGCGCAATAGTACTGTGAGGCTCAGAGCAATGCATAGAAGCTGGGGCTTTTCCTCTACCTGGGGATCTGCAAATCTGTTTCATTCTGATACACTTGTGTGGGATTTTCTTTCCCTTATTGTCTCCTTCACCTTTTCTTCCTCTGGTTCGAGCTGCACATCAGGCAGCGAGGGTGGGGTCATACTTACAAATTAAGGGCATGACTAGATTTGATGTCAGGAATTTCCCAGAGAATATTTCCCAGAGAAAGGAATCGGAGGGGAATTTTCACAACTTTTTCCACTGATTAGCCCACGTTTTCTGCTTTTTTTCAATTTTTCTCAGGGGAATACATGGCACCTTGTGGGATATTGCAGTGAGTGCCTGTGTTGTAACACTTGAAACAACACAACCCTATGGAATAAGCTGGGTTTTAAAAATTGATCTTTTACTGGCAGACAGTTTTTGTATGTTTGTACCTATCCTGCAACCAGCATCACTACAAACAGATCAGCTAGTTACTTATTTCAGTGCTGTTTGAGGAAGCTTGCTGTGCACAAATTGGCTGCTGCATTTCAGAGAATCGTAGAATTTACACTGCAGAAGGAAGCCATTCAGCCCATCAAGTCTACACCAGCCCCTGAAAGAGCACCCTACCTAAGCCCCTACCTTCATTCTACCCCGTAACCTAGCAACCCACCTAACTTCTGGACATTACGGGGCAATTTAGTGTGACCAATCCACCTAATCTGCACGGTAGCACAAGTGGATAGCACTGTGGCTTCACAGTGCCAGGGTCCCAGGGTCGATTCCCCATTGGGTTACTGTCTGTGAGGAGTCTGCACGTTCTCCCCGTGTCTGTGTGGGTTTCCTCCGGATGCTCCGGTTTCCTCCCACAGTCCAAAGACGTGCAGGTTAGGTGTACTGGCCATGATAAATTGCCCTTAGACCATAAAGGTTCGGAGGGATTATTGGGTTATGGGGATAGGGTGGAAGTGAAGGCTTAAGTGGGTCGGTGCAGACTCGATGGGCCGAATGGCCTTCTTCTGCACTGTATCTTCTATGTTCTATCTTGGGACTGTGGGAGGAAACAGGAGCACCCGGAGGAAACCCACGCAGACACGGGGAGAACGTGCAGACTCCGCACAGACAGTGACCCAAGCCGGGAATTGAACCTGGGACCCTGGCGCTGTGAAGCAAGTGCTAACCACTGTGCTACCGTGCCGTGCTGCCGTCTATGTAACAACAGGAATTACACTTCAAAACATCATGCATTGGCTGTGAACCACTGTTGGATGTCTCAAGGATGTGAAAGGCGTTCTGCCAACACAGGTTCTTCCTTTCCTACATTACAGCATTTTTTTGTAGGCTGTGCAGTAATCATCAAGCCAGGCAATAGCTGCCACATTGGTTACTCTGAATCATCTGCTGAACTTTGTCATGGGCAATCTTTATTGATCTGAGTAATTGATTGGGGGTACCACAGCTGCAGTCCAGGGTCCCTGCACAGCCTCACTTGCACCAATTTGCTGCACAGAGATCTGGGCCAGTGAAGAAACGATTGAGGAGCGCCCAATGTTGTGGCAGGTTGAAGCAGGACAGGGGGACTGTAGCATCTGTAATGAATAAATGGTGGCACGTTGGTCCTAGCCATGCAGGCTGGCGTGCTGGAGGTTCCTTGTGTATCGGCAGGCTTAGGTTGGTGTAAATCTTCTCCAGGAGCTTTCTTGTTGCAATCTCCCCCCTAAGTGAGGGGTGGGATGTTGCTCAGGACTGTGAGCCAGGGGAGTTGAGTTGATCAGAGGGTACCCAAGATGGGACACATATGTTGAACTGGGTATCCACAAATCTTGTGTGGGATAGGGGCAGCACGGTGGCGCAATGGATAGCATTGCTGCCTCACGGCGCCGAGGTCCCAGGTTTGATCCTGGCTCTGGGTCACTGTCCGTGTGGAGTTTGCACATTCTCTCCGTGTCTGCGTGGGTTTCGTCCCCACAACCCCAAGATGTGCAGGGTAGGTGGATTGGCCAAGCTAAATTGCCCCTTAATTGAAAAAAAAAATTGGATACTCTAAATTTTTTTAAAAACTTGTGTGGGATGAGTTGTACCATACCGATTACACAGTAAAATAAAAATAATTTTTTAAATGTTTTAATATTTTACTGGTGCACAGTACTCTGCTGTTGAGTCGACGATGGCAAGAGCTGAGCTTCTTAAAGGTTGTTTTGTATTTTGATCTTTGCTGCTGTTTTGTTCAGATGGTTTTTGTATGCCAGTGTTCAGTTAAGAGTAACACCAAGATAAACGGGATGCTGTTCGTGATTCAGTCTCTTGCCATTCAAGGAGATGTTGAGTTCCTTCTTGGTGCTGAAATTGTGGAGAAGGAATATACTCGAGATGTTCCAAAGTAATTCTGCTTTAAAAAGTACTTCATTGGCTACAAAGCGCTTTGCGATGCCTGGCAGTCATGAGAAGTACTGTACATTGCAAGTCCTATTCTCTTTCACATACTGTGAGGAAAAAAGTTAAACAATAATGCCACCTGCTGCCAAATGCGATAAATTACAAATGCAGCAGAAGGTAAGAAACCCCAATTAAAAAGCATCTTATTAAAAAAAATAAACCTTTTATCATCACAAGTAGGCTTACATTAACACTGCAATGAAGTTACTGTGAAAAGCCCCTAGTCGCCACATTACGTCGCCTGTTCGGGTACACAGAGGGAGAATTCAGAATTCTCAGCTGGTACGGTAATTGAACCCGTGCTGCTGGCCTTGTTGTGCATCACAGACCAGCTGTCTAGCCCACTGAGCTAAACCAGCCCCGAATCTCTCATTTTTGTAATAAAAAGTCTTCCGATTAGAGCCATCATTTAAACATTCATCTGTTTTAAGATTAATAAAAACAGAAAATGCTGGAAATACTGAGGTTCTGTAGAGAGAGCAACAGACTTAACATTTCATTGAATAATGCGGAATAAGGAACTGAAGCATCCACAGGATACAGAGAGCTGAGGCTGCCTTGGGCACTGCAAGAAACAAAGAAAGAACCTGCATTTATATAGTGCCTTTCACAACCACAGGCGGTCCCAAAGCTCTTCACAATCATTTGAGTACTTTCAAAATGTAGACACTGTTATAAAGTAGGAAACACATTTGCTAATTTGTGCAAGTTCCCATGAAGAACAATGTAATAATGACCATATTTGTAGTCCTGTTTGGGTAAATAATTCCTCGGACAACAAGGAGGACTATCCTGCTGGTGTTCGAAATAATGTTATTAGACGCACCTCAGAAAGCAGACAGTTTAATGTCTAATCTGAAAGACAATGGACGGGATTCTCCGATCCCCCACCGGGTTGGAGGATTGCCGGGGGGGGGGGGGGGGTGCGAGAATTGCGCCACGCCGCTCCGACGCGACCTGCCGTTTCTCCGGCGCCGATTGTCGGGCGCCCGCAGGACCGCCTCCGCACCGGTCGGGGGCCATTGAAAGCGCCCCCGGCGATTCTCCGTGTCTCGACGGGCCGAGTCCTGCCGGCGTGGGTTACGCATGGTCTTACCCAGCGGGACCTTGGAGTTCTGGCTGCAGGGGCCGTCCTGGTGGGGGGAACAAGGGGATCAATTCCTGGGGAGGGGCCCCCACTGTGGCCTGGCCCGCGATCGGGGCCTACTGATCGGTGGGTGGGCTATTTCCATGGGGGCCTATGTTCCTCCGCACTGGGCCCCTGTAGGGCTCTGCCATATTGCCTGGGGGCCGGCGCGGAGCCGGGAACCTACGTGCATGCGTGAACTCACGCCGGCCGTGGCGCGCCAACTTTCCAGTCCCTGAGCAGCAGGCACCACTCTGGCGCCATACTAGCCCCCTGGGAAGGGGTGAATACTGGGCCTAGAGGCCCATTGACGCCGGAGTGACTCGTGCCACTATTGACGCCGCTGTCAAAACTTGGCCATGGGATCGGAGAATCCTGACCAACACCTCAGAAAGTGCAGCACCCCCTGTATACGGAGTGTCAACCAAGATTATATCCTCACATTGTTACAATCCTGTTAGGGACCGTTAACATTTGAACAGAAATCAGGGGCACAATTTACTTTTTATAAATTGAGTACCCAATTCATTTTTTCCAATTAAGGGGCAATTTAGCGTGGTCAATCCACCTACCCTGCACATCTAACCCCTCCCCCTCCCCCTCCCAAACAAACATTCTAGATTCATCAAGCCTCGCCAAACAAGTTATAGAACATAGAACAGTACAGCACAGAACAGGCCCTTCAGCCCTCGATGTTGTGCCGAGCAATGATCACCCTACTCAAACCCACGTATCCACCCTATACCCGTAACCCAACAACCCCCCCCCCCCAACCTTACATTTTTAGGACACTACGGGCAATTTAGCATGGCCAATCCACCTAACCCGCAGATCTTTGGACTGTGGGAGGAAACCGGAGCACCCGGAGGAAACCCACGCACACACGGACAGTGACCCAGCCGGGAACCGAACCTGGACCCTGGAGCTGTGAAGCATTTATGCTAACCACCATGCTACCGTGCATCCCTTCCCCCCACGCCAGTCCCGTTGACTAGCCTACCCCTTAGTGCTAGCAAGGATCTACCCCCCCCCGCAATTCCCACCCAAAAAGAACCACAAAAAGCCAACAACGCCATCCCCTTTGCCCATCCTCCCTACTCCCTTGTCCAAGGCCCAGCAACCTTACCATGCACCTCCTTCTCTCCAGTCCAAGGCCCAGCAACCTTACCATGCACCTCCTTCTCTCCAATCACCATATCAATCCACCCGAATTATCATCCCCCATGATCGTGGCCTCAAGAAAATTACCCCACTGACCTACATGAAAAAGAAAAACAAGGGCAGCGCAGTGGTTAGCACTGCTGCCTCACGGCGCCGAGGACCCGGATTCGATCCTGGCCTGGGGACACTGTTCGTGTGGAATATGCACATTCTCCCCGTGTTTGCAAGGGTCTCACCCCACAACCCAAAGATGTGCAGGCGAGGTGGATTGGCCGCACTAAATTGCTCCTTAATAGAAAAAAAAAGAAAAACAAAGACATAACACAAATTGTAATATTTACAACCAACCTGACCCAACTTTCACATTTACAATCCCACCAGCCCTCCTCAAGCCAGACCCAGTCTAAAGTCCTTGATGAAGGCCTCAGCCTGCTCTGGCATGTCAAAGTGACGATCCTTTGAGTCCAACGTGACTGTCAGTCTCACTGGATCACCACCACGAACCACACACCCTTATGAAACAGTACTGCCTTTGCCTTATTGAGGGCCATCTGCCACTTTGCCAGCTCGCTGCCTATGTCCTGATAGATGTGCACTGTGTGCCATCCCAATCTATCTGCCGATTCTTCTTGGCCCACTCCAGGACCCGCTCCTTCCTCTGAAAACTGAAAGTGGACGATCACCGCCTGTGGAGGCTCATTCGGCCAAGGCTTCTGCTGCACAGCCTAATAAGCCCTGTCCCCCACTAGCACCAATCAGGAGAACCTCTCTGCAAAATTTTCGGTTGGACCCGGGCCCTCTACTCCCTCCGGCAAAGCCACCACTCTGAGATTCAGTAGCCTCAACCTATTCTCCAGATCCTCAACTTTAGCCTTCAGGCTTTTATTCCTCTCTGCCATGAGCAGCACCAGCTTCATGCCTCGACAGGGCCTCCTCTATGCCCTTCAGCATCTCCCCTTGCTCCTTCACAACTTTGGCTGTCTTGCCCAGGTGCTCCAATACAGCGCCCAATGCCTCCTCAATGGGGGCTTTGAACAACTCTTTAATCTCCTTTCCTTGACGCTAAAATTGCCCATCCATCTACCAAACTTCTCTAACTCCTGCGCCATCACCCCAGCTAGCATCTCTAACATGATGGGTCCGGCTGCCTCCGCCATCTTTTCTCCCCCAGATTCCTTTGCCGGGCCACCAGCCGGGGTTTTTTTTTCCTGTGGCCTTTTAAAGAAAATAAATTTAGAGTACCCAATTATTTTTTCCCCCAATTAAGGGGCAATTTAATGTGGCCAATCCACCTACCTGTATATCTTTTGGTTTGTGGGGGCGAAACCCACGCAGACATGGGGAAAATGTGCAAACTCCACACAGACAGTGACCCAGGACCGGGATTCAAACCCGGGTCCTCAGCGCCATAGGCAGCAATGCTAACCACTGTGCCACCATGCTGCCCTCCTGTGGCCTTTTTTGCCAAGACTTTTGATATTCTTCTTTCAGGCTATCCGTTCTCCACATCAACCTACTGGGTTGGAACCCAAAATCACACTCAAAGAAGTCAAAAGGGATCAAAATACAGACTCTGGCAGGAGCCACCTTTCATGTGACTTACTCTCATCTGTGATCTTTGGAAGTCCTGGAGCCCGCTGCCTTAAAGGGGCAATGTTACAAAATCACTCCTCGCTTAAGTCCTTTAATATACTACCGCAAAACTATGTACAAAGATTACAATTGTTAACAGGGATAACTAAAGAAAGAGGTCCATCAAAAGGTCAATCAGTCCAGAGACCTCCAGGTCCTCCCAGACCTCCATAGTCCAGCTACATGCCCGTCACTCTTTTGGGTGTATGAATGGTCCACAGGTGATGCCACCTCAGGAGGGACCACTTAGCAACAGATGAACTACCCTCCCCGGCCTCGACATACGCAGCAGGTTGAACAGAAACAGGAGCCCCTGGGCTGGACCAAGGTAGAGGAGTATTTACAATGCTCATCGGGGATTGCCTCTCCTCGACTCTTCAGGTGGTTGAAGTGCATTTTGATGGTCTTCCCATTAAGACCAACTACGTAAGACACCCTCACTGGTCACAACCTGACCTTCTAACCAAGGTGAACCGGCAGTGAAATCTCCGACCAAAGCCGGGTTTCTCACCCGAAACGACCTATCACCTCGCTGCTCTGACCGCTAACACTTCTGGGAGGCCTGACTTGTCTCCATCCTCCCTAATCTCATGAACTGAAAGCTATTTGGCATCCCAGGAGTGAAGGGTGGTGGAAGGTGGCAAAGATTGCCGCATTTATTAAGGGTGGCACTGTTGTACTAGTTATTTAATGGCTTGCTCTATGCCTGGGCACGAGATGCAACATCTTCATCTTTGTCTGCCATGGGTGGGTGCTGTGTAGCTCTTGAAGGAGGGGCCCCCTGGCCTGAGGCAGGTTCACCACCCGTGATCCCCACAGAATCACACCATCTTCACGTGTCAACTTGAATTTGTAGCGATATTCAGATATCAATATACATGATCAATGTATGTAAATGTATTAGTCATTTCAACACTAGATGGCTCACAGTCAGATACTATAAGAACTGATTTCCTGCCTTTTCTAGTCAGATGAAAAGAAGAAGTGATTCAGAACAGTGAACAAGCAAGACATAGAATAGCTAGAGTGAGAGAAGTTAGAACTAGTTTGTTATAATAGTGTATAGTTATATAGTTATCTGTATTGTACTTTAATTCTTTATTGTTAGTTTAGTATTGAGTAAAAGGACTCACAGTTTATTATTTTATTACTCATCAAATAGTTCATCTTTCAACAAGACGACTATTGGTCATTTTATCATCCTGGTGGATTCAAGAGTATTATATATTTTAGACAGTCTTGACAAGTTATGTAGGGCCTCAGCTGTTCAGACTTCTTGTAAAGCCAGCTAGACAGTTTTATTTGTTTGTTTTATTAAAAAAAAATCTAGACCCAATTCATTTTTTCCCAATGAAAGGGTAATTTAACGTGACCAATCCTCCGACCCTGCACATTTTTTTGGGTTGTGGGGGGGGAAACCCACGCAAACACGAGGAGAATGTGCAAACTCCACACGGACAGTGACCCAGAGCCGGGATCAAACCTGGGACCTCGGCGCCGTGGGGCAGCAATGCTAACCACTGCGCCACCATGCTGCCACTGTATTATTTGTTTGACCTTTGAAAGAATAGGGGGCAAAATGGTGGATGCCGTGGCGGAAGAAAGAGTGCCCCCACGGCACTGGCCCGCCCGCTGATTGGTGGGCCCCGATCGCGGGCCAGGCCACTGTGGGGGCACCCCCCCAGGGTCCGATCGCCCCGCGCCCCCCCCAGGACCCGCTCGCGCTGCAGTCCGGCCGGCACCAGAGGTGGTTTAAACCACGTCGGTGGGACTGGCCTGTCAGCGGTGGGACTTCGGCCCATCGCGGGCCGGGGAATCGCCGCGGGGGGCACGCCGATCGGTGGGGCGAGATTCCCGCTCACACTGATTCCCGGGTGGCGGAGAATTCCGGCCACGGTGGGAGTTACGCCAGCCCAGGGCGATTCCCCGACCCTGCGGGGGGGGTCGGAGAATACCACCCAGGGTCTCTTTGGGTCCAGCTGTGGATGTGCCGCACGGACACTGGCAGGGTGTCGAGGAATGATCTCCTGGGGTATCGGTGGTGGAGGAATGCTCTTGGGCAGGCAACTTAATACATCCACATCCCATGTCAGTGCTGTAAGCTGCCAACAGCAGTGCCCAACGCTGCACCCTCTTCAAGGCAATGGGCAGTATGGACCTATCTTCCCTTACCAGGCCCAGTACTGGCTTGTGGTCAGTCACTGTGCCAAACCATCGACCGTACACGTACTGGTGGAATTTCTTCACACCGAATATAACCACTAAGACCTCCTTCTCAACCTGGGAAGAGTTTTGATTTGGTTCAGAAAGGATCCTTGAGGTAAAGGCGATGGGGCATTCCAAACCAGCTACCATTTTGTCAGAAAGAATGGCCCCTATAGTAGATGGAGTCACACCACATGTCAACACGATTGATTTCCCCGGATCAAAATGCACCAAGAGGTTTGGTGACTATAATCCTTGCTTCACAGCTTAGAAGGCATCCTCTTGAGGTTCCCTCCGTTGCCACCTCTGATTTTTCCTCAATAGCTGTTTTAATGGTGTCAATGTTGTGCCTAAATTCGAAACAAACCTTCCACAGTAATTGACCATACTAAGGAAGGACTTAAGCTCACTGACATTTTTGGGTGCAGGGACGTCTCATTGTGCCTTGACCTTTTACTTCCAATGGGTGCAACCTTATTGCATCAACAAAAAATCCTAGGTAAATAATTTCCGAGGCCTGGAAAGTACATTTTTCGCTTTTTAGGTGAACCCCTGCAACATGAAATCTCTTTATATTTGCTCTAGGCTGGCCATGTGTTATTCTGGTGTGCTGCCAATGACTAACAAGTCATCGAGGTAAACTATTACCATGGGATTCTCTGGAGGAGAATTTCCATCCTGCGATAGGCACCCTGGTGTACTGGAAAAGGCCTTGTGGGTATTGATTGTAGTAAACATCTAAGACTCTTCATCCAACGCTAATTGCGGAAGGCGTAACTGAGGTCCAATTTTGAGTAGATTTCCACACCCTCCGAAATGGCGTCATTGCATCGCGCGGCACACGCCATTGAAACGGCGGCATTGGTACATCATCGGAACGTCTTCCTGCGATGTTCCGCCCCCGATGGGCCGAGTTCCCGACCACGCGGTTGATGCGTGGTCTGAGCGGTAGGGAATCCGGTGTGGCAACTGCGGACTGTGTTCAGCGCCGCGACACTCAGCCAGGATCCGCCCCGCTGGCCGGGGGGGGCTTCCGCGAGGACTGGTAGGGGTGGGTCGGGTCCATGCACTGCCGCCGCTATGTTGTACGGCGCAACCGTTGCAAGTCGTCCCCGTGCACATGCGCAGCCACGGACTCAGCCATTCTCCGACCATTTTTGGCATGGGAGCCGGGAGTTTCACCCGGTGCTGCTGCTAGCCGCTCACCGGGCCTGGAATCGGTGAAGGTTTGGCACTGATTTTGGCATCGTAAAGCACCCACAAATTCTCCGTTTCAGCCGGCACTTACCCGCTGAAACGGAGAATCCAGCCCCGTGTTCCTGAATGTAGATAGGTCTGCTAACCCACTATCATAGAATTTACAGTGCAGAAGGAGGCCATTTGGCCCATCGAGTCTGCATCGGCTCTTGGAAAGAGCACCCTACCCAAGGTCCACACCTCCACCCTATCCCCATAACCCAGTAACCCCACCCAATACTGAGGGCAATTTTGGACACTAAGGACAATTTAGCACGGCCAATCCACCTAACCTGCACATCTTTGGACTGTGGGAGGAAACCGGAGCACCCGGAGGAAACCCACGCACACACGGGGAGAACGTGCAGACTCCACACAGAGAGTGACCCAAGCCGGGAATCGAACCTGGGACCATGGAGCTGTGAAGCAATTGTGCTAACCACAATGCTACCATGCTTGCCCTATGCTCAATGAAACCCCAATGTTGACTTCCATTTTAAGGGGTATACCATTTACACTAATTATTCAATTTGGCTGCATACAACCAATGCATTGCATGCTCTATTTCAGAGCTCTTATCCACTATGTTCAGTAGCAGTGTGGACTGCTGCTTCTGTTTTCTTTTTGCTTACCTCACATGGCAACATACTTGAATGCACCCACTTCAATTGCAATGGACGCATGCAAACTCCCAAACATGGCAGGTCTCCCAGGGATGGTTGTCCCCGCAATGCGGGCAGTTCAGTTTGGATTTCAGTTTGATGACCCAATTCCTTCCCACTCATTGGGTTCCGGTTCTGTCCTGCGGAGTGTGCCTGGTGATTCCGCTGCAGACTTGGTGGCCATACCGTCTCATACTTGGTTAACCTCCCCATCAGCCACGCTTTGAAGCTCAGTGGCATCTTTTTCAGTGCACATGATCGCCTGGGCTATCGCGATCGCTTTATTCAATGTAATTGTGGTCTCCGCCAGAACCTTCTTCGGGGTATTAAGATTATGGACCCCACAAACCAGCTGGTCACACAACATGTCACTAAGCGCAGTCCCAAACTCTGTGCTCAGCAAACTGGTGAAGCCTGGCTATGAAGGCAGAGACAGACTCTTCATGGTCTCTCACTGCAGAGTTAAACACATAAGATTGGAGGATAATCAAGGGCCTTGGGTTGTAACGTTCTTGAACCAATTTCACTATCTGGTCAGTGGTCTTGGAGTCGGGTGCCGTTGGGAACGCGAGGCTTTTAATCAAATTATATGTAAACTGTCAGAATATCACCTGCTTGTCTTTGCATGTGATCACATTCGCAGTAAACAGGAAATGGAGCCATTCGATGTGCTGACTCCATGACTCAACCACTTGGTCAATTGGTCTAGGTTCCCAATAATAGGGAATACCCTTGAGAAGGTGATGCTGAGCTGCCTTCAAGAACCGCTGCAGTCCACCAGGTGCAGGTATACCCACCATGCTGCTCAGAAGGAAGTTTCAGGATGGGCAACAAATGTTGGTCTTTGCACTCACACCCATCCTATGAACTGTAGCTTTAAAAATCAGATTCAGTCATTCAGAAGAGAAATTAATGCCTGCCGAACACATCATCCTGGATCCAGCTCAACCTCAAGACAGTCTCTCCTCTTAATTCCCCTGGCTTGCTCTTGAACCCCAGCCTCAAGAAATATAGCTGCTCATTGGTATCAAATCTACATCAAAATTATGCAGGGCTTTGAGAGAGTAAATAAGGAGAAATGCCAGTGACAGAAGGGTCAGTAACCAGAGATCACAGATTTAAGGTAACTAAATAAATAAATCTTTATAAGTGTTACAACTAGACTTATACAAACACTGCAATGAAGTTACTGTGAAAATCCCCTAGTCGCCACACTCTGGCACCTGTGCAAAAGAAACTGTCATGAGTAAAGTATTAATCTAATTACATTTTAGAGGTTACTATTCAATCTGTGTCCACCAGCCTCCCCGGTAGCATATTCCGGATCATTACAAGATAATAATAATCTTTATTACTGTCACAAGTAGGCTTACATCAACACTGCAATGAAGTTACTGTGAAAATTCCCTAGTCACCACATTCCGGCGCCTGTTCGGGTATACAAAGGGAAATTCAGAATGTCCAATTCACCTAACATGCACATCTTTCGGGACTTGTGGGAGGAAACCGGAGCACCCGGAGGAAACCCACGCAGACTCCGTACAGACAGTGACTCAAGTGGGAATCGAACCCAGAACCCTGGCGCTGTGAAGCAACAGTGCTAACCACTGTGCTATCGTGAAGAGTGTGGTAGACGTTTGGAGCGTTCTGCCATAAATAGCAATAGCTGCTAGTTCAATTAATAATTTTTAATTTGAGATCAGTAGATATTTATTTCTTTCTAGACAAGGGCACTAAAGGAGGTGGAGCCAAGGCAGGTGGATGGATTTAGGATACAGATCAGCCACCCTCTCACCAGTGCTGGAATTGCTTTGTGAAGTAAATGGCCTTCTCCTGTTCCTGTGTTTCAGAGATCTCTGAAAAGCTATCTCAACAGTCTTCCCTCCAGAACAACCCCAGATTCTTACTTGATGTCCATTCTTTCTGCTTCTAAAGAGCTGGGGGTTATTTTTCTAAGTGGGATGCACTGCGTAAACAGAAATTTTAGTGCTTCAACAGAGAGCTGGAGAGAAACACACTCAAGGCAAGGTATCAAATCTGAAATGCTCCCATGCCTCCCGGTAGACAGTGTGAAGATGAATTGCAGTAGGATTTGTATTACGCAACTCTCGGGTAGAGCACCATAGTCATCATGCTACTGGGCTAGTAATCTTGAGGTCTGGGCTAATGATCCAGCGACAAGAATCAAACCTACCAGCACTGTTAAACGGATGGATGCTGTGGTATGAAGAGACAAAAGTCCAGCTCCTTTTCACAAACACCTTTATTTCACTTTAACAGACTGCACTAAACTCAATCACCACATCACAAGATCCAGAGTCCACCTGAAGCCCCTTTACATATCAGTGTCAATCATTGAACACTTAACATAAATGAGACAACTAATTGCAATGTCTCTTAACCCATTACTTAACAGTCTCCCCTTCCTGGGAGAAAAAAAACAATTAGGTGAAAACAACATTTCAAGAAACTAAAACACACACCTGATCCCCTTTTTTTAAAAAAAAACAAACATTCACAGAAACAGGCGCCCTTCATTCACAATATCTAAAAGTTTCTGTGAACTGGCCCCTCTTTTCGTGAAACAGTCTGACAGTTGACAGCTACTGTCAACCCATTTAATTTTTGTTATTTCCCCTCTGTCCAACATCTGCTTTAAAATTGCGATGCCTATCCGTAACCTCTTTTCATTTACACTTTTTTTTATTAGAGTGCACATTTTCCCACATGGATTTATTGTCAATGTGACAGTCGATAGGTATATTACCCAAATCCCCTAATCCCAAAATTTCTGTCAATATCTGACTTATATAAAAGGCTGTATCCACCGTTTCCACTAAGCTTAATGTCTCAGCAGCCAAAGTGCTTTTGACCCCTCCTTATTTTCTTTGTTTCCCACACAAGAGGGCAACATTTAGCATTGTTCCCCAAAAGGAAAATTATAAAACCTCCTGCGCTTGAAACTCCATCACATAAATTTGCATAAACTATGAGTTTCAAATGCCTCGGATCACCTAAAACAGGGAACTTCAAAACACTCCTGCATTTTTAGTTTGGCCAACACTTTATTTGCTCTTATTATGTCTTCCACTTTGGGATCATTCATCTTTGTACTCAACTCTAAAACATCAAAACTCAAGTCCGGTCTAGTCTGTCTTCCTAACCAGTTCAGTTGCCCAATTAAACTTCGCAGTTGCTCTTTTTCTATCTCCGAAACCATTGCGTCTTCTTTGTGAAACCCGGCCACGACTAATTGCTATTGGGCTGATGCTTTCCAAGTAAGATTGCTGACATAAAATTGCCCCTAACCGAGTCTGTCCGATTTCCAAACCAATATATTTAAATGCACCTGAAGCCTGACTTCCAACCCTGAATTATTTCCTCAAACCAGAGATTACAATGGCTTCAAAATCACTAGTCCCACCCCACAAAAAATCATCAACATGCATCATGAAGATGCCAGCAAGATTTCCTTTATAATGCCAGTAAAACATTGCAGGATCTGCTTTCAACTGGCAACAACCTAACTTTAACAAGACTGACCTTACCGAAAAAGTACCACATTCTAGATGCATCTTTGTTCAATACATATTTGTTCAACTTCCACAGTACCCCTTCTGTGTTAGCTGCTTCTTTAGGAGGACGGAGAAAAATGTCTCTGGAGCTGATGCCCCTGCAAAAAAGCAGCTTTTATATCTATAGATTTGCATTCCCATGCCTTTGTGGCTAATAGAGCCAAGATGATCTTTAAAATAACCTTTCCTGCTGTAGGTGAATCTACCCTTAAGTCCTGATCGTCTAAGTTTTCTTCAAATCCCCTTGCCACAAGCCTGGCCTTTGCCTTATATGTTCCATCTGGAAGAACCTTTTCTGTACAAATCCATCTGTGGGATAGAGCTTTTTTCCCCCTATCCGGTACTTCCGTGTATACCCCAAATTCACTCCAACTATGCAATTCTTGCTGTTTAGCATCTAATTTATTTGAAGCCACCAAAATCTCACGTGCATGTGGGCTTCTACTTCTATTAGTATTCGTAGTCTTACTCCTGTTCCGAGATCTTGATAAACTACGTCCCCTTTCCTGCCTGGTATCTTGTTCTGTACTGCTAGATCTTTCTCTTCTGTAGCGGGATGTCCCTTCAATAGTTCGCAACCTTTTCCTGCGAACCTGTTCACTATCTGATGTACTATCTGAACTGGCACTGCGTTTCTGTGCCCTCCATTTTTGAACTTAGTTTTCCCAATCCATTGTCTTAACTTCCTCCCCTGAATGCTGTACATTCAACCAATGTTTATACTTTCCAGTGGCCTTCCCTGCTCTACTAATAGCAGTTGCATCCTTCCATTGACTAGACCCTTCAGGCAAGTATGTCACTTTTGTACCAACCTTTGGCAGTTGCCCTTTTGGAAAAATGGCCTGATCTAATTTATCAGAAGTGTTGTGTTCCTCTACAGAAACCCTGTCTATATCAGTTAACTGGTCCTCATAGTTCTGTAACACATGCGTACCAGATGACTCTGGTTCCTCATCATGTCTGCTCGGTCTAAAGTTGAAAATTTTTAATCGGTACCCATTATCCTTGATGAATGTACCCTAACAGTTTGATTACCATGTTGCAAAATAAATGTTTTGCCATCTATGTCCATGATCTTCCCTGGGCCTTTCCATTCATTAGAATTGTCTCTCTTATAGTATATTATGCCTCCTTGCTGAAAAACAGCATCTGATGGCGTACATTATGTCTTAAAGCTCTGCGAATTCTTTCAGAGACTTCTGCTTCCAAAATAGCTTTTCTACTGCTATGTAATGCGTTTAAATATTCAGCAAAACCGGAGCTAATTGTCGTCCCTTCCCAAGCTGGAGGCTGGTCATCCAAAATGGAGGGAATTTTAGGATTTCTACCAAACACTAATTGATAAGGACTATAGCCCCCAACCATCTGCAATGAATTCTTTGCATGTACCGCCCATGCTAAAGCTGAATTTAGCGTGCAGTTTGGTCGATCTCCCAAAATTTTCCGAAGCAAGTCATCGATAACAGCATAATTTCTTTCGCAAACACCATTACTAAACGGGCTTTCTGCAGCCATGTTCATAACTGAGATATTCATGTTTTCACACATATCCCTAAATTCATCATTTGCAAATTCTCCCCCATTGTCCGTAAAGAATTTTGCTGGTGGACCCATTCCTGTCCCGATCCATTTTTCCACAATTTTATCCAAAATTGCTCTTTTCTTTACTTCGTACAATCGTTGATTGACTAAATCTGGTTGCTAAATCTACAAAATAAATATATTTGCTTTATCCCAGATCTTAAGGTCCATGGCCACAATGTCATTAAAATCTCTGGCCAAAGGTAGGGTTACTATCGGTCGTGCTGGTGTCCTTCTGTACTTCCTGCAAACTTCACAGCGATCACTAAGCTGTTCTATCAGCTTAGAATAGTTGTCATCCCTTAATAAATTTTTCAGCCTCCGAGGAGACGGATGTGCAAATTGCCTATGCAGTTTTACTACAATAAGCTTTTTAACCAGCTAAAGTCGCATTATCAACTGTCATTAACACATCCTGAACGACTCTACTTGAAACATTATTTGTCAATAATGGAATACAACAATGTCCCGACTGTGTAAATTGTAAGTCCACCGTCTTTCCAAAAACTGTTGCCTTATCCTGTTCCATATCCAGCTTCATGTGTGCTTTCTTCATCGACGGTCTGCTCAGAAGCAAAGGTATCTCACTTGATACAACATCCGTGCTAATAAAATGATTCACTCCAGCAATATTGCACCACTCTTTTCAGCGACTTCAGAGTATTATCATCCCCAAACCTGAAACTTGTGGAACTTATAAATTCCTTAACCTTGTTACGATTGTCAGCATCCAATGAGTCCAGATAACATTTTAACCAGTCAATCCCACACACAGTAGATGTGCAGCCACTGTCCAATACAGCACAGTTAAAAGATTCTACAACCAACACCCCCATTACCAGTGTAAAACAGCTTGTTAATAGGACAATGCCTTCTTTCTGGTCACCATCTTTTCCCTCTGACTCTTCCGTGTCATATGTCGCTTCAAATACTCTATCATAACGAGTTGTACAGTTGAAAGCATAATGGTATTGAGAGTCACATCGAAAACATCGATTTATCATGCTCCGTGCATTTCTGGGGTCCATCCTCCTATTGTAGGTTCTAACTGGGTTTCTGTCTTCATAATTTCCTTGTCTCGGTCTCCTTTTATAGTCTTGAGGCCTATTCGTAGCCATACGATTTCACCATCCTGTTAGTAGTGTATCTTCCATATTCTGCCTTATTGCAGGCTGGCCTATTTGGGTCATCAGAGCCATTGGAATTGAATGTTTCTGCAAATTTTTTTTTAAAGCTGTTGTCATCTGTTCAAATAAGGTATCGTTATCCGTAAACTGAACTCCTGTCAAAACTAAGAGCCTATCCATGTTGCTCACTCTAGCACAGTCAAGTAACTTAAAGGCCAACACAGACTGTGGAAATTCCAGCCTGTGTTTCTGCAGCCTTTTATAAAGTCTGCCAAATTCCATTATATAGTCTTCCATAGACAAATCCTCCATTTTCCGGAACTTATCAAAATCCGACCATGCTTCATATGCACTTAACAAGTCATCTTTCTTATAAATCTTATCCATATAAAGTAATAAAGTCACTAGACCTTCTTCTGAGTCTAACTCTTCCAACTCCAGCTCAGAAAGCACTTTGTTTCGGATTTTACTGCCATATGGCAGAGAAAGAGCCAATGCCATACCTTGCTTTCTCTTTCCTAAAGCAGTCACCTTAGTCCACATAACTACCACACTTCTCCATTGGTCATATGATTCCCTTTCAGAAAATCATATCCGGCCATCTTCGTCCTGGGTTCAGCCATATATCCCCTTTTTTTCCACTCCTTGGTTTGATCTGGAAAAATTGTATCTTTCAACCCTTCACATTTACACAGCAACCATCCTCTGCTACCAGTTGTTAAACAAATGGATGCTGTGGTATGAAGAGACAAAAGTCCAGCTCCTTTTCACAAATACCTTTATTTCACTTTAACAGACTCTGCACTAAACTCAATCATCACATCACAAGATCCAGAGTCCACCTGAAGCCCCTTTACATATCAGTGTCAATCATTGAACACTTAACATAAATGAGACAACTAATTGCAATGTTTCTTTTTTTTTTTTCTTTATAAATTTAGAGTACCCAATTAATTTTTTTCAATTAAGGGACAATTTAGCGTGGCCAATCCACCTACCCTGCACATCTTTGGGTTGTGGGGGCGAAACCCACGCAGACACGGGGAGAATGTGCAAACTCCACACGGACAGTGACCCAGAGCCGGGATCGAACCTGGGACCTCAGCGCCGTGAGGCCGCAGTGCTAACCCACTGCGCCACCGTGCTGCCCTAATTGCAATGTTTCTTAACCCATTACTTAACAAGCACAACTTGGCTATTTAAATCGAATTAACTAAATAAACTTGAGTTAAGAAGCTAGTCCGAAGATGAGCAAGTTAGGTGGATTGGCCATCCCAAATTGCCCCTCAGTGTCCAGGGATGTGCAGGTGAGGTTATGGGAATAGGGCAAGGGAGTGGGACAAGGCTGGATGCTCTTTCGGAGGGTCGGTGCAGACTTGACGGGCCGAATGGCCTCCTTCTGCATGGTCCGGATTCTGTGGGTTCTATAGTCTCAAAAATTGTGGCTATGAAATTAACAGATTGTTGTAAAAACTCAACCGGTTTACCAATGCACTTTAGAGGAAATAATCTGCCATTCTTACCAAGTCTGGTCTATATATGACTGGAGTGGTTGACTCTTTACTCTCTCTGAATGTGCTAGCAAGCCACTCAGTTGTCTTCAATAAGGCAGATCACCAACCTCCTTCCCAAGGGTGATTAGAGATGGGCAATAAATGCTGGCTTTATCAGTGATGCCCTCATCCTGTGAACAACTAAATAAAGGATCATAAAGAGGTGACATCTGGAATGCACTGCCAGAAGGGGATTGGCACAGATTTAATAGTAACTTTGAAAATGTAATTAGATTAATACTTTACTCATGAGAGAAAAGTCTGGAAAATCTCAGCAGGTCTGGCAGTATCTGTCGGCAGAGCAAAGAGCTAACGTTTCGAGTCCAGATGACCCTTTGTCAAAGCATCTGGCCTCGAAATGTGAGCTCTTTTCTCTCCCTACAGATGCTACCAGACCTGCTGAGATTTTCCAGAATTTTCTCTTTGGTTTCAGATTCCAACATCCGCAGTAATTTGCTTTTATACTTTACTCATGACAGTTTATTTTGTCAATCACCTTAAAGCTGTGTTTTCCGAATACTGACCCTTCTGTCACTGGTGTTCCTCCTTATTTACTCTATCAAAGTCTTGCATAATTTTGAGGTAGAGTTGATATCAATGACTAGCTCCTTTTTTTTGAAGCGGGTGTTCAAGGGCGAGCCAAGGGAATTAAGAGGGTAGACTCTCTGAGGTTGAGCTTGCCAACAAATAATTGGAACCAAGTCAACTCTCTGTGGCAGACTTGATAATGCGCTATTGAGACCAGTTGATGCACAATACTCAAGGGCACAGTCACTAATTGAAGACTTGAAATAAAAAACTTGCCTTTCACGACCTCAGGCCACCCAAAAAACACTTTTAAAAAAATGAAGCACTTTTGTACATGATCACCGTTATAATGTAGGAAATGGGGCAGCACGGTGGCACAGTGGATAGCACTGTTGCCTCACGGCGCCAAGGTCCCAGGTTCGATCCCAGCTCTGGGTCACTGTCCGTGTGGAGTTTGTGTGGGTTTCGCTCCCACAACCCAAAGATGTGCAGGGTAGATGGATTGGTCATGCAAAATTGCCCCTTAATTGGAAAATAATTAACTGGGTACTCTAAATTTAATAAAATAAATAAACAATGTAGGAAATGTGTCAGCCAACTTTCCCAAAGCCAGGAGCTACAAACTTCAGTGAGATAGTGTAGATGACCTGTTGTTAGTGATGTTGGTGGAGGGATATATATTGGCCAACGCATTGGGAGAGCTCCACTGCTGGTCTCTGAATTGAGATGTAGGATCTTGCACATCTGCCTGAGAAACAGGCCATCAGTTTAACATCGCATCTGAAAAAGGCACTTCCAGAAATATAGCGCAGCCTCTCTATTGGATGGAAGTGTCAGCCTGGATTATGTAAATTCTTGAACTGAGAGTGACTGACCGGCAAGTGTTTTATCAAAGAAATCATGAGTGATAAAATGGAGTGGGAGGAGGATGAAAAGGGATTGATTTATGAGTCCAGATGCTTTGAATCATAGAATCCCTACAGTGCAGAAGGCCATTCGGCCCATCGAGTCTGCACCGACCCTCCTACCCAGGCACACTCCCCCACCCTATCCCCGTAACCCCATGCATTGATCGTGGCTAATCCATCTAACCTACACATCTTTGGAATAATCTGAGGACGGTACCTTGTGCTGATTAGGAGGACCTGAAGATGTACGCCAGTCAATGGGAACTGAGATTCCTCGCACAAGGGTACACATGACCCTATAAGAACCTGATGTATAGGTTGATACTAGAAGAAACAGGGAACTAATTAGTGTTGGTAAGGTGCTGCACCTTAGTTAATTTAAAAAAATGTATTCTTTCACAGGATGCGGGCATCACTGGAAAGACCAGCAATTGTTACCCATCCCTAATTGCCCTTAAACTGGGTGGCTTGCTCGCCCATTTCAGAAAACAGTTAAGAGGCAATCAAATTGCAGTGGGCCTGGAGTCATATGTAACCAGACCTGGCACATTTCCTTCCTTGAAGGACATTAATGAATGTTTACAACAATTAAGGACAGTTTCACAGTCACCATTACTGAGACGAGATTTATTATCCCAGATTTTATTAAATGAATTTAAATTTCACCAGTTGCTGGTGGGATGTGAACCCATGTCCACCAGATCAGGAGCCTCGGTCTCTGCCTTACTAGTCCAGTAGCATTACCATTATGCCACCTATAGGAATCTATAGGAAAGAGCACCCTACTGAAGCCCAAACCCCACCCTCTCCCCACACCACCTAACCTTTGGGCACTACGGGCAATTTAGCATGCCCAACCTAACCACTAACCTGCACGTCTTTCGGCTGTGGGAGGAAACCGGAGCACCTGGAGGAAACCCACAAATGCTGTCAGACCTGCTGAGATTTAAAAAAATATAATCTTTATTGTCAGCAGTGGGCTTACATTAACACTGCAATGAAGCTTCTGTGAAAATCCCCTAGTCGCCACATTCCGGCACCTGTTCGGGTACACGGTGGGGGAATTCAGAATGTCCAATTCACCTAACATGCAGGTCTTTTGGAAATGTGGGAGGCAACTGGAGACCTGGAGGAAATCCATGCAGACACTGATAGAATATGCAATCTCCACACGGACAGTGACCGGGGCCGGGAATCGAACCCGGGTCCCTAGCGCTGTGAAGCAACAGTGCTACCCACTGTGCTATCATGCTGCCCTTTATAGTTCTCTTGCGAAGCATCATGGAAGTTTTAATACAATAACAGCGCTATATAATTTCAAGTTGTGCTTGCTGTTATTTTCGCTGCAGGAAAATAATGCATCCTTAGCATGGGGCAATGGGAACCACCATTCCATGGAAGGGATTTCCCACTAATCTTGTGATGGGATAAAAACAGAAAATGCTGGACAATCTGGGCAGCACGGTAGCACAGTTGCTCCACAGGGTCCAAGGTTCAATTCCTGACTTGGGTCACTGTCTGTGCGGAGTCTGCACGTTCTCGCCGTGTCTGTGTGGGTTTCCTCTGGATGCTCCAGTTTCCTCCCACAAGTTCCGAAAGACCTGCTTGTTAGGTGAATTGGACATTCTGAATTCCCCCACCGTGTACCTGAACAGGTGCCGGAATGTGGCGACTAGGGGATTTTCACAGAAGCTTCATTGCAGTGTTAATGTAAGCCCACTGCTGACAATAAAGATTATATTTTAAAAAAACCTCAGCAGGTCTGACAGCGTTTGTGGGGAGAGAGGAGGGTGTGTGGGGGCTAACGTTTGGGGTCCGGATGACTCTTTGCCTTTTGATCTTGGTTGATGGGATTTGGTTTAAATGCTGACCAAAGAGGCCAACATAAATTGTCTGGAGTTGGCGGCATGTGGCACAGTGGTTGAAAATGAAATGAAATGAAAATCACTTATTGTCACGAGTAGGCTTCAATGAAGTTACTGTGAAAAGCCCCTAGTCACCACATTCCGGCGCCTGTTCGGGGAGGCTGGTACGGGAATTGAGCCATGCTGCTGACCTGCCTTGGTCTGCTTTAAAAGCCAGCGATTAAGCCCAGTGTGCTAAACCAGCCCCTATTAGCAATGGGACTGCGGCGCAGAGGACCCGGGTTCGAAACCCGGCCCTGGGTCACTGTCCGTGTGGAGTTTGCAAATTCTCCTCGTGTCTGCGTGGGTTTCACCCCCACAACCCGAAGATGTGCAGGGTCGGTGTATTAGCCATGCTAAAAAAAATAATTGGGTACTCTGAATATATATAAAAAAATAAAAATAAACTGGCTGGAGTGGCTCCCTGCCGCCCCCTGTCGGTTCTGAAGGGCTTCTCCTGTATCGCCGCCCCCAGCAGGGACGTCGCGCGCGACGCTTTGCGCGCCCACGTGTGCGTGCGTGGAGCGGGGCGGAGGAAATGGGGGCGGCGGGCGCGCCCCCGTGGCGAGGCCGCGCACGTGCGGGCGTCGCCGTCGTCAGCGGTGGCAGTGATGGTGGGCGAGTGGAACCCATGAGGAGCGAAGCCGGGCGGGCCAGGGAAGCGCGAGGTGGAGAGCGACGCACGCGGGAGCCGAGAGACATGGCCGGGGTGTTCGACATCGATCTGGACCCCGAGTACCAGCAGGACGAAGGCGGCTCGGACGAGGAGCTGGATGAGGTAAAGGAGGGTGAAAAAAATTGTCGCGGCGGCGGCGAGAGAAAGAAGTGGGGCTGCCCGCCTGAGGTGAAGGCGAGGCCTGTCGGGCTAGGCCCCGCCCGGGGGTGAAGTCAAGCCGAGCTGAGGGCCACTTCCTCTTCCCCCCCCCCCCCCCCCCCCCCCTTTGCCCGAGTGGCCCGGCGAGGGTGAAAGGGCCGAGTGGCGGCGGGGTTGTGGGCCTACCCGTTGCAGCAGGAGCCGGCAGCGTGGTCCGGTGGCCGAAGCGGCAGGTGGGGTGTGAGGCGGCGGCGGCCGGCTGGCGCGCGCGCTCTGTGCGCTCGTGGCAGCTCCTGGAGCTCGAGGGAGGCGGCGGCCCAGCCCAGCCCAGAGAGACAGGTGCAGGCGGCTGCAACCCGGACACAGAGAGAGAGAGAGAGACCCTGCCGAGAGCAACAACAACCCAGCAGCAGATTTGCACCTTGTTAAATGCAATTTAAAAAAAAACACTCAAAATGTACATAACATTCCTGCAGCAGGGAGATAAATTCACAACCGGCCCTCCCGCCCGCTTCTGGGTCCAACAGCTGTGCAGGTTTGGTCCCGAACTGGCCAAAAGTGTCATCGTTCGCGAGATCCTTGCCCTCTCCCAACATTTAGAAAATCCTTACCGCAGGAACCTCTTTGCAATGATTGCATATCCCCCCCCCCCCCCCCCCCAGTATTTAGGCTGCCGTTTAAAATTACACCGCGGCCCTCCAGCTCACTTAGCCAGCTTGCTGCCCCGCCACGCGTGAGTAATAACCGGAACACGGTTGTTTTATGTTTGGTAACAAAAGATTTTAAACATGCTGGACCCCAATGGGCTGCTCATGAGGAGTAGAAAGTACTAATTCTGATTAGTGCATCCACTCCTGCCGCCGCCGCCTCTAAGCTCAATTCGTTGGGTCTGACCGCAGGATGATTGAGCCAGTCCTGTGATTTTACACAATCCTCCAATTCCATTGTAAGTTTTATCTGGTGGATAACGTTTTGTGATGCTCATGTTTACTTGACTTGTCATGTGACAAGGAATTTGGGCTGGAGAAAGATGAGCACTGTGGTGACTCCAGTGTGACTTATGAAATCATAGAACTTACAGTGCAGAAGGAGGCCATTCGGCCCATCGAGTCTGCACCTTGGAAAGAGCACCCTACCCAAGCCCACACCACCCTATCCCCGTAATCCCACCCCACCTTTTTGGACACTAAGAGGCAACTTTAGCATGGCCAATCCACCTAACCTGCACATCTTTGGGAGGAAAGCCACACAGACATGGGGATAACGTGCAGACTCCCCACAGACAGTGATCCAAGCCGGGAATAGAACCTGGGACCCTGGAGCTGTGAAGCAACAGTGCTAACCACTATGCTACCATGCTGCCCATCATAGGAGGTCATTCGGCCTTTCATGTCCATGTTGGCTTTCTGCAAGGGGAATCTGGCTAGCCTCGTTCTCCACCCTTTTGCCCTTCACTCTGCAAATGTTTTCTCGTTGGGTAATTATTCAATTCTTTTTGAAAAACTTTCTCCACCACAATTCAGGCAGCGCATTCCAGATCTTGACCACTTGTTAACAATGGTCGTCCTCATGTCGTCTCTGGTTCTTTTAATAATAATAATCTTTATTGTCACAAGTAGGCTTGCATTGCAATGAAGGTACTGTGAAAAGCCCTTCATCTTTTGCCCTTCACCTTAAGTCGGTGCCCTCTAGTTCTCAACTCTTCTGCAATAGGAGCAGTTTCTCCAAACCGTCTCATGCTTCTGAACGCTTCTATTATTCATCTCCTCTGAGCCTTCCTGATGGAGAACAACTTTTCCAATCTATCCACATGACTGAAGTCTCTCATCCCTGGAACCATTCTTGTGAATCTTCTTTCTTGCATCTTACGATTCAATCACATACTGTGTGACTGCAGCTCTAAAATGTCCACAAATTTTTTTGATAAATTTATTTTTCCCAATTAAGGGGCAATTTAGTGTGACCAATCCATCTACCCTGCACATTAAAAAAAAAATTTAGTGTACCCAATTATTTTTTTTCCAATTAAGGGGCAATTTAGCATGGCCAATCCACCTAACCTGAGTTGTGGGGGTGAAACCCACGCAGACATGGGCAGAATGTACAAACTCCACACGGACAGTGACCCAGGGCCGGGATTCGAACCCGGGTCCTCAGCGCTGTAAGCAGCAATGCTAACCATTGTGCCACATGCCGCCCCCTACCCTGCACAGCTTTGAGTTGTGGGGGCGAAACCCATGCAAACACGGGGAGAATGTGCAAACTCCACAGGGAGTGGGAGCCGGGATCGAACCTGAGAGCTCGGTGCCGTGAGGCAGGAGTGCTAACCACAGCACCACCGCGCTGCCCAAATGTCCACAAATTTTGCTGTTTTTGCTTTGACAGATATGAAAAGTGCCTGTGATCCCTTGTACGTTGAGTTCTTAATTCCAGTTGCACTGTTTCAAGGCACTGAGTGGGTGCCAAATCACAGAATTGATACAGTGCAGAAATGCTTTCGAAGGAGAAGTAAATGAACAGTCCGTTGCCCTTGACTGTTCTTGCACACCTTCTGTTGGTTCGTTAAAATGTAGTCTGGCAGAGTTGCAGTCATTGGATTTTGCCAGAAGACATTGAAGACAGAACTTTCATGTTTTAAAACCACTCTCCCTGCAAGTCTGCTGCTCACATAGTACAAGAAGCAATTGGTTTAGTGACCGAATAAGGGAATTCAGTTTCCTTACAAAGTCCAAGGAATTTTACTTCTCGTTTTAGGATCGTTTTCTGCAAAGCTGTGCATTTGTTTCCGTGCAAAGTTGCAATTGTTGCATAGCGAAAATTTCTCAAGCTAGATTTTGATTTGGCAGTGAAATTTGATCAAGGGCAAGCATTTGCTGTTATTGTCCACATGACATTTTGCAGATAATTTAGTTTGTTTTAATAAATTTAGAGTACCCAATTCATTTTTTCCAATTAAGGGGCAATTTAGCATGGCCAATCCACCTAGCCTGCATATCTTTGGGTTGTGGGGGCAAAACCCATGCAAACACGGGGAGAATGTGCAAACTCCACATGGACAGTGACCCAGAGCCGGGATCGAACCTGGGACCTCTGCGCCGTGAGGCAGCAAGGCTAACCCACTGCGCCGCAGTGCTGCCAGGTTTAGTTTTTCACCACCTGAAACAGCAAATGTTTATTTGTAATGGGAATGTATGCTGAAATGTAATAATATTTTAAAATGTAAATTTAGAGTACCCAATTCTTTTTTTCCCCCAATGAAGTGGCAATTTAGTGTGGCCAATCCACCTATCCTGCACATCTTTTAGGGTTGTGGGGGTGAGACTCACAGGGAGAATGTGCAAACTCCACACGGACAGTGACCCGGGGCCGGGATCGAACCTAGGTCATCGACTACTGCGCCACCGTGCAGCCCTCTGAAATGTAACAAGTCACTTTCTGTGGAACACTAATGAATATTATACCCAACTATGGATATTTTACAGTACATGCTAGAGACATCTGAAAGTTCTAATCTTTAATGATGTCACGTTTACTGAAGATATAGTTTTGCATCCTCTTAACGTACAGGTTTGTGTAGTTCTCTGGGCGCATGTCTTAATTCTTACCATTATTTGTGTGAGAGCGACCTTGTTCTCAGCTTAGTGACATTTGAGTAATAAACTACTGCAACTTCCATCCAATTACTGCAAAAGGGCCAATGAAGGTTAATGGAGTCTTTTGGGGCATCCAGGAAATTTATGTATGTACTCCAGGTTTGGCTGTTAGCTTTAAAATCGCTATTTGGACTTCTGAAGAAATTGCATCCTTCATACACCTCTATGACTAGTCGAGATTGCTGTCAAAATGAAATGCATTGTATAGTGTACTTGTTGATGTCAGTGATACTGAAGGTGACCTCTCTCCTCTCTGATGCCGTAAAATCCACGAATCAAAATGAAACATCCTACTCCTTTGTGTCTTTCCCTCTTACCTAGGGAACACTTAATGTCCCAAGGCATTTCACAGAGGCGTAATCAGATGTTAAGGCAAAAAAGGAGATTTGCTTTTATTCGTGGGATGTGAGTGTCACTGGCAAGTGCAGCATTTATTGTCTATCCCTAATTATCCTTGAGCTGTGATGAGCTGCTTTCTTGATTGGTTGTATTGTGTGTGGTGCTCCGTAGGAGTTCCAGGACTTTGCAAACAGCGATGAAGGAAGCGCAATAAATTTCCATGTCAGGACGGCATTTGAGGTAGTGGTGTTCCCATGTACCTGCTGCCCTTGTTCTTCTAGGTGACTTGGGAGATGCAGCACTCCTTGCAGATGGTATTCTTGTAGCCATGTTCTGTTGGTGGAAGGGCGCATGTCTAAAGTGGTGGATGGGTAGAATTGATCAATTGCTTTATCAAAGAAAAGTTCCTTTGGGTTTGGGAGGGTATTTATGTGGAGCCTAGATGAGTGTAGGCATGGGTAATAATGATGGAACATAAGGGAAGGGCCATGCATAGAATGCCAGAGTAGAGGAATGGCAAATTCAGAGGATAGGATTGTAGGGCTGAAGAAAATCCTGTAGTGAAGAGCAAGTCTCCACATTATTTAAACAGAAGGATTTAAATTTAAACATTTAAGATTGGAACTATTGGGTACCAGGAGCAATGTTGGAGAAGGTGGGGCCTTCATGAGTAACCTCAGCTGGTACGAGAATTGAACCCGCGCTGCTGGCCTTGTTCTGCTCTCAAACCAGCAGTGTAGCCAAGTGAGCTAAACCGGCCCCCAATCATCAGATCTTCAAGGGCAATGAAGGACACACGTTGAGTTTAGCGCCTTAGACCACTTGGCCATCCTGACCATAGAATGATACGGCGCAGAAAGAAGCCATTCAGCCCACTGTACCTGTGCTGGCTCTTTTTAAAGAACTATTTGCACCTACAATCTTGATTTTTCCAAATAGCCCTGCAGTTTTGTTCTTTAGCAAGTTTATATCCAAATGCCTTTTGAAAGATACTGTTCAATTTGGGGAAGGTGGTGACATAGTGGCATTCTCACTGGACTAGTAAACCAGCGACCCAGAGTAAGGCTTTGGGGCCCAGGTTCAAATCCTGCCACTGCAGATGGTGATATTTGAATTCAATAACAAAATCTGGAATTAAAAGTCGAACCAGATGGGTTTTTACGACAATGGTTTAATGGTTGCCATTATATTGAATTGAAATTTCACCATCTGCCATGGTGGGAAACGAACCTGGATTCCCAGTGCATGACCCTGGGTTTCTGGATTACCAGTCCAGTGAATATGCCACTACGCTGCTGCCACAGTTTGTTTAGAGCAGTTTGGTGACAGAATGCATTTCAATCTCTGGTATGACGTAGTAATGACTTCACAGAATAAGTTAACTGGTCAGAATTGTGGTGATGTGGCAAAGCACAAGAGAAGCCTATGAAAATCATCTTGAGATACCTGAGAATGATCCCGGGGTGAGGAACATCAGTCATGAAGATAAAATGGAGAAGTCAGGACTGTTTTTCTTGGAGAAAACAGGGCTGAGGGGAGATCTGATGGAGGTATTAAAAATCTTGAAGGACTTGGACAAGAGTAGATAGAAAGAAACTGTTCGCCCTTGTGAATGGATTGAGAACAAGTAATTGGCAAAAGAGGTCAAAAACTATACAAGAGAGGACATTTTTGCACAGTGGGTGGTTAGGGTCTGGAATGATCTGCCTGAGTGTGGTGGAGTGCAGTTCAATCAAGACATTCAAAAGGGAATTAGATGGTTGTTTGAAATGGAGGAATATGCAGGGTTTCGGGGAAAAGTGAGGAGAATTGCACTGACTGGGTAGATTACACACTGAGGAATCGAATACCTGCCCACTGTGCTGTATGAATTCTGTTAGGCAGTTGTTTATGCAAGTGGCTGTTCAGATTATTGCTAATGTTGGGTGTAGGAGTCTTTCTGCTTCCTCTGTTAGGACTGGTACATTCCATTGACAGCTGCCTGAAAATTATTTTTCTTTTTTAAGCCTGCATGTTCTCACCGTGTCTGCGTGGGTTTCTTCCGGGTGCTCCGGTTTCCTCCCACAGTCCAAAGATGTACCGGTTAGGTGGATTGGCTGAGATAAATTGCCCTCAGTGACCAAAAAGGTTCGGAGGGGTTATTGGGTTACAGGGGTAGGGTGGAAGTGAGGCCTTCCAAGTGGATCGGTCCACACTCAGTGGGCCGAATGGCTGCCTTCTGCACTGTATGTTCTATTTGTATTGGACTTTTCACATTTTATATCAGAGTTGCACAACAATGCAAAATCATTACAGCTCAACCGTGGTTTCAATTATTGTACACAGTAGTCGGCCGTTATCGCCGTGCAGCGCAGGGGGGGTTGTTGTTGCTTCCGTCCCCCTCCCCATAACTTATTGGCGCTGCTTACGAACCGGTTTTGGAACATGTTGGCGAACAGCCTTCACCTGCTATGCAAACCTTCCTCTGATGATATATTTTATTTTTTCTGGTTTGAGAAATTCTGCCAGGTCAGACAGACAGTCTGCAGCTTTGGGTGCCGCTGCCGATTGACAGCCGAGCAGGAGTCTCCGGCGGGTCATCAGGGAGGCTAGGGCAGCCGCTGCTTCCCCAAGCATAACTCTGACTGTTTGATACCCCGAAGACCGCCACTATAGGGCACGGCTCAACCTTCACAACCCTGGACGTGGCCTCAAAGAAGGACAACCAGTACCTGACAAGTCTGGGGCAAGACCAGAACATGTGGACGTGGTTAGCTGGGCCTCCCTAGCACTGTTAATACTTGTCCTCTACATCTGGGAAGAACCTGTCTGCTCATTCTTGCCCTGGTTAGGTGCCTGCGCCCCACCTTTAACTGCGTTCGGCTTAACCCTGCACATGTGGAGGTAAAGTTTTCCCTGTGCGGTGCTTCGATGATCCAAAATCCTCCCCCTATCTCCCTGCCTAGCTGCTCTTCCCCTTTCTCCTTGTCTCGTCCAGGGGTGAGTGTACTTCCTCCCGTAGTCGTCCATACATGTCTGCACAGTTCCCGCCTCCTAGTTCGCGCGCGGTCAGGAGTCAGTCCAATAATGAGTATCCTGGTATCTGGAGGGACACCGTCGTCTCCTTGCAGAGGATGTTTTTGATTTGGTTGTATCTTAGCCCATTCTCTTTCGGCCGCTGGAGCTTGTCCATGTGTTTCCACCAGTGTCCCTTGTCACGGGGTGAACGTGGTTTTTTGCTGATGGGGGCCGTAGTGGACGTCCCGGTCAGACCAAAGTGATGTTGCAACTGGTTCCACATTCAAATTAATTTTTCTTGTGGAGATATATCCCAAGCTGAAACAAACACAAAAACATTTATATCAAACAATTGAACACACCTACTTTTAGACAGTCTGCATTCACATTATTGGGTGTTTTTTTTAAGCTTTAGGAAAAACTGATGTGCAAGGCCATGATGCATGGCAGCTTTGCAAAACAGTCCTTCATAATGTTAAGTGGCTTTTTAATAAAGCGCAATCTACTGCAAAACGCAGTAAATTGCCATTAAATTGTTTAGGTGTGCAGAATCTATCTTCAAAATGGCAGGGAAGAAACCTGATAAAAGTGTAGCCACTCAATGACTAGACAGTTGGAAACGCTTCTGATTTGGGATTCAAATACTGCATTGTGGGATGGGTTTGATACGTGTTTGAAGTTTTGAACTCTTATACGTTGATGTGTTGGATCATTTATTAGCACTTTTATGAGGGAGGTGAATAGATGCGGGAGAGTATTATCTTTGCCAGGACGTTCTTGTCAAATACACGGCAGGATGCTTTATCGAGCAGGCTTTCTTCTACTGAAGTTGATTTCTGAAGCAGTAAGTGCCTTGGTGTTGCACCAATTTTTCAATGGTGACCTGGGCAATTAGAAATAAAAAAACAAGGGCAGCACGGTGGCGCAGTGGGTTAGCCCTACTGCCTCACGGCACCGAGGTCCCAGGTTCGATCCCAGCTGTCCATGTGGAGTTTGCACACTCGCCGCATGTTTGCGTGGGTTTCGCCCCCACAACCCAAAAAGATGTGCAAGCTAGGTGGATTGGCCACGCTAAATTGCCCCTTAATTCGAAAAAAAGAATTGGGTACTCTAAATTTATAAAAAATAAAAATAAAAAACAGAAAATGCTGGAAATACTTGGGTGGCGAGAGAAAGCATTAACCTTTCAGACCTCTCCACAGATGCTGCCAGATCTGCTGAGTATTTCCAACACATTCTGTTTTTATTTCAGATTTCTAGATTTGTAGTACTGTATTTTGTTCTTGTTTGAGCAATTAGAATGTGGTTATAGTTTAGGCTCAACAAGCACAAATGGATCTTCACCCCAACTACCTACCTTATAACTCTCTGTCACCTGTCTCTTGAAAAGCATTAATTACCTTTTAAGCTCATTGGTATTGTCTGCAAGTCTGCTGGACTTCCCTCATGTAAGTTTGATCTTATAACTTTGAAAACCATTAAAGTGAATACTGCACCACATCAAAAATCAGGAGGATGAAGTATCACAATTTCAGCTAGAGGAAGCTGAAGTCAGCCACACAGGGAAATCTTGAGTTTTGAATGTAAATATAGATTGTGATAAGCCATGGAATATGATACTTTGTGCATATTGTCAACTTCATTGTTCAAAACAAAAAGACTGCTTCCCTATTTATCATAAATGAACTGCAAAATGTAGAGAGGTGAAGAATCTTTTGAATGGTTCAGGCATTTGTGTGATTGACTCCACCCTGTCCCATCTTTAGGCAGCATCCAGTCGAAGCAAAAGCATGGTGAGTGGTTAAATTTCCCTGAGTTATTGGAAGGCAGTTAGTTGTAACTGATAAATTGTTCTTGCCCCAAAGATGGCGTACATCATTGGATGCAGTTTGCAACCTGCATATGTAGGGCAGTATGTAAGTAGCAAAATTATCGTGGTTTTGATCAAACTTGTTGAGTCAACCTCTTCAGCATCGAAGTATGGGAAATGTTATTTTATGCATATTTTCAAAGTTGTAGGCCATTCATTGCATGCAATACAATAATCTACAATCATTGCTAATTTAAATGCTTAAGAATTAATGTAAGTTACCTGTGAAAAAGATTGCATCAGTGACTTAAAATTTCAACTTATAATTTCTAATAATTATGGTAATGACAATTTTATATTTTTCCCTTCAAATATTGCCCGTTAGTGTTCTCTCTTCTGATCCCCTCCTTTGCCAGAGCTATTGTAACTGTACCTAAGCAGGGATTCATTAGTGCCGTTTGCCTTTTGGTACCTCCTAAATAGAAATACATATGTGACCCTCGGTGGTGGTGTTTATAGAATATTGCCATGTCCATTTTTAACACATGTTTCCAGGAAGTAACTATAGAGTCACCATTGTTGATTTATTTTTTCCTATCTTCGATCCCAAGCACAGTTGTAGCATTTTAACTACAGATTTCAAGCTTTTACTTTAGGGTAGAGAGATCATTTGTAGCATCAGCCAGCCATGCGGTCTAAACCTGCAACTCTCTGTATGGTTCAGCCATTTGCTGGATACGTTCGTTGATTATTTTTTTTGGGGGTGTGGGGGATGTCCAACAATAATAATTGACTATTATGGAGGCCCATCTTTAAGTTTCTTGTGCTGCCGAATCATTGAGGTGTCCTCTTAAGCAAGTAACAGAAGTTAAATTAAATCCTGGGTATTAAATATTTCTAAGCTGTATTGAGCAACTTTTCCAAGTTAAAGGCAGATGATCTGTTCACTCAACCCCAACTGTCTTCCCTGTGTTTAAAAAAAAAAGAGAGTACCAGATTATTTTTCAACTTGAGGGACAATTTAGCGTAGCCAATTCACCTGCCTTGCACATTTTTTGGGGCTGTGGGGGTGAAACCCATGCAGACATGGGGAGTATGTGCAAACTCCACACGGCAGTGATCCAGGGCCGGGATTGAACCCGGGTCCCTGGCGCTGTGAGACAGCAGTGCTAACTGTTGCGCAGCCATGCTACCCATGCCTTCCCTGTGTTTAAGTGGCCAATCTTTATTCTCGGTCCTGTGGAACATGATTGCCTCCATAGATAGAATTGTAGCCACTTTGCTTATGACATAAGAGTGATGCATCACTATGTTTTGGATAATTATCCACCCCGTCACAAGGTGCTAATTATTATTGAGAAACCATTTTCACTGGTGCTAGCACCTCACCACCCAAGAGGCGATTCATCATATGTGAGCTTTGAGCTTGAATGTTAACAGGCATTGCAGTCAATTCCAATTTTATCATCACTAAAGCCAACCTATGTACCTTTCTGGTGCTGGGAAGCCCTAGATGGGTAATCATTTTCTTTCTTACCAAGGGTGCAAGGGCCAATTATAACCCTCCAACTGCAAGACTGGGTCAATTTAACAACTTGTATTTCTGTAGCTCTTGCATGAAAAAATATTGTGACGCTTTTGTTTTATTTTTCCAATTAAGGGGTGTGTCCAAACCAGCTTAACTGCACATCTTTGGGTGAGACCCACGCAGACCCGGGGAGAATGTGCAAACTCCACATGGACAGTCTGGGTCCTCGGTGCCGTGAGGCATCAGTGCTAACCACTGTCCCACAGTGCCACCCCATTCTAAAGCTGCTTGTATGGCGCTAGGAAACAAATCCGACACATCACTAAGATCTGAAAAATATGTGGGAGGGACAGGGGCCCAAGAGCTTGGTTGAAGGAAAAAGTTCTTGGGTGGGGGGGATTTGGGGATGGAATTTCAAAGGCATGATAATAGTATAATAACCTTTTATTGTCACAAGTAGACTTACAGTAACACCGCAATGAAGTTATTGTGAAAAGCCCCTAGTCGCAACATACTGGTACACGGAGGGAGAATTCAGAATTCTCAGTTGGTACGGGAATTGAACCCATGCTGCTGGCCTTGTTCTGCATCACAAACCAGCTTTCTAGCCCACTGAGCTAAACCAGGTCTTGGAGATTGAAGGGACAGCTACCAATGATGGAGTGTGGGGGGGGGGGGGGGGGGGGGGGCGGGATTAACTGATGAAAAGTAAAGGAGTTGCTGGAGGAGCAGAGGGAACTTTGCAGGGACCCATGGCTGGGAAAGATTGAAAAAGCAAGCAACTCAGTTCAAGGTCGATCATTACTGAAACAAATTCATTCTTCCGTACCTAGCTGAGGTGGAAGTCAGGGAAATTAGAGAATTTTTTTCTTAAATTTTAGTGTACCCAATTATTTTGTTTTCCAATTAAGGGGCAATTTAGCAAGACCAATCCACCTAAGCTGCATGTCTTTGGGTTGTGGGGGTGAAACCCACGCAGACATGGGAGAATGTGCAAACTCCACATGGACAGTGACCCAGGGCCGGGATTCGAACCTGGGTCCTCCGCCGCAGTCCCAGTTTTATCCTCTGCGCCACATGCTGCCCGTGGGAATTTAGAGAAGTTAAGGTGTGAGCAGATAGTGAATGCAAGAGTATTATTCTGGTTTGCAAACATTAAGTTGGAGGGGAAAATCTTTCATTCTGGTCAAAATGTCAGGAAGAAGGACACCATCATAACCTTGTAATTAGTTCAGTGAGTATGAGTTCCTTTGCTGGCTGACATAGCTGAGAATTAGTACATAGGTTATGAGTAATTGTGATTTACTCAATATCTTTTTAAATGTTTGTTTATTTGCTAAAAGGAAATGGAAATTTAAAGTTAGCTGATACTGTGATGAGAAGGGAGCCAACAGATGAAGGGGAAGTGAAAGTTATATATAGTAACGGTATTAAAGTATTGTCATTTTGTAGCTAAGGGTACATTTATTTTTGACTATTTTAATAAAATAAATTTAACATTGTTGTGAGAATAAAAGGAACTTGTTTTTATTACTTTGATCTTGTTAGACTGTTAACATAGAAGGAGGTTGGAATCTTTGAACAGGGTCCCTGACCAGTCTAAATACTGTTTTGAATTGTAAAGAATTATCAATGGTTTCTTAGTACAGATTAACTTTTTGTGCAGCAAAGTAAAATAGTGCTTCTGCAGAGTTTAAGATGGTGTGCCATGGTGAAGATAATCTCTCATCAGGCAGAATTTGCCTGCATATCAGCAAGGAGTAGAGACACCAGAGATTACTGCAGTCTGAGCTGATTTTGGCTCGCATTCAATGTCTTTATTTTTTGGGTAAATGAGACAGGATTTAAGAATGCAATTCTGAAAACATTGGTAAAATTCCTAGAATCACATGTAATAATGGAATGCAACTTGCTTAACTATTATTTAATCAGTGACCCTTGTCCTAGATGCAGATATGAGATTGGCTTAAAGCTCCAAGCACGTTAAAATGTATATTTAGAAGAAAATGTATCTTCCTTAAAACCAGCATTGGGATATGTCCCATCTTGCTTCATTCTGTTAATACTCTCAGATGTTTGCTCATATTTAGTCCCTTTTAGTGGCTATCAAAATGAACCTTTGACAATTAGCCTGGCTGTGTAGCTCCTTCAATGTAGTTAAATATCAGTGCATTTTACAAATGGGTGTCACAAGTAAGGATTTTCAGGTATTTGGATGTGGATAAAGATTAATGTGGAAGGGTTTATGGAGAGAATTCCTGTGTGAAAAAATAAGGTGGTTGAACACTGCCACATATGACAGAATAGAAATAAAGTGAATTAGTGGAGCAGAATTATATGGGGTCAAAGCGGACAAGTAAGAATATGGTTGATAAATGAGTGAGATTAATGTGGGCTGGAAGGTAAGCAAATGAAGTTCTGGATGATGGACTTTCTCCAAGGTGGAGTTTGGGATGGCATTAGAAAAGTTGGGTTGAGGTGATGGATGTTTTGTAATTGGGGGGGGGGGGGGGGGGGGGGTTGGTTGGTTGGTTGGAGTTGAATACTTGATGGAGCTGGGTGTTGGGAGTTATGATGGACCAGTTGGAAAACTGAAGTTCTGTTAGGGTTAAATGGGACACTGAAGTTGTTAAATCTGAGCAGGTGGTCAGAAAAGGTTACTGAATTGGAGGTAGAAGCAATAGCATGGCGATTCTAGCACAGCTTTACATCAAACATACCAACATTGAGCTGCAGGAAGTTCTGACTCATCATGACGTTGTGCAGCAACAGTGCCAATTACTGAATCAGAGTTGATGAAGGTGTATTAAAGGTAACTATTGGCACATATATTTTGAAGATACTGCACAGTCACATACTGGTGAAGAAAAGAAGGGAATGGAACATTGTTACTAACTGACAAGAAGATGTTGTAGCAACGGTGTTGTGCTGTAGCAGATAGGAATTGAATCAAGTGAGGGCTGTGCCAAAAATGTGTAACACTGAAGGGGGGACTGTGGAGTAATGGTGTGGTTGAGCGCATTGAACACTGTGAAGAGAGACAAAGTGCTTTGCCTCTCAATACGGCGACGGTGCAAAGGTGGTGAGTATTTAAAAGAAAAAGAAATCAGAACATTTCTATAATGACTTTCACAAGTAGGATGCATGTCGAAATGGTTTTCAGCCGATGAAGTGCTTTGGAGTGTAGTCACTGTTGTAATGTAGGAAAAACAGCAGGCAATTTGCGTACAGGAAGCTCCAGATTATCCATTTTGGAGATGTTGATTAATGGATAAATATTGTCAAGGCATCCTCCCCCCATTCTTCAAAATGGTACCATGGAAATGTCTGTGTCAAAAGGGCACAGGTGTCTCATTGGACTGCGATGGAGTGTCACCCTGGATTTTTGTGCTCCAGTCCTGGAGTGGGTCTGGAACATGCAACATTTACTTAGACATAGAACATACAGTGCAGAAGGAGGCCATTTGGCCCATCGAGTCTGCACCGACCCACTTAAGCCCTCACTTCCACCCTAACCCCATCTAATCTTTTTTGGTCACGAAGGGCAATTTATCATGGCCAGTTCACCTAACCTGCATTTCTTTGGACTGTGGGAGGAAACCGGAGCATCCGGAGGAAACCCACGCAGAGACGGGGAGAACGTGCAGACTCCACACAGACAGTGACCCAGCAGGGAATCGAACCTGGACCCTGGTGCTGTGAAGCCACCGTGCTAATCACTTGTGCTGCCCACATTCTGAATCTGAAGCGAGTGTTCTACCAACTGAGCCACACCTGACAAAGGACAGCATTTCAATCCATCTGTAGTTACCTGTCATTCATTCAGGGGCCAACGTGCAAAGAGCAGGACTTCTGGCTGATATTTCACTATCCTGTCTAGATTCGCACGTGAAATGGCGACAAAGTGTGAGGTCCAAGAGGGCATCTTGCAGGAATGGATCTATATTATCTTGAGGGGATTAAAGAGAGAGACATCAGTAGGGAATTTTAAGTGCTTGCTCTGATTGTCCTATCTTTACTTATCTTGGCACTGACAGGAAGAAAAACATTTTGCCCCTCAGTTATGTCATTTGCTGCGACTGAGGCAACTGGCTTTTGGAAAATCTTAAAAGGGTGTGCAATCCATGTAACGATGGCAAAACCCCCAGAAATCCATGCAAATGAATTAACCAGTTATCGCAAATCTTGTGACCCGAGAACAATAACAGTACAAACAGACAGCGTTGACTAATCTTGGAACTAAATTCAGTATTGTTTTATATAGTGAGGTGCCAGAGAAATCTTGGCAGCATTTCTGTGCGTTTGACATCCGTAGGTAACATCAGCAAATCCTATGTTGTACAAGTATGTTTATACAATTGACTATCTTATTACTGGAAGTGTTTTTTTCATACTGTTGCTTCTTGGGGTTTTTAAATAAGGCAGCAATCCAGAAGGATTTTTTTCAGATTCCTTCATGGGCTGAGGGAATCGCTGGCTAGACCAGCATTTATTGCCCACCCTAATTGCCCATCAGAAGGTGATGATGGGCTTGCCTTTTTGAACCGTTGCAATCCATGTGGCGTATGTGCAGCCACAGTGCTGTTCGGTAGAGTATTCCAGGATTTTGACCCGGTGAAAGTGAAAGGATGGTGATTTATTTCTAAATCAGGATGGTGTGCGTCTTGGATTGGAATTTTGTAAGTGGTGTTGTTCCCATGTATCTGCTGCCCTTCTCCTTGTAGATGGGGTGATTCGATGGAATGCAGCAGTTTCTGAGCAATGAGAAACTTGCGCTGACAACAAGGCTGGAAGAGAAGGAAAAGGCCACGACTCAGGAAGTGGAAGAAAACATGAAGAAATTGTCAGATAAAAGCACGTCAGTTAACAGAAGAAATTCAATATACAGTAGAGACAGTTCGTGAAAGAGGCGGGTTTATTGTTGCAGGTACAAAGCATTCCTAACTGATGATGAGATTGCTTTGGCAAATCAAACAAGGGAGGGGTTTTGCAATTATGTCCCCTCTGGTCGGCACCGTGGTTAACACTGCTGCATCACAGCACCAGGGACCTAGGTTCAGTCTAGCCTTGGGTGACTGTGGAGTTTGCACATTCTCCCCGTGATTGCGTGGGTTACCTCCAGGTGCTCCAGTTTCCGCCCACAGTCTAAACTAAAGATGTGCAGGTTAGGCGGATTGGCCATTATAAAATTTCCCCTCGGTGTCCAAAGAGGTGCAGGTTGGATGGGGTTACAACGATAGGGTGAGGGAGTAGACCTAGTTAGAGTGCTCTTTCAGAGGATCGGTTCAGACTCGATGGGACGAATGGCTGCCTTCAGCACTGTAGGAATTCTATACTTCTGTGGTAGCGGTCGTGGGTTTGAAAGGTGGTGCCTGAGGAGTCTTGGTTCACATTTCTGCCGCTGGGTGTTGGTGGTGGAGGGAGTGAATGCCTGTGGGAGGAGTGCCAAACAAATGTGCTCTTTTGTCCTTGATGGCTTTGAGTGTTATTGGAGTTAACGAAAGAATATTCCACCGCATTCCTGACATGTGCCTTGGGGAGTCTGCAGATGAGTTACTCCACCTACCACCTACATCCACCCCACCCACCTACCCTGAGAATAGGGTACAGCAGTAGGTGGAGATCTTACCCCATCCACCTACCCTGCAGATCTTTGGGTTGTGGGGGCGAAAACCACGTAAATATGGGGAGAATGTGCAAACTCCACACGGACGGTGACCCAGAGCTGGGATCGATGCTGGGACCTCGACAGTGTGAGGCAGCTGTGCTAGCTACTGCACCACAGTGCTGTTCAAACATCCCCCTTTCTGACCTTGTGATGTAAGGAAGATCATTGATGAAGCAGCAGAAGATGGTTGGATCTGGGACATTACCCTGAGGAACTCTTGCAGTGATGTGTTAGAGCTGAGATGATTGACCTCCAACAACCACAACCATCTTCCTTTGTGCTAGATACGATTCCAACCAGCAGAGAGGTTTCCACCTGATTCCCATTGACTCCAGTTTTGCTTTGGCTCCTTGATACCATACTCTATCAAATCCTGCCTTAGTGTTGAGGGCGGTCACTCTTACATCACCTCCAGAGTTCAATTGTTTTGTCCGTATTTGAATCTATGCTGTAATGAGGCCAGGAGCTGAGTTACCCTGGCAAAACCCATGTCAGTGAATAGGTAAGTAAGTACTATTTGACAACACAGTTAATGATCCCTTCTATAATTTTACTGATGATTGAGAGGAGACTAGGACAGTAATTGTCCATGTTGGATTTGTCCTTTTTGTGTATAGGACGATTTTTCACATTGCAGGGGTAAATGCCAGTGTTGTAGCTGTACTAGAACATCTTGGCTAGGGATGTAGCAAGAGTTGGAGCACAAGTCTTAGTACTTAGTTCTGCTGGAATATCGGCAGGACCCATTTCAGACAAATCATGTAGAATAGTGATTGGAGTGGCAATCAAAATTTTAAATATCTGTTAATGTATCAACTTGGATGAAAGGTTTTTCCCAAAACTGGGGTACGGTGTCAATTGGAAAATCTCCTACGCAGTCTAAAGCAACAAGCTGGGTTGAGCCAAAATGAATGGGTAGAAAATTAATAACTCGTACAGCGCCATTGGTGAACCATGGCCAGGATAAGTACCTGCCCCAAACCAAGAATGGTCCAAATTCATACCCTATGAAAAGGAATCAATCCTATGATGAAGAAAAATGGCAATATCAGGAAGAGCAAAAAAAGTGCTACAGCTTTTTACATGGTTTCTGGGTGACTCCTCTTGTTTGTTTATCTATTTGCATCCGTGTATTTCCAGGCAGTCATACTTAACTTGTTCAAGGTTGTAAATTATATTTCATAACATCTGAAATTTATGGGCTGTGGGATGATTCAAAATCTGTTAGCTGCAAAATAATTAATAGGCTTGTTACTTTGTAATTAATGACATGATGAGAAAATAAATCTTATGAGACTCTGCATTAGTGCTTTCGCTGTTGAACATTTGTCGCTATTCCTATAGAACTGCATATGGTTGGGGGGCTGTAACTAAGGCGCTAATCATTTCCATGAATATACACACTGTTCAATTTGTTATATGCACAGTGATTTTTTTTATTACAGCAATAACTGCTTAACAATACATTATGTGTGTCTCAGCGATATGAAAATCACATTTGCGGTATTAGGCCTGGATATAGAACATAGGCTGCCCAGTACTCACTAAGCTGATGTAGGAAGAATAGTCACTTCACTGAAGTGCAGGAATATTAATGCTCCCTCTTGAATTGCATCCCAGCATAAACAAACACCTTCAAAAGAGGATGAGAGAATGTTCAGGGAAATTCTAGTGATGCATTGTGATCAGCCACTTCCTGCACACTCTAAACATTGGTTGATCCAAAATTCAACAGCCTGTTATTGCAATCCCGGACTAGACCCCAACAGTTTTGAGGATACTTTAAAAAAATAAATTTAGAGTACCCAATTAATTTTTTTCAATTAAGGGGCAATTTAGTGTGCCAATCCACCTAGCCTGCACATCTTTGGGTTGTGGGGGCTAAACCCGCGCAAACACAGGGAGAATATGCAAACTCCACACGGACAGTGACCCAAAGGGACTGCGGTGCTGCGAGGCAGCATGGCTAACACACTGCGTGACCGTGCTTCACTGTTTCGAGGATACTTGACAGAAACCTCAATTTTATCATTTAATTTATAAGACTGAGGAAAGGGTACCTCGCTCCAGGAGCGATTCCATACACAAATGGGGATATGGTATATTATAACAAACTTTATTACTAACACAGGATTAAAATAAAACTATAACTTCATACAAGCAAACAATTTACAATTGCTCATTGAACAATGCTTAACAATACAATGAAACAATAGCTCCTAACTGCTGTGTTTATCTCCACTCAAACAACACCCATCTTGGGTCAAAATCCACTTTTAAAGACCCAGAAATATTTGCTTAATAGAGGTTAATTTTAAAAGACTGTTTGGAGAGAGAGAAATTTGGTTAGGAAACAGCTTGCAGATTCTTGCCTGTCTGTGTAAGGTTTAATCTGCCAGCCTTTGAGAAAGTACTCCTGGGTGGCATGGTGGCGCACTGCTGCCTCTCGGCGCCGTGGACCCGGGTTCATTCCCAGCCCCGGGTTGCTGTCTGTGTGGCATTTGCACATTCTTCCTGTGTCTGTGTGGGTCTCACCCCCCACAACCCAAAGATGTGCAGGGTAGGTGGATTGGGTATGCTAAATTTCCCCTTAATTGGAAAATTTAAAAAAGAGAGAAACTGCTCCTGGCCTGTTCACAGGCAAATCTTGAACTTTCTGACTTTGTTTTGAGAGAAACTGCTCCTGTTCACAGACAGATCAAAAGTCACTCCTTTGAGAGCAGCTGCTGCTGGTCTGTGCATAGTCAAATCTTTAACTGAATTCAGAACCTGAAAACTTAGCACCTGACTGCTTCAGCCTCTGGTTCCTCCCATTAACTATACAATTTTACTGAGCTAAACATAATATCTCTAGGTATCTACTCCCCAGGGAACCTTCTTTATATAAACAAAATTCCACCAGCCCAACTTTTATGATGATTCAACTGCACCTCTGTCTCCAAAAAGCTTGCTGCCTTTCAAACCAGGGTCTTTAAAACCGTGACTGCGCAGTCACACACACCAAACCTGGTTTTTAACTTGTACGGCACCAAATACATATAGTACAATACATCTGAAATTCCTACATTTATCAAACTGTGCACTATCTGTTACAAAATGTTGTTTTCTGGTACTATTGTCCTTGCTGACCCATATTGTTTCCAATTCCCCTAATATGCTTGTTAAATATCTCCATGACATCACTTGTATCCATTCCAACTCTATAGATCCTTATCCCCAAATTCCAGCTGGGCCCAAACTCTTTTCTGATGGACTTTTGCTCATCGACCTCCACCCTATTATTGCTTGCTTGCAGTTGCCAAGGCAGCATATTCTGGAATTGTCTACTTAAACCCCTCTTCACCTCCTTTCTCTCCTCAACCTCCCAAAAGGATTGGATGGTTAGCTTCTCTAAATGGTGGATGAAAAGGGAAAATAACTGGTATTTAAGAATGTTATTGTAATTTATCAAAGCAGTGTTTACTATTTCTTACATAAGGTATCAGCTAAGTTGGATTGGATTTGTTTATTGTCCCGTGTACCGAAGTACAGTGAAAAGTATTGTTCTGCGTATAGTTCAGACTGATAATGTAGCTGTTACAAGGGGGCATAACTATAAGGTTCAGGGTGGGAGATATAGGAGGGATGTCTGAGGTAGGTTCTTTACTTGGAGAGTGGTTGGGGTGTGGAATGTACTGCCTGCTGTGATAGTGGAGTCGGACACTTTAGGAACTTTCAAGTGGTTATTGGATAGGCACACGGCGCACACCACAATGACAGGGAGTGGGATGGCTTGATCTTGGTTTCGGGCAAAGCTCGGCACAACATCGAGGGCTGAAGGGCCTGTTCTGTGCTGTACTGTTCTATGTTCTATTAAAAGAAAATACATGGGGCAAACATAAAATACACAACGTAAATAGATTGACACAGCATCGGGTGAAGTATACAAGAGTGTAAGAACTACTCAGTAGAGAAGATGTGTGAAGAGATGAAATCAGTCCATAAGAGGGTCGTTTAGAAATCTGGTAACAGTGGGGGAGAAGCTGTTTTTGAATCTGTTGGTGCGTGTTAGCTAAGTTTAACTGTTATAAAATGTGGTTGCTTGCCAATAAAATTCTAGTGTAATGTTTTCTGCCTTCTGAAGAGCTAAGCACATTGTATGAAAATGCAAGAACAAACCAGTAACTAAATTGTACTGAGTTTGTTCATTTCCTGGGCTCAATGAGAATTAACGTAGATAAAGTTAACCTATAAGGATAGTCTGAAACATGGAAACCAAAAATATCCAGAGTAAAAGAGTAGATACCCGCGAAAATATAATCGGCACATGAGCGATGAATTGCTAAATTTAGAAATCACAGAATGGGAGTCAACGCTTTCTTTCATGTCACCTTTGGTGCTTTTTCTGTTGACCATAAATAAGTACCCTCTAGCTCTTGACTCCTCTGCCAGTGAGAGTGGTTTCCTCTTATGTACGCTGACTTGTCGCCTCATGATTTTGAATACCTGTATACCTCCTCTCAACCATCTCTTTAAGGAGAACAGTTCCCCCCCTGCCTGGAACCAAATAATCTTTCCTGCACCCACTTTGAAGAGGGATTGGATAGTCTGGGGTTGTTTTCCTTGAAGCGGAAGAGACTCACGGGGACATGATTGATGTGTATAAAATTATGAGGCATAGATAAATTAGACAGCAAGAAGCCTTTCCCCTTGGTGGAGGGATCAATGAATTAGGGGGCATAGATTTAAGGTAAGGGGCAGGAGGTTTAGAGGGGATGTGAAGAAAATCTTTTTCATCCAGAGGGCGGTGGGAATCTGGAACACTGCTTGAAAGGGTGATGGAGGCAGAGACTGTCATAATATTTCAGAAATATTTAGATGTGCACGTGCAGTGCCAAGGCATACAAGGCTATGGGCCAAGTGCTTGAAAACGATATTAGAATAGTTAGGTGATAGGTTTTGACTGGTGCAGATGCGATTGGACGAAGGGTCTTTTCTGTGCTGTAGACCTCTTCTGACTCTCTCATACCTTCTCTTCCTTCCTAATGTGTGGTGCCCGGAATTGGACATAGTATGCCGGTTGAAATTGAGTCAGCGTTTTCTGAAGATTCCCCTTAACTCCCTTGCTTTTGTACTCCATGTCTCTCTTTAGAAATCCCACAATCCAGTATGCCTTATTAACAACTTTCTCAACCTGCCCTGCCACCCTCAACAATTTGTGTACCTATAAGCCCAGAGCCCGCTGTAGGTCAAAGATTGCATAGAACCGAACTGTGTAAAATCGGAAAGACAGGGACATCAAAAAGAAATTGGGGAAAGGGTCCAAATCAGGATTTGGAGGGAGAATGCAATAGCCGTGCAACTGCTGAAAGATTACTTCTACCTTGCACACATTTCTTGGGATCTGTGGAAATAAACTAATTTTTGATATTGGTAAATGGCAATAAACTATACAACATTATGCAGAGAAGTACCTATGTTGTACTACATTATACTAATGAATTGATACTGTTTTCCAGGTGCAATACAGTGACTGCATGGAGCATGACGTTGCCTTTGAGCTGTGAGTTAGAATTTTGTTTTTTTTAAATATTTCATGACATGAGGAGGGGCATTAAAAAGTGGAAAATTTAAATTGTAAGGCAATACAGCTTTGCACACTGATATCCCCAGTAAATTTAACAGCTGAGAGTGTCTTGTGAATGTTTCCCTCTATTCTATCTACCCCTATCCCAAATGCCCGGCATTATTGGTAGACTTAAGGTGTGGCAGCAGTTGGGCCTCAGAATCAGGTGAAGGGGGAGCAGCATTAATTCTTACTACTTGTTCTGTCGGCTGCTGATAAAAATTGCATTTTGCTGACATTGTATGCTGGACAGATTGAACTCAGGTGGATTAAACTGGCAACATTCACAGAGCTCGCATAAGAATTTAGTTGAGGTACCAGGGATGACCCCAGAGACATTGTACAGCGGTATAGTCTTTTTAAAAATAATCTTTATTGTTGTCACAAGTAGGCTTACATTAATGCTGAAATGAAGTTGCTGTGAAAATCCCCTAGTTGCCACACTCGGCGCCTGTTTGGGTACACGGAGGGACAATTTAGAATGTCCAATTCACCTAACAGCACGTCTTTCGGGATTTATGGGAGAAAACCAGAGCACCCAGAGGAAACCCATGCAGACACGGGGAGAATGTGCAGATTCCGCACAGACAGTGACCCAAGCCGGGAATCGAACCTGGGACCCTACAGTAATCACCTGTAAGAGAGGGGAAATTGAAATGGATTGTTAAATTTAAAAAAAAAATACTTTGAAAGTACTCTTCTCCTATTTATTTGCCTCCTGTCATGTGAGAGTACCTTTAAGAAATGGGTGTTTATTACTGCAGTGAAGTCAGAGTGGGTGGAGCTGGGCTGTCAGTCAGCTTTTTACTTTAGTTTTCGGCTGTTTGCTGCAGGGTGTGTTTTAGTTTCATTTTCAGAGCTGGGTAGCTGCAGTCACAGCCAGAAGGTGCATGAATCTCTCTCTGTAATCTAAAGACTAAATCGATCCTGGTGATTTAAAACTAATAACAGTAGTGACTTTAACCTGATGTGCTTCTGGTGAAAGGTGTTTTAAGTCGTATAGATGTTAAAAGGAAAGCTTAAAGGATTACTTAGTGTTGTAGTCTTTGGGGGTTGTATTTGAATTAATGGTTGCTAAAATATTCACTGTATATTTTAAAAAGGTTAACTTGAGTTCATAGAATAAACATTGTTTTGCTTTAAAAAATACTTTTACATTTCTGCTGTACCACACCTGTAGAGTGGGCCGTGTGCTCCCCATACCACAATCTAGTAAAAGTTGTGGGTCAGGTGAACTCCATGATACACTTTGGGGTTCTCTAAACCCTGGCCCATAACACTCCTCTTGTAATACTTTAAAGTTGCTTTACTTCGCTGAATTATTCTTTAAGAACATTACTATTATATTTTCAATGGATACTTTCTCCTGGTGTGCAGGGATATGGAGCACTGTGAAAAATTTGAAATCTCTGAAAATAATGTGAATCGAGGTCCAGAAAAGATCAGACCAGAATGCTTTGAACTTCTGCGTGTACTGGGCAAAGGTGGTTATGGCAAGGTAAGGATCGCGTTGATGTTTCAAAAAGTTTAAACTCCAGTTTTGTGCCTTGCTGATTGAACTAAGCTGGTATTTCTCCCTGCTACTGATGCTGGACAGTATTCCCTGATCCTTACTGTCATGCAGCTTAATCTGTCACCTTTCCTCTATTTTGCTTTCTCTCTCCCTTTCCTTACCACATTTTAGATTAAAGAACTGACATGGTCACTGCATCTGAGAGGTTTCTTTTGCTCCAGAAAGTGAAATGCGCGGTTAAGCCAGGGTTGCCAGGTGTTTACATTCAGAGCTAGGAGGACTATTTCCACAGAGTGATCATGTGAATTCCGCATAATCAGAGGCTGAAAGAATAGCTTCATCCTTGAGCTATATATGGGTAGAAAGCATATTGGCTCTTTTGGTTCATTCATTTAATTCCCCTCCGACAGATCAGATCCAGCAGGACTGCAGTTTGGTTTTCTAGAGGTGGGTGCCTTTCCTCAGTGATGCTCCCTTATTTATCTGTGGCTTTATCTTGAGCGCAGGAGGAGAGGGTTGTCATTGAGTCAGTAAGTAATTGAATCAACGATAACATGCCTACAACTTTGTTGTGCAGTTGTGTTTCACAGTTGAATTCCCATTGGATCATCAAAACTGGAAAAAATGTTCCTCAGAACTCTTGACTCAGGGATGCTCTCAGCTTAATTCGCTGCAGACCTATGTACAATCTGAGCGTGACTAATTACGCCCAATTTCAAACTGCAAGGCGACTTTTGGAGCAGTCTGGGCTGGATTTGAGTTCCCATTGCAGAGATGAAAGGGACAGTGTGGCAACTCCAAATGCTCTTTCTTCCTTTTAAAATTGCCTGGGGAATTTCTAATGCTCAGACAGATACAGTAAGTATCATTCCAAAATTCTGATACTGTAGATTTCAGTGGATGCTGTAGAAAGCTCAGAATGCAGAATTTCCATTGACCTTGATTATTAATCTTGAATCATTATATGGTGTTGGAGTGCTGGCTTAAATACAAAGAGAAATTGTAAACCCCAGCATGGTTTTATTTTAATTGGGACATTTTAGAAAAACAGTTTTTAAAATGTAATATTTTTATGTGATAATGATTGTACTGTAGTTTGGTGAAGGAAAAAGCATAGAGAGGCTTATTCCCCAGAGGCTTATTGAACAAATGCATAGTCCAGTACGACAGCTTTGTATGAGGGAAGCCCCCAGTTTTGAACAAAGGCAAATGCTGAGTTAACTAGTTTCAAAACAGATAACGCGAGGGGTTGGATTGTGTGTTGGGTTGGGGTGTGGTATAGTCTATTTTAGTTTCTGGTATGGTGCTGGAAAGGGGCATGGGTGGAATCAGCAGGCTTCCCTTTCCTGATCACTGCTGTATATTTTGCAATTGCTGAGATGATGGGTGAGGGCATGGTTTTAATTTAACAGTCTGTGAATTGTCATCGTCTTAACTTACATCTGAAGGATGCCTAGTCGATTCAGACAGCCGGGTATGTTTAGTGATGGGAAGTGTACCGTATGAACTAAAAAATGTTTTGGGTTTTCATGTTTTATTGCTGCCAAGGTGCATTCTGAACAAATGCAATATATGGATCCTATAGTTCGAGAAGTAAATGCACCATTTGCATGCGCAAAGGTTAAAGCTTGGATTTGATTTGAGGTTTAAATCGGGTATTAAAGAAAAAATATTAATTTAGAGTACCCAATTATTTTTCTTCTCCAATTAAGGGGAAATTTAGAGTGGCCAATTCACCTACCCTGCATATCTTTGGTTGTGGGGGTGAAACCCAGGCACAGGGAAATGTGCAAACTACACACGAACAGTGACCCAGGGCCGGCATTCGAATCCGGGTCCTCAGCGCCGTAGTCCCAGTGCTAACCACTGCGGCAGGTGCCGATTTTTTTGAATCTGAAACATAAATTGTACACAGAACAGTACAGCACAGGAACAGACCCTTCGGCCCTCCAAACCTGTACCGATCATGATGCCTGACTAAACTAAAATCTTCTGCACTTCCGGGGTCCGTGTCCCTCTATTCCCATCCTATTCGTGTATTCATCAAGATGACTCTTGAATGCAGCTATCGTAACTGCTTCCACCACCTCCCCAGCAGCGGGTTCAGCTACCCTCTGTGTTTAAAAAAAAACGTGCCCCTCTCACTCTCTAAACTTTTCCCCTTGCACCATAAACCTTTTTAAAAAATAATTTTAGAGTACCCAATTATTTTTTTCTAATTAAGGGGCAATTTAGCATGGCCAATCCACCTACCCTGCACATCTTTGGGTTGTGGGAGTGAAACCCATGCAAACACAGGGAGAATGTGCAAACTCCACAGAGACAGTGACCCAGGGCCGGGATCGAACCTGGAACCTTGGCGCTGAGGCAGCAGTGCTAACCACTGAACTACCATGCCGCCCTTGCATCATAAACCTTCACCCTGGGGAAAACCTTCTAACTATCCAATCTCTGTGCCATACATAATTTTGTAAACCTCTATCAAGTCATCAGCCCTCAACCTCCGTCGTTCCAGTGAAAACAATCTGAGTTTATCCAATCTCGCCTCATAGCTAATACACTCCAGACCAGGCAGCATCCTGATAAAGCTCTTCTGTACCCTCTCCAACGCATCCACATCCTTCTGTTAGTGTGGCGACCAGAATTGTATGCAATATTCCAAATGTGGCGAAACTAACTTGTTAGTTGCAGCATGATGTGCCAATTTTTAAACTCTATGCTTGCCTTATGCCTTCCTGACTGCCGTATCCATCTGTGTTGCCACTTTAGTGATCTCTGGACCTGTACGCTTAGACCACTCTACCTGTCAGTGCTCCCATTTACTGTATACTTTCCACCTATATTAGACCTTCCAAAGTGCATTATCTCACATTTGTCTGGATTAAACTCCCATCTGCCATTTCTCCGCTCAAGTCTCCAACCAATCTATATCCTGCTGTATCCTGACAATTCTCTTCACTATCCACAACTCCACCAATCTTTGTCATCTGCAAACTTACTAATCAGACCCGCTACATTCTCCTTCAAATCATTTATATATTCTACAAACAGCAAAGGACCGACCCAGCACTGATCCCTGCAGAGCATCACTAGCCTTCCATTCAGAAAAGCACCCTTTCACCACTTCCCTCTGTCTTCTGTGACCGAGCCAGTTCTGTATGCATCTTTCTAGCTTATCTCTGATCCCGTTTGACGTCACATTTTGTACCAACCTGCTATGGGGGACCTTGTCAATGGCTTTACTGACGTCCATGTTGACAACATCCACTGCCCTTCATCAATCATCTTGGTCACTTACCTCAAAAAACTCAATCAATTTAGTAAGATACGACCTCCCCTTCACAAAACCATGCTGCTTATCGCTAATAAGTCCATTTGTTTCCAAATGTGAATAAATCATATCCATGAAAATCTTTTCCAATAATTTTCATACCACTGTAGTAAGGCTCACCAGCCTATAACCTCCTGGATTATCCCTGCTACCCTTCTTAAACAAAGGAACAACATTCGCTATTTTCCAGTCATCTGGGACATCACGTGTAGCCAGTGAGGATTTCTGTCTTGGCCCCAGCAATTTCCTCCCTTAGTATTCTGGGGCAGATCCTAACAAGCCTTGGGGACGTATCCACCTTAATGCTTTTTAAGATGCCCAAGATGCCAGCACCACCTTTTTGATATCTACATGACCCAGAATATCTGCACGCCCTTTCCTATATTCATCATCCACCAAGTCCTTCTCTTTGGTGAATACTGATACAAAGTACTCATTTAGTACCTTACCCATTTCCTCTGGCTCCACTCATAGATTCCCTCCTCCATCCTTGAGTGGGCCAACCCTTTCCCTGACTACCCTCTTGCTCTTTATATATACGTATAACATGCCTTGGAATTCTCCTTAATCCTGTTTGCCAATAACTTTTCATAGCCCTTTTTAGCTCTCCTAACTCCTTGCTTAAGTTCCTCCGACATTCTTTATATTCTTCAATGGCTTTGTCTGTTCTAAGCCTTCTAGACATTACGCATGCGTCCTTTTTCTTTTTAACTAGGCTCACGATATCCGTCGTCATCCATGGTTTCCGAAACTTGCCACACTTATCCTTATGTCGGTCCTGAATTATAATCAACTGACGTTTGAAAGACATCCTCATATCAGATGTTAATTTACCCTCAAACAGCTGCCCCCAATCTAAAGTCTTCAGTTCCTGCCTAATTTTGTTGTAATTTGCCTTCACCCAGTTTACCACTTTCATCGAGGACTACTCTTATTCACAATTACCTTAAAACTTATGAAATTATGGCCACTATCCCCAAAATGCTCCCCTAATGAAACTTGGATCACCTGGCCGGACCCATTCCCCAATACCAGGCCCAATATGGCCTCTTCCCTAGTTGGGCTATCTACATGTTGTTCCAAGAAACCCACCTGGATGCTCCTTACAAATTCTGCCCCAGCCAAGCCTCTATCACTAAGTGAGTCCCAGTCAGTATCGGGGAAGTTAAAATAACCCATGACAACAACCCTGTTGTTTTTACATCTTTCCAAAATCTGTCTGCAAATCTGCTCTATCTCCCGCTGGCTGTTGGGAGGCCTGTAGTAAACCCCCAACCTCGTGATTGCACCCTTTTTATTCCTGAACTCTACCCATTTTGCCTCGCTGCCTGAGCCTCCGAGGTGTTCTCCTTCAGTACAGCTGTGATATTCTCCTCAACTACTAATGCAACCCTTTTGTATCCCCCTCTATCCCTCCTGAAGCATCAAAATCCTGGAATGTTTAGCTGCCAATCCTGTCCTTCCCTCAATCAAGCCTCTAATAGCAACAGCATCATGGTTCCAGGTACTAAGCTAGGCTCTAAATTCATCTGCCTTACCTGTTATGCTTCTCGCATTGAAACAAATGCACTTCAGATCACCAGTCCCGCTATGTTCAGCAACTTCTGCCTGCCTACTCTTCCTCTTGGTCTTACTGGCCTTAGTCTTTAGCTCTCTCTCCCTCAGTTACTTCACCTGCAGACCTACTGCCCTGGTTCCCACCCCTGCCACCACACTAGTTTAAACCCTCTGAGTGATGCTAGCAAACACCCCGGCCAGAATATTTGTGCCCCTCCAATTTAGATGTAACCTGTTCTTTTTGTACAGGTCCCACCTGTCCTGGAAGAGATCCCAAAGAGATCCAAATGATCTAGATATCTGAAACCCTTCCTTCTACCCCAGCTCTTTAGCCACGTGTTTACCTGCACCATCTTCCTGGCACGTGGCACAGAGTAATCCCGAGGTTACAACCCTAGCCTCACTGGCACAGGGAGTAATCCCAAGATTGCAACCCTGGAGGCCTTGGTTTTTTAAAAACTTATTACCTAACTCCCTGAACTCCCCCTCCCAGACTTTGTTACAGTTCCTGCCTTATGTCATTAATACCAATGTGTAGGGCAGCACGGTGGCGCAGTGGGTTAGCACTGCTGTCTCACGGCACCAAGGTCCCAGGTTCGATCCCGGCTCTGGGTCACTGTCCGTGTGGAGTTTGCACATTCTCCCCGTGTTTGCGTAGGTTTCACCCCCGCAACCCGAAGATGTGCAGGCTAGGTGGATTGGCCACGCTAAATTCTCCCTTAACTGGAAATAATTAATTGGGTACAGTAAATTTATATTTTTTTTAAAAAGCAAAAAAATTAATACCAATGTGTACCACAACCTCTGGCTGTTCACCTGCCCCTTCAGACTCCTCCGTGCCTGTTCGGAGACATCCTCAACCCTGGCACCAGGGAGCCAACATACCATCCTGGAGTTTTTTCCACGGTCTCAGAAACGCCTATCTGTGCCCCTGACTATAGAGTCCCCTATAACTCTTCCGTGCTTTGATCCACCCTGCTGAACAACTGAGCCAACCGTAGTGGGGCCACTGCTCTGCCGCTGTTGTTTTCCCCTGATAGGCTACCCCCCACCCCATAGTATCGAAAATTGTATACTTATTAACACGGTAGCACAAGTTGATAGCACTGTTCACAGCGCCAGGGTCCCAGGTTCGATTCCCCGCTGGGTTGCTGTCTGTGCGGAGTCTGCACGTTCTTCCCGTGTCTGCGTGGGTTTCCTCCGGGTGCTCCAGTTTCCTCCCACAGTCCAAAGACGTGCAGGTTAGGTGGATTCGCCATGCTAAATTGCCCTTAGTGTCCAAAAAGGTTAGGAGGGGTTATTGGGTTACGGGGATAGGGTAGAAGTGAGGGTTTAAGTGGGTCGGTGCAGACTCGATGGGCCGAATGGCCTCCTTCTGCACTGTATGCTCTATATATTTTAAATCTTTAATTTTAATGAGGTCAGACAGTGAATTGAGTATCTTTTGACCTGTCTGAACAATTGGGGAAACAGTGAATTATACTTTAAAAGAGGAAGAAGGTATATCCATTGAGTGTACTGACTTTTTCTCTTTGAAGAACATTGTAGCTGAGTTCATTCCCATCATCACCTACTGTGAATTTGCATGTTTCCCAGCAAATTGCCACATAGTGCTCATGATCCGGAGTACTGGCTATTTCCTTTCCTTCAATCAAGGGCTATTGTAACCATTGCAGCAGCCCAGCTGAAACTGACTTATTCAAGACTAACCAGGAACATATATTCTGCATGGAGCCATTATTTTGTGTTCAAACCTGTTAAGAGCTGTGTTATCCTTGCATCAGTTGCAGATCTGGTCAGAGAGGACCTTGGGGCCAAGCACAGATAATTTTGTGGTGCCAGTTGATAAGCAGGAAACATCTGAGCATGCAACTTCAGCACCAGGTGAGTGTGCAAAACCACTTTGCCAGTGCAGAGGTTTTCCGGCGTGATAGCCTCTCATCAGTCTGCTGTCAATCATCAACAAAGTGATGGAAGGTGTCATTGACAGTGCCACCAAATGGCACTTAAAGTAACCTGCTCGCCGATACTCATTTTGTTTTCTGTCTGGACCACTCGGCTCCAGGTCTCATTAAAGCTTTGATCAAACATGAACAGAGGAGTTGAATTAAAGAGGTGAGGCGAGAGTGTCATCAAGGTGACATTTGACTGAGTGACACTAAGAAGTCCTGATAAAATTAAGGAATTGGGAGGAAACACTCCACTGACTGGAGTCATACTTAACATAAAGGAAGATGGTTGTAGTTGCTGGAGGCCAATAATCTCAGGCGTGGGAAATCTGAGGCCTGTGACATCTCTGAAGGTGTGCCTCAGAGCAGTGTTCTAGTCCCACCCAACTTCAGCTGCTTTATCAAAGAAAGTTCCTCCATCTTAAGATCTAAACTGCAAATATTCACTAATGTTTGCACAATGTTCAGTTCCATTCACTATTCGTCAGATAATGAATTGGTCCATGCCTGCATGCATATTAAGACTTGGCTGACATTCAGGTTTAGATTGCTAAGTGGAAAGTCCCACCCTGACATCTAGTGAAATTCAAATCCAATTTCAAATTAAATCTGGAATTGAAAGTTAGTCTCTGGAATGGTGACAATAAAACTAATGGTGACAATAAAACTATCATTGACTGTTGTAAAAATCTATCTGGTTCACTAATGTCATTCAGGGAAGGAAGTTACCTGGTCTGGCCTACATGTGATTCCAGTCCCACAACAATGTGGTTGACTCTGAACTCCCCTCTGAAATGGCCACGTGCGACATTCAGTTCAATGGCAACAGGGATGGGCAACAAATGCTGGCCGTGCCAGCGACGCCCTCACCCCATGAAATAATTTTAAAAGCAAGTTTCATGAAACCCTCGTGCCATCTGCAGCGAGAGTCTAACCACCTCCACTTTACATCCAATGGTATTGCAGGTGTTTAACACCCACCATCAATACAGAATCATAGAATTATAACAGCACAGAGGAGATAATTTTCCCTGTCATGTCTATAGCAGCTCTAAGAGCTACTCCACTGATCCCACACTCCTTCCTCTTCCCTGTACCCCTTCAATTTTATTCCTGTTCAGATAATTTTCCAATTCCCTTTTGAAAGTCACAATTGAATAGGCTCTGTTATTCATCCCAGGTCCTCTCCACTTGCTGCAAACAAAGTTTTACTCACTGGCTTTTTTGCAGTCACTTTAAATTGGTGTCCTCTGGTTCCTAACCATTCTGTCACTGAGAAGTTCACCCTGATCCTGTGGGTTACCATTAACCAGAAACATTACCAGATCACCCTATTTAATACTGGGGCAGCATGTGGCACAGTGGTTAGCACTGCTGCCTAATGCGCTGACGACCCAGGTTTGAATCTCAGCCCTGGGTCACTGGCTGTGTGGAGTTTACACATTTCCCCCGTGTCTGCATGGGTTTCACCCCATAACCCAAAGATGTACATGTTGGGTGAATTGGCCATGCTAAATTGCCCCTTAGGGAAAAAAAATTGTGTACTCTAAATTTAAAAAAAAAAATACTGTGGCTACAAGAACAGCTCAGAGGTTGGGTACTCCACAGTGACTGACTCCTTCCCAAACCCTGCCAACAAGGCATAAGTCAGGAGTATGATTGAATACTCTCCACTTGCCTGGTTGAGTACAGCTCCAACAACACCCAGGAAGCTCAAGACCATCCAGCATAAAGGAATCCACTTAATCAGTACCTCACCCATCATCTTAAACATTCATTCCCTCCACCACTGACAACAAGGCTGCATTGTGTTTTATCTACAAGATTCACTGCAGCAACTGACAATATTTTTTGGACCTTATCTTCCGAACCCGTGAGCTTTACCACCTGGAAAGACGAGGACAGCAGACGCATGGGAACATCACTACCTCCAGGTTCCCGTCCCAGTCATACTACATCCTGACCTGGAAGTGTATTGCTGTCCCTTTATCATCGTTGGGTCAAAATCTTGGCATTCTTTATTAACAGCACTGCACAGTAGGACTGCATTGATTCAAACAGGCTCTAACACTTGGAGAGTTAGGGATGGGCAGTAAATGCTGGCCTTGCCCATGGCTCCCATAACTCGGGAACGAATCGATTAAATTAAAAAGTATTTGTTGGGTCCCGTAGAGCTGCATGAGATTGCATTCTGGTGAGTTTGGAGATCTAAAGTAATTTCAACTTGAATGTTTTCAGTTTTGCTTTTTAAATGCTTAGAGATAAAAGTACTTGAAAATAAAAGTAGCCCTTTCCTCTCCTACATGCTTGCTGTCTCTCACATCTGCTGAAATGAGGAATCTACATAATGGGAATTGATTTGATACTTTGACATTCTGTTCTGGATTAGATGTACTTTTCAAAAGTAAAGTATAAAACACTTTTCTCGTTTGCAGGTTTTCCAAGTAAGAAAAGTATCAGGAGCTTATACTGGAAAGATATTTGCCATGAAAGTGCTAAAGAAGGTAGTGTGTGCAATCTTTAAACTGTATCCAACTCTCAGTACCCTAAACCCAGAATCGTTGCAAATTTTATTTTACTTCCCAGATATTTTTTTTCTCAATTTCTGTGACCAATCCAGTTTCCTGCATTGAAGTAATGCTTTTTAAAAGGGATGTTCAAAGAAAATTGTCTGATATTCATAAATTATTAAATAAAATCTGCACTGTACCTCCCACCGTGGTGCTGTCTTGCACTAATCTGTTATAAAGGTTAGCTAAAAATAAAGTTTCCACAAATATCCACGGTGGCTTCCGACAACATGATGTCAAAAATGTGCAGGATGCTCTCTTGAGCGTTTGTGGATATATGTTGATGTTATTTGTGACTAATACCCAAAGAGGAGAATCTGCAATACTAGTTGCTTCTGCTTTGTGGGTGTAAATGATCTTTTTGAACCCAACATTTGAATCGGGCATTTTAAAAAGCTCTGATAGGCACAGTAAATTGTATGGCTGGGAGCAGGAAGTTCTAAAAGGGGATAGACTGATTAGGGGAGTGACTCAGTGTTTGGCAGATGGTCTTCAATGTGGGGGAGTGAAAGATTCTCTTATTTGTCCTCCTTCGATCCAAATGGCGAAAGAGTGGGAACTTTGGAGGAGCAGAGGGATTTGGGGCCAAAAGCTGGTATAGGAAAAGCTGGTCTTCATTTTTAAAAATAATTGAAAAGGCTGATGAAATAGTTTTCTTTTTCTCAAAAGGATTAGAATACTATGGGGGAATTGTACTATATTTAGTTTTGGGCATCTAACCTAGGGAGGATATGTTGGCTTTGGAAGGGGAATAGCAGAGAAAACACCTGAATAATGCCACGGCTTGTGAGTTCAGAAACTGGAAGTGTGATCTGACTGTGAAGTTTTAAACTTTATAAAGGACTTGATATAGAAGTTGTTTCCTCTGGTGAGGGAATCCAGGATAATATTCAAGCTAGACTATTCAAGAATGAAGAAGCACTTCTTGCACACAGTAGCTGAAATGTGGAATTCTTACTAAACACCCAGACCGAAAAAGGCTGTCGACGTGTTTACATTTTCCAAGTCTGAAATTAGCAGATTATTATTAGGTAAGGTTATCCAGAAACATGAAGCAGAGGTAACTAAATGGAGCTGAAGTACAGATCAGGCATGGTGGATGAGGCTACCGTTCCTTTCATAGCATTCTGCAGTTTAAAATAGTATGGGGAAAAAGTAGCTGCCCCTTTCCTAAATGAAGCAAAAATATATCTGTTATTTTTGCATTTTCTTCCCATCTACCTGAAAGTTGCTGACAAGCTGAGTTGTCCTTCCACAGTTGCTGGCTGTATTTACTTACCTTGTCTAAATAACTGTTAAATAGCTGTTCATTATGTGTGAGCTTTGACAGAGAGCATTAGACTGTCAAGTCTGTTACTAAGCCTGATCCACTGATAAGCCTGATCCTGTCCTTGCTAAGGTCCAGACCCACTTTTTTCAACAACAAACAAGAACCTAGGCCTGTTTGTTTGCCCCTTCTGTAGTCCAGAGATTTTACATATCTGGCTGTGATTGGTTAATTTAATGCAGATCAGTGATAAATTGTAGTTTCAGTGGTCCATTTGGTTCAGCAAACTGAATAGTGCACTTAATCACCATGTTGTTGGGGGAGTACGAGCATTCTCCCTTGCAAGAGGGTGTGCTGTTTTATTGGCTTTCTTTAGGCTCAGTGCTGTTTTGCCTGTCAATTATGGTGCACATTAGTGACATTTATGGACAGGGCTGGAATTGACTAGTCATGCTGAGAAGAACACAGAAGAATGTAAATAAGTAGATTCCATTCTCATTGTATCATTGATCTTGATATCATTTGTTTTTATTTTCTTTGTCTTGGTTTATACTGAACACTAATCTTTGTGGACAGATGCTGTGAGGTGACTTGCTCTGCAATATTATTTTAGCCCCCCCGAACCCCCCCCCCCCAAAAAAAATCAGGATTTTCATTTTTTCCCCCTGTATTGGTATGACATGAATGTTCTGCTTCTCAATTCTGAATTCATTTAAGCACTGTAAACTATTTCTCTGTCTTCCGTGCTAACTCCCACAGCAAATTCCTTCACAGTGTAAGGATCCTCCTGTTTAAACCCTGTTTGTTCCGTTTTCACCCCTTTTTTTTTGCTATTACAATTTTTATCAGTGGTTGATTAATGGACCTGTGCCTTTAATTCAAGGAGGAGAGATCAGTGATGACTCAGTTTGACTGACTTGGCTGGCAGCCAGTGAACTGGCTGGAATTGCTGAGCTTTGCCGGTAACCAGTGGTGATTGGTTCTGATTTCCCTGGAATGTTTCTCTAGAATAAGGCTGGTTTTCATTTCACTTGGATTCTGAAGTTTGAATGGAGGAGCTCTAGCTCTCTCTGTCTCTCAAAGATCTGATTCACACATTCTAAAAATCCAGTGTAAGAACTCTTCTCTCTTCCCAGTAAGGCTGGATGCCATTTTGTTGAAACTGTAAATGATTGCGATTAAAACCTGGGCTGGAAGCTGGGTTTGTTCCGAGACAGAATCTTGAGAGAGACTCAAAGGTGAACCTTTGAGTTGAAGGCCCAGTTTAATACAGGCTAAAGTGTCTCTCCAGAAGAAATCCTACTGCCTGAGTACTGAATGAATGAATGTTTCTACAAGAAGACCATCACCAACTGTACTTCGGTGCCTTCGATCAATCGACCTGCAAGGAGGGCAGCCTGCTGCAAATAATTTAACATTGAAATCAAGGACTCTTTCTTTCTTTTACCTTGATCCTTATTATTTCTACTCCTTTCCGCACTTTTGTGTTGGTCTGTCTTGTGTGTGTGGGTGGTGGATGGGTCAGTAAAGGATAGTAGGTTAGCTGGCCATTATTCCGTTGTAATTACTGCATAGTTCATCTTTATTTCTGTTATAAATAAACAGCAATTGTGTTTCAACTTACAAACCTGGTGACTGTAAATTATTGGGCAGCCAATTAATTCACTTGTGTTGTGACTCCAAGATAAGTGGGGCTGGAATTGACTGCACTTGCCCAGGGCGTTGCAACAGCTGTCACTGGGTCAAAAACCTAGAACTCCCTTCTTGGCACTGGGTGTACCTACACCTCATGGACAGCAATAGCCTAAGAATGTGGCTCGCCACCACCTTCTGGGAAATTAGAGGTGGACAATAAATGCTGGCATTGCAAATGATGCTCATAGTCCATGTACATATAATGAAAACGCTAGCAACAGGAGCAGGCTGTGTGGAACGTGTAGTTGCCTATAGCACGCTGCAATGCTGTTGACTAATCCTAACCACAAAAAAGTGTTCCTATTATGCCAGTGACTTGTTGCCACTTGCCCTGATAGTTACATTATGACCCTTTAGACTGACGGTTCAATATCTGAACATTTTCTGCTGTCAACTTCCGAGCAACTGAACTGAGGCTATGGACACTCGTTTATTTTAAACCTTTGCAATTGGCAGAGGCGAGACATCTTGTCAGACATGTCTGGATTTAAACCCTGATCTGAAGCTGCTGTGTTCTGATCCGTTAAGCGTCCAGTCCCCTTTCCAGTGCAATAATTTAAATCAAACAATTTTAAATTGTCGTACAAACTGTGGCAGCAAGTAATTTTTATTTTGCTTTGGCAGGCAATGATCGTTCGTAATGCAAAGGACACTGCACATACCAAAGCAGAACGCAGTATCTTAGAGGACGTGAAGCATTCGTTCATCGTGGACTTGATGTATGCTTTCCAGACTGGAGGCAAACTCTACCTCATCCTGGAGTATCTCAGTGGTCAGTACCATAACATTTTTCAATGAGTGGATAAATGACACACAAGTCTGTGAATGCGCACCAACAGATTCAAAAACAGCTTCGTCCCCGCTGTTACCAGACTCCTGAATGGCCTTCTTGCGTACTGAACTGATCTCTCTCGGCATCTTCTCCACTGCTGTAACACTATATTCTGTATGCTTCACCCTACGTCTATGTATTTACATTGTGTATTTATTGAATGTCCTATCTTTTTCATGTATGGAACGATTTGCCTGACTGTACACCGAACAATGCTTTTCCCTATACCTCAGTACACGTGACAATAAATCTAATCTGTTGTCCTATCATGCTTAGAAACAGATAGGTAGCTTGCTCCCAAAACTCTACAAAGGGACTAGCTCAAAGCAAACACTGGCAAAAGATTCCCTTGAGGCTTTTGTCTTAGTGACCAATTATCAAACTTTTAACTTGATGGATCAAACCTGTAACCTTTCCTTCACTACAGCACTGCATTGGTGATCCAATGTACGGACCACTACTTTGCTCACCAGAGATTTTTAAGAATTTTTAAAAAGTTGCAACTGAATTGCTTTGATTATCTGAAAAGTAGACATAGATGTATGCTAAATTTAGGCTGCTTTCAGTTATAAAATAAATATAGGATATACATGTAGTATACTCAAGAAGGATAGGAAAAAAGACAGAGGAGGCATTCAGTTGTAATAGCATTAAGAAAGGCTGCTTGGTGTCCAGAGGTTGAGCTAGATGAGAAAGGGGATAATGAATATGGTTAGAGCTTCAGGAGGGAAGAAGACCATCCTACATTTGTATTGATGTATTATAGACCTCAAATTGTGGGAAAGATATGGAAGAGAAAATCTGCAGTTACATTAGAAGGCTGAGTGAGAACATCAAAATTATTAATAAAAAAACAAAATAAGGGCGACACACTGCTGCTTCAAGGCGCCGGGGACCAAGGTTCGATCCTGGCCCCAGCTCACTGTCCGTGTGGAGTTTGCACACACTCCTGTGTCTGCATGGGTTTCATCCCCACAACCCAAAGATGTGCAGGGTAGGTGGATTGGCCACGCTAAAGTGTCCCTTGATTGGAAATTTAAAGAAATAAAAATAAAAAGCAAAATATTGCAGGTGGTGGAAATTTGAAATAAGATCAAAATGTCGGAATGCTCAGGTCAGGCAGAATCTGTGGAGAGAAGAAACCGAGTTAATGGCCTGATGAATGGTCATCGGTGACCTGAAACAGCCTATTCTCTCAACAGATGCTGCCTGACCGGCTGAGTACCATAGAAAATAGGAGCAGAATAGGCAATTTGGTCCTTCGAGCCTGCTCCGCTGTTCAATATGAACATGCTGATTCTCTATCTCAACGCCATACGCCAGCACTCTCCCCATACCCCTTGACACCTTTTAGTCCAGAAATCTATTTTTTTCTTTAAATATACTCAGTGAATTGGCCTCCGCTGCCTTCTGTGGTAGAGAATTCTACAGATTGACCACCCTTTGAGTGAATAAATCTCCGCACCTCAGTCCTAAATGGTCTGCCCGTATCCTGAGACTGTGACCCATTTGTTCTAGACCCTCCAGCCAGAAGAAATAATATCCCTGTATCCAGTCTGTACAAACTTTATATGTTTCTATTGGATCCCATCTCATTCTTCTAAATTCCAGTGAATACAGGGAAGTTGACAATCTCCCCTGGTCTAACAATCCTGCCATCCCAGGAATCAGTCTGATGAAATTCACTGCACTCCCTCTACGGCAGGTATATCCTTCCTTGGATAAGGTGACCAAAACTGCGCACAATACTCTAGGTGTGGACCGCAAGGTCTTGTACAGCTGCAAGAAGATTTCCTTGCTTCCATACTCTGGGACCTCTTGCAATGAAGGTCAACTTCTTCACTGCTTGCTGTACCTGCATGCTTGCTTTCAGTGACTGTTGTACTAGGACGTCCAAATGCCTTTGAACGTTAGTATTTCCCAATCTCTCACTATTTAAATAATACTCTACCATTCTGTTTCTCTATCCAAAGTGGATAACTTCACATTTATCCGTATTATACGGCATCTGCCACACATTTGCCCACTCGCTCAACTTGTCTAAATTGCCCCTGAAGCCTCTTAACATCCTCTTCACCACTCACCTTCCCAGCAAGTTTTGTGTCATCAGCAAACTTGGAAATGTCACTTTTGGTTCCTTCATCGAAATCATTGCTGTATGTTGTGAATAGTTAGGGCCCAAGCACTGACCTCTGTGGGATCCCACTAGTCACTGCCTGCCACTTCGGAAAGGACCATTTATTCCTACTGTTTCCTGTCTGCTGACCAATTCTCAGTTCGTGCCAATATATTGCTCCCAATCCCATGCATTTTAATTTTGCATGCTAACCTCTTATGTGGTGCTTATCAAAAGCTTTCAGAAAATCCAAGCACACCACACCCACTGGTTCACCTGTATCTATTCCACTAGTTCTGCCCTCAAAAAAAATTCCAGTTGGATTGTCAGACATGATTTCCCGTTTATAAATCCATGTTGACTTTGATGTTTTTTATGTGTCCTGTTATCACATCCTTTATAATAGACTCTAGCATTTTCCCTACTATTAATGTTAGGCTACTTGGTCAATGTTTCCATTTTCTCCCTCTTTTAAACACCGGGGTTGCATTTGCCACCCTCCAATCTGCCAGGTCTGTTCCAGAATCTACACAATTTTTGACGGTGACACCCACCAACGCATCCACAATTTCCATGGCTGATATTGTTTAGTACCCTGGGATGTAGATTATTAGGCCCCAAGGATTTATAAACTCTCAGTCCCAAAGCTATTATTCTGGTAATATGAATTTTCTTCAATTTCTTCTCCTTACTAGACCTTGATTCATTCGCATTTCAGCAAAGTTATTTATGATTTCCTCCATGAAGACAGAACTAAAGTAGCTGTTGATTGCTCTGGCATTTCCTTGTTCTCTAATATAAATTCTTCTAGCATTTTCTGATTTATAACAAAATTATTGCTTTCGCATCTTTTGATTACCCACTAATCGATTGTGAAGCAGAGTGAGTAAATGGAGAAAGAGGAATTAAATTCCTAAAATCTGTTTCAGACGCCTTACTCGAACAGTAACAAAACAATGAGGATAGGGTAGATAGAAGGAGACTGTTGTAGTTGAGGGGTGAAGGATAGAGGCCATGGATACAAGATTAAATCTCAATTAGAACTGAAAAGAGAATTTTTTTTACACAGTTGTAAGGCTATAGAATTCAATTCACAAGTTATTGATTGTGGGAGAAGCTTAGTCTACATTCAAGATCAGATTGGGTAGACGAATGAAGGCAAAAAGGTTGAAGGGATATTCCAACAAAGTGGGGCAATGTGATTAGAGTTGTTTGCTTCTGCAGAGGAAAAATACCAACCAGGACCTGTTGGACCAACTGGCCTGTTTCCAGATTGAAAAGTCTCTATATCTCAGTGTATAATCTAATTCTGACAGGGTGGAAAATAGAATAATTTTGATGTGTCAGAATTTCTAGTATACATTTTAAGCAACAGTATCTTTGATTTTCTTTTTCGCCTCAAGGGTCTGTAAACATAATGCTGCACTTGTCTCCCATTTTTAAATGTAGCGTTTAATGGTTTTTAAAAATTTAGAGTACCCAATTCATTTTTTCCAATTAAGGGGCATTTTAGTGTGGCCGATTCACCTACTCGGCACATCTTTGGGTTGTAGGGGCGAAATCCACGTAAACACGGGGAGAATGTGCAAACTCCACACGGACAGTGACCCAGAGCCGGGATCGAACCTAGGACCTCGACGCCGTGAGGCAGCAGCACTAACCACTGCACCATTGTGCTGTCCGTGCTTTTAATGTTTAACTCCTGCTTTGACAGTCATTGATGTAAATCTTATCAGGTGCTACTATTCTGAGTATTAGTGTTTGATCAATGAATGTATGCCACAACATTCCTGTCTCAGAAAATTTTGCACAGCCATAGATTTGTTGCTGGGGTTTCTTGCATTTATCCAGTGTCTGTCATGGTCTGAGGTAGTTCCAAAGCATTTTATAGCTAATGAAGCACCTTTAAAGTGTAGTCATTATTATAATGTAGGAAATGCAGCAGCTAGTTTGTGCACAGCAAGCTCTTGAAACCAGAAATGTGATAATAACCAGATAATATATTTTAGTGATGTTCAAAGACATGTTGTAAAAAGTTGATTGGAATGGACATACGGATGCTTTGCTGAATGTGTAGTTTGCTTTACATCTGGTAGTGTCATTGTTAATTTCCTGCTCAGATTTGGGTTGGAATGAAGGTGGTGCAGTGGTTAGCACTGTTGCCTCACGGCGCTAAGGACCCGGGTTCGATCCTGGCTTTGGGTCACTAGCCGTGTGGCGTTTGCACATTCTCTTTGTGACTGCATGGGTCTCACCACCACAGCCCAAAAAGATGTGCAGGGTAGGTGAATTGGCCATGCTAAATTGTACCTTAATTGTAAAAAATTTTTTTAAAAAGATTTGGGGCAGAATGAACCTATCTCTGCATATTGACTCCGACATTAAAAAAAGGCAAATTGGACTGAGGATCAATATTCTAGAAGTATGAGCTGTGATCTAAAGGGTTATTTCTCAACGCAGCCCTTAACCCTGCTTTTCAAGTATCTTTGAGTTAACAGTTTTCAACCTGATATTTAATGTCAGTGCACTAAAATATGGTAGTTAATGTGATTAAATGGTTTTGCCTTGACTGAATTTCTCTCCTCCCGCCTTCATCTCTCCCCCCCCCCCCCACCCCACCCCCACCCAACGTACCCAGCTTTAAACTATCCATTGTGCAAGTCGTGTGGTAAATGAAGAATTTTAGATATATTGAATTATAAACATTTAACAGGGTCTCAAACTTTTCGCAAAGTATCAAAAGAAAATCAGGAAATAGCTGTAACAACAACTACAATTTATCATCCCAATAAATGAGGAACATAGACCATGTGCTGGATTCTCCACAGCCCTGCACCGAAATCGTGTCCAGCGCGGGGGCAGAGAAACCACTTTCATGCCAACATCGAGCCCGGCGCCGGTCCGGTGATTCTCCGGGACCCGAAAATCGCCATGATCGTGGAGTACGCTGCGCGGCTGAGGACTCATTGCCAGAGGCATGCCCAGTGATCCTCAGCTCCCGACCGGCCGAGTTCCCGACGGCGTGGAACTAACCTGCTATTGCTGGTCGTGATGCTCGCGTGGCGGCTGTGGACTACGGTCCACGGCTGCCCTGGTGGGGGGGGTAGGGGGCGGGCCTAATAGGCGGCCAGGGGTTAGATCCGTGCGGTCAGGTGCTTGGGCACGCGCCCGATCTGGGGCGGGGGTCTAATTTTTGCATCTGGCTCTGCGATCCGAATCCACCATGGAGCTTGGCGGGCCACTGGAGGTTGCCACCGTGTGCACGCGCGGACTCCAAACCAGAAGTACGGGGGCCCGTATCCACAGCTAAAGCTGCAAAATTTAGTTCGGGTCCCTGCAAGCCCCCAGCAGGGCATTGAATTAGCTCCACTTTTTTACAGTAATCTCTGGAGTAAAACGCCAGTGTTTTTACGCCGGCGTGGGGCTGTCGTCCCATTTTGGGAGAATCCAGCCCCATGATTACAACAAACCTGACTGATTTTCAATCTTACTAATATTCCCATCATTGACTAAATGTGATTTTCAGAGATTGTAGACTTTCCTACTTCAGTATTTAAAAAAATCTTTTGACCTTTAAACTGCACATAGAAATACTGCCTGCTGCTCTCGTCAGGTTATTTCCCAGTACCACCACCAACAAATCAACAACATACATATATAAAGTAACTTTAAAGTAGCAAAATGTTCTTTGGTGTTCACGAGAGATTTTTCAGTTAAAAACATTTTTGACACGAGCACAGAAGAAGAAATGAGGGCATATGACAAAAACTGATGTCAAATTGAAAGGATTAAGGAACATTTTGAAGGTGGGGAAAGAAATATATATTTTCAAATAGCCATATGAGGGCAGCATGGTAGCACAAGTGATAGCATTGTGGCTTCACAGCGCCAGGGTCCCAGGTTCGATTCCCTGCTGGGTCACTGTCTGTGCGGAGTCTGCACGTTCTCCCGTGTCTGCGTGGGTTTCCTCCGGGTGCTCCAGTTTCCTCCCACAGTCCAAAGATGTGCAGGTTCGGTGGAGTGGCCGTGATAAATTGCACCGAGGGCCAAAAAAACAGAGGTTAGGAGAGGTTATTGTGTTATGGGGATAGGGTGAAAGTAAGGGCTTAAGTGGGTCAGTGCAGACTCGATGGGCCGAATGGCCTCCTTCTGCACTGTATGTTCTATTTGAAAATTTAAGGGTTAAACACCTGGGTTAGTGTGCTTAACTGCAATAATCATTTTTTAAAAAGAATCTTGTTTTGCAAGACCAGAAAGCTTTTAGTAACCAAAAGTGAAATTGACCATCATAACCTGGGTTAATGAACTGTTGTTTGGGAGATTCTCTGGGTTTTCAGTCTGGGGAGTTGATTTGTTTTCAGCTTTGGGGAGATGATGTAATTGCTGGGTGGAGCGAAGGTATTCAGACATTGTAAGAAAGCTTTGGAGTTGAGTTCTGATCTGGCTAGCACTGAGTCCCCAAGTAGGCTTTTGCTTTCATAGTAGGACAGTTAAAAAATGATTAGTATTTAAAGCATGCAGGCTTGTCTGAGGACAATGGAAGCCGCTGAAACAAACCAGCTGAAATAGTTTTTTTGAAGATATCCAGCCAGATATCTGTATATTGTAAATACTGTATTTAGTATTGTTTAAAGGGTATTGTAAGCTATTTTCGGGTAAGGTTAAAGATTTTAATACTGTTAATTATGTTTTGTTTTAAAATACCAAATCCCTATTTTTTCGAGCAGTCATCTGGGAGCAAAGTATCCTTTCCGTACAGTCTTAAAAAAATAAAATATTAGGGTTTCAATCCAGTATCCTGGCCACTGTTTCTTTTTTAAATTTAGAGTACCCAATTTTTTTCCAATTAAGGGGCAATTTAGCGTGGCCAATCCACCTAGCCTGCACATCTTTGGGTTGTGGGAGCGAAACCCACACAAACTCGGGGAGAATGTGCGAACTCCACATGGACAGTGACCCAGGGCCGGAATCAAACCTGGGTCCTCGGCACCGTGAGGCTGCAGGGCTAACCCACTGCACCACCGTGCTACCTTATCTTAGCCACTGTTGGGGTCTGGTCAGGGATCGTAATAAGTGCCAATGGTGCCTTTAAACCTGGGGCCCTCCTTACCTGTTTCATGTTAAATGGTGCATTTATTCAAAAAACTATTGGGGTCTTAAGGAACTGCAGTTTTAGAATCTTTGTTTTAAAAAGATATTGTACCAGTTGATCGGAAAATGTAAGCTGTTCATATGCTTTGTTGGCTAAAGGCCCAGTGCTTCTAAATAAATACGACAGTTTTCCCATTGTGGTTTTCTTTACAGTTGTCTAACTGTAAAGTATTCCCTCAGTCCTTTTTTGGCACCGTGCTCACTTAGTTACTTGCCCCTTAATTCATTGGTTATGTCATTGCAGGTGGAGAGCTCTTTATGCAGCTGGAAAGGGAAGGGATCTTTATGGAAGACACTGCTTGGTGAGTAGAGCATTATTGACACTAGAAGCACAGTATAGAAACGGGTCATTCAGCCCAGCTCGTCTGTTATGCTTAACGAGTTTCTCCTATCCTACTGCAACAATCACTATTGCCATATCCCAGGGGTGGGCAAACTTTTCCGTGCAAGGGCCACATTCAGAAATTCACAATTTTAAAGGGCCGCATAGTATATTAAGTAAAATAATTACTTCACCCGGTTATGATTCTGGGTGCCTCATATAGAACATAGAACAGCACAGAACAGGCCCTTCGGCCCTCGATGTTGTGCCGAGCAATGATCACCCTACTCAAGTCAACTTATCCACCCTATACCAGTAAGTAACCCAACAACCCCCCCCCCCCAAATTAGCCTTTAAAAAACATTTTTTTTAACTTAAAAAAAAATAAAAAATTTTTTTTAAATGACTTGGTGGGCCGCATAAAGACCTTTGGCGGGCCGCATGCGGCCCGCGGGCCGTAGTTTGCCCACCCCTGCCATATCCTACTCATAAGATAAGAAATAGGAGCAGGAGTTTGGCTCCTTGAGTCTGTCAGGTCATTCAGTCAGATCGTGGCCAATCAGATCGTGGCCTCAGTCCACTTTCCTGTCTGTCCCCATAGTCCTTCATTCCATTGTAAATCAAATACCTGCCAAACTCAGTCGTGAATATATTCAATGACCTAGCTTCCACTGCTGTGTGGGATAGAGAATTTCAAAGATTAAAGACTCTAAGGGAAGAGATTCTTCCTCCACTCCATCTTAATCAGGAGACTCGTTATTTTGAACAGAAAGAGTCACATTTATGTAGTGCCTTTCATGATCACTGCATACCCTGAAGTCCTTTACAACTAGTGAAGTACTTATTGGAGTGTACTCACTAAGTAATGTACAAAACGCAGCAGCCAATTTGCACAGCCAGCTCCTTCAAGCAGTATGATAATGAAATGAAAATCTCTTATTGTCACAAGTAGGCTTCAAATGAAGTTACTGTGAAAAGCCCCTAGTCGCCACATTCCGGCACCTGTTCGGGGAGGCTGGTACGGGAATTGAACCGTGCTCTGGCCTGCCTTGGTCTGCTTTCAAAGCCAGCGATTTAGCCTTGTGCTAAACCAGCCCCATCTCTTTTTGTGATGTTGATTGAGGGATAAACATTAGCCAAGACAATGGGCATAATTCTTCTTTGAATTTATTCCATGAGATCTTCTACACCACCACCACCGCCCAAGAGGGTTAAATGTCTATTCTGAAAAATGCACCTCTGGCAGTGACGCACTCCCTCACTGTCCTGGAGTGTCAGCCGTGTCTTTTTTTTTTTGCTCAGTTCTTGCAGTGGAACTTCAGCCCACCATATTCAAAACAGTCACTTACTTTGGGGCTTCCCCTTAAATGTATCTATGCTATTTGCTTTGACCACTTGTGTGACAGCAAGTTTCTCATGAATCCCTAGTGGGTTTATTATTGGCTACTGTATATTTATGGTGCCTCATTTTGAACTCCCTTAAAAGTGGAAACATCCTGTGAGGGAGTCCAAATATGATTGAACTGTCTGCATCTGGATTCAATTTGGGCATCTGACTGTTATTTCCTTACTGGTGATAAACTCTTGAAGGATGTGGTCTGCAGTTAATCTGATTTCCAACCAAAACACATCTGAAAAGAAGCATTTAGTGAGGTGTCGATTGGAAGTGAGCCCAAGTATCCTTTTCAATCCGATTCCCTGGGAACACTAGGTTGGTTGTTGCCTCATTGTGACCTGCCTGATGATTTAGATCAGGCTGCTTGAAAAGTCCTCGCGTAAATAGAGTTGTCGCGTGTAGGAAGTGGAAGTCATTATGAGTCGGTTCTGCATGAGAGAAGATTGCTCCTGTAAAGTTATGATGGTTGATTCTGGTGGTTTTGAGATTTGCATTGCACTACTTGGTTTGAAGAGATTGAATTCAAGTTTGAATAGATCCACCAGTTGAAAAGGATCACCAAAACAAATCACATCCAAAGTGCTGGATTATGGTGTCTCCAGTAAATTAACTCATCTTGCTTATTAAAAATGTGAAACACTTCCACCGTTAGTGATTGCATATTTCAATTTAAAAAAAATTATTGTATCAAAAATTTAAAAATATGAACTTGCTGCCGCATGTGAGAATTTGAAATGGATAGCTTTGATGTATTTAAGCGGAAACTTGATTCATGCATAAATGAGAATAAAAAGAGACTGGGCCAGAAAGGGTGGGAAGAAGCTTGTGCCTTTATTTTTTAATATCTGGGTACATTTCCTGGATTCTTGCATTGCAACCCTCTTTGACTACCTAATTTTAATTCTGCAACCAAAACAGTGGTTCCAACCTAATGCACAGTGCTGCTCCCTGTGTCTGCTGTGGCTTGTCAGCAGACCTGACTCTCCTGTTTGAATTCCTCTATTCCTTCCCTGTCTTGTATGTATGCCTTACGGCGCGGTAGCACAGTTGCTTCACAGCTCCAGGGTCTCAGGTTCGATTCCCGGTTTGGGTCACTGTCTGTGTGAAGTTTGCACGTTCTCCCTTTGTCTCCGGGTGCTCCGGTTTCCTCCCACAGTCCAAAGGTGTGCAGGTTAAGTGGATTGGCCATGCTAAATTGCCCTTAGTGTCCAAACAAAATGTTAGGTGGGGTTACGGGGATAGGGTGGAGGTGTGAGCTTAGATGGGGTGCTCTTTCCAAGGGCTGGTGCAGACTAGATGGGCCGAATGGCCTCCTGCACTGTAAATTCTATGATTCCATCATCATGTTTGCTGCAGTCTCCCTGGGCTTTGATTAGGAAATGATGAAAATCAAGCAGGACCCAGACCTCAGTCCATAACTACTCCATATTTTGATCAGGATGTACAAACGGGTGTGTTGGAAGGGAATGTTCCCAGCCGTGTGCAAAATTTGGAATCGCAAAGATTGGGGCTTAATTCATAAACTAGGTTTGAGACTGGTTTTCCTCTGAGACTCCACGCCAGTGAACTATTTTTCACATGAACAAAATGTAATGGCAGATGGCCAACTCCATTCCCAATGTCATATTGTATCCAGCTATTAATGTGGATGCAGTTAATTCATGTAACATAAAATAAAATAATCTTTTTTAGTTTACAAGAAGGCTTACATTAACACTGCAATGAAGTTACTGTGAAAATCCCCTAGTCACCACACTCCGGCGTCTGTTTGGGTACACAGACGGAAAATTCAGAATGTTCAATTCACCTAACAAGCACGTCTTTTGGGACTTCTGGGCGGAAACTGGAGCACCCGGAGGAAACCCATGCAGACACCGGGAGAACGTGCAGACTCCGCACAGGCAGTGACCCAATCGGGAATCGAACCCGGGACCACAGTGCTAACCACTGTGCTACCTTGCTCTGCTTGGTGTATGTCCTGTTTTCTTGTCTCCGACCACCTCTTCTCTCAGCTGTGAGAAAGCACTCGTGTGTAGTATCGGGAAAACAAATTCTCATACAACCAGTCAGTACTAAGGTTCATAGCTGGAGAAGTTGCTCTTGAACAAACCACTTGAAACATTTAAGAACTGAAGAAATCTTAAATTGGGAAACTGGCAGTCTTATTGTACATCCTTCCTACAGGACTTGTCATAGAATAACATTGGCTGCAAATTGTGGTTTTGAGGGGGGAATGAGGAAATAGATTTAAAAAATGCAAGGAATTTGCCAAATGGCCCACAATTTATTGATCACTGCCGCTAAAGCAGAAGGCCAAGGGTTTCATTTGTCAGAATATTATCTAAATGTTAAAATTATGCCTAATGATCCTTTTTGGAAAGGGAAGATAGAGATTCAAGATTTCTCTAGTGTATTGCCCAATAGCCTGATGTAGTTCTGCTTATTCCTCGGTAATGTATTTTTAACTGAGATGAATGCATGTGACATTGGTGGGCCTGCTATTTGCCAACAGTGGACCATTAAAATTGTGAACTTTTTTGATTTAAGATGGACAACTGCATGAAAATGTGGTCATTTTACTGGGATTGTAAATTATCAATTAATTTTACTGCAACTTGAGAGCCAAAATAACCAAGTAGCTGATCTGAACTTTGACTATACTCTGCATTGCCAGGTTAAGTTATTAAAGGGTATGGTTACTGGTATACTATTTCCAAGAAAAAGCTGTTGTAACTTCTCCCAAAATAGTTTGCTTCTGGATAAACTATTAAAAATACTAATGCTTTTATTTTCTCCCCTCCCCCTTCCCCCACCCCACAAATCCAAGTTTTTATTTAGCGGAAATCTCAATGGCTTTGGGGCACTTGCATCAGAAGGGTATTATCTATCGAGACTTGAAGCCAGAAAACATCATGCTCAATCATCAAGGTAAATAGAAACTCAGCAATTTGAGTGCGATGAGCTCAGTGCAGCCATGGCTGCTGAGGACATTTTATTCTTTTGTGTCAGCTGCATTTCAAATCAAATTTTGGGCATGTGCTTATCTTAACGAAATTGTGCTTCGGAATTTTATAGAGATTGATTAAATCTGCTTTCGCGCAAGTCTGATAGACAAAATGCAAAGACCAAGGATGGGATTTTCCGCGCAACCCGCTTCTTGTTTGGCAGCAGATGACGGACTGCCATTGGCTGGTGGCAGGATCTTGACATTGTCAAATGGGTTTCCCATTGAGTGCACCCCTCGCTGCCAGGAAAGCCACGCGTGGCGGGGATGCGCTGCCATCGGGACCGGAAGATCCCACTGGCAAGAATGACCAGAACTAACCAGTCCCCATTTATTTATTTGATAGATGGTAGTTGCTGCATTGAAAGTTGATGTAAAATGCAGGTTGCTTTGGTTCTTTCTCAACTGCTTGCATTATAAAATAATTCGGCATGAGTAACATTTTAGTCTAATAGCTCTAACTCTTGGAGATTGCAGTAACTTTTTAGTTCCTAAAGTCTCATGTTCCCATTAAAAAAAAAAAGTGTTTTCTTTGCTTTGGTCCCCTACTGCTCTTGTAATTAGTGTTAGAAAATGTATGATGGAAAATATAGTCGTGTAGTACATTTGAAACTGTGCACCATGCCATATCAGCGTTGTCATCAGGCTTATTTGGACAGGTCATAATCTGTAATTCTCCTCTTGGATGTGCTTGCAAAAGCGGTTCTCGGGTACTTTGCCCATGTGGTTTCTCAATTTGTGAACTTTAGTAGAATTTGCTGGCCACCAAGCACTGGGTGCATCAATTCACAGCTCTACCCTGTCCTTGATGATCATTTTTGTCACTGAATAGCAATCGGGAGTGGGGCTCAGGAAGTTTTAGTTAATCCCTTTCGTCCTAACCGATTGCAGAGACATTGAGGCTACTGCTGCCCCAGCTGAAATAAACTAACTCTTTTAGATCCTCTCGTATGTCTCAATTAACTGCATAGTTCTGTCCAAAACCCAAGTTGTTAAAAAGCTCTGGGGCTGGTTTAGCACAGGGCTAAATGAAACAAAAAAATGAAAATCGCTTATTGTCACGAGTAGGCTTCAAATGAAGTTACTGTGAAAAGCCCCTAGTCGCGACATTCCGGCACCTGTTCGGGGAGGCTGTTACGGGAATCGAACCATGCTGCTGGCCTGCCTTGGTCTGCTTTCAAAGCCAGCGATTTAGCCCTGTGCTAAACAGCCCCAAATCACTGGCTTTGAAAGCAGACCCAGGCAGGCCAGTAGCTTTTCAATTCCCGTACCAACCTCCCCGAACAGGCGCCGGAATGTGGTGACTAGGGACTTTACACATTAACTTAATTTGAAGCCTACTTGTGACAATAAGCGACTTTCATTCAAGCTCAATTGTTAATCTTCTTGAAGAAACCTGGCCTAGGTTGGCAGGTGCCAAAACTCACCAACTATAGCACAAAACAATAAAGTTAGAAATTTAAAGTTTAAAAACTAAATCTTAAATTTTCTAACTTGCCCTAATGGACAACTACACAACTTAGTAGAATCACTTATTCCAAGGTAGTTGATCAAAGATGAAGTGCTATATTTAGTCATAGGAAAGAATCAGCCAGGGGTTCTGCTTCTGTTGGACATTCATGACCCTTGCTGGAAAGTGTGAGTGCATGCATGTCAAATGAGAGCATAATTTGACTTAGCTGGGGCTGGTTTAGCACAGTGGACTAAACAGCTGGCTTGTAATGCAGAACAATGCCAGCAATGTGGGTTCAATTCCCGTACCGGCCTCCCCGGACACGCGCCGGAATGTGGCGACTAGGGGCTTTTCACAGTAACTTCATTGAAGCCTACTTGTGACAATAAGCGATTATTATTATTAGCTGCGATTCCTTCTTGGGGGCGCAATGGCATTTGCTGGATAGGGTTATGTGAATAATGGCAACTTGGACGGGGTCTTGGCTTCCACGGAATTGTAGCTCAACAAATATCTGTACTTTCAGGAATGAGCAGAAAATATAAATAGCCGATTTTGAGGTGAGATTACAAAATTGTACTTGAGTGAATGGGTTCAGAGGACACTAGTTATTGGCCAACAGTGCCCTACTGCCTAGGATTAAGTGTAAATTGGCAACCCGAGGCCAACTGTTTGCCTAGTGTTTGTTGGGATTGTTTGAACCCTGTGGCCAGACTGCTACCTTGTAATCCCTCAATCTCCTGTATGCACTGCAATCACCATATGTTTACATTTTGTTTCAGGGCACGTTAAATTGACAGATTTTGGACTGTGTAAAGAATCAATTCATGATGGTGCAGTGACCCATACTTTTTGTGGCACAATTGAGTACATGTGAGTCTTTTTTTCTGTAAAGTATTGTTTGGAAATGGAGTGTTTACAGAGTGCCATAAATTTTGAGACATATTTTGTTAGGAATTTGAATCATTTCTTCCGAATAATCATATCTGCAACTGGATTATAAAGAACCTAAGCTAAGTGGAGTCTATTTGAGCTTACTTGAATTTTCCCTGTTTTTCAATTTATCTTTAGTGCAAGCCAGGAGTACTGGCTGGAGATCTTGTTGTGTCTCTTCCCCAAACCCGTGCTTTGATGATCAACCCCACTACTAGAAATCTGTGCAAGAATGATGACATGTTGGCTTTTCCCAATCGCAAGATTAAGATTGGAAAAATATTTGTGTCAAATTGTGGGCAGGGTGTCGCATTTTAGCCAGACCGTACTGCAGCACATTTGAATTCCAATGTCTCCTGAAGATATTGGTATAATTCAATCATTCTTGTATACACCGCAAGTCCTTAAACTCATGCCTGTCTTCCTCCACTGCCAGTTCACAAAAAATTCCATGGCAATAACATCATGTTAACTTGACTGTCATTCGTCCCTCACCAACACCATTAGGACTTTAACTGATCATTTATCTCGCTGCTAAATGTAAAACCGCTGCTGTTGGAATTCATTAAATGTGAAGTGCTTTGGGAACTTGAGACGCAAGATCTGAAATAAATATAAATTCTTTCTGATCTTTGGGACTACTTAAAACTAAGGGGCGGCATGGCGACACAGTAGTCAGCACTGCTGCCTCACAGCACCAGGGACCCGGGTTCAATCCGGCCTTTGGAGAATGTCTGTAGTTAGGTGGGGTTACTGGGTTACAGGAATAGGATGGGGGCATGGGCTACGTAGGGTGCTCTTTTGGAGGATTGGTGGAGACCTGATAGGCCGAATGACCTCTTTCTGCATTGTAGGGATTCTATAAGCAAGCTTAAGATTTCATTTTAATGCACAGATAGCGTGCATATCCATATTTTGATATCTATTGAAAAGTATTTTTTTGGCTCCTCACACTAACTCTTTGGCTAACTCTGCCAAAACGTTGGGATTGTCCCAACTACAATATTCATTTTGGCATGGCCAACACCACTCCTTGGTGTACATGACACCTCCTGACACCCCCTTCTCCGTATACCACCCTCCCACCACTTTGGAGACACCCTTTAGAGGAAATAAGTCAAACTGAGATGCAACTGGAATCGTCAGAAGAGTCCGGTGATTAGCAGTTCTTGAGTTTCCTAAAAATAGTGCAATCTACAGGCTTCTGATAGAAAACCCTACAAAGATTTGCGTCCCCTTCCCCATTTTAAGTATAGCGCTGTAGTATATGGAACAGAACTGAAGAGAAATTAGATTCCCCCTGTTCCTTTCCTTTTTCTCACAGGGCACCTGAAATTTTGATGAGAAGCGGACACAATCGTGCTGTGGACTGGTGGAGTTTAGGAGCCCTAATGTACGACATGCTGACTGGAGCAGTAGGTGCACAATTTTAAAAACTGAATGCTTTTGACCCTTTCACAGTGTCCAGCAATTAGGTACTGAATGTCATTAATGTGCTCTAAAACATGGTGAGAAACCTAGTGGGGAGTAGTGGTACAGTAAATCTTACCATGGTGACTCAGTAGAATTTGAATCTTGCCCCATCCACTTATACATATCTCAGACTGCTGATATCAGCACTTGGTGTTATGACTTGGGATTTATGTAACAATGAAGCAAACAAGAAAAGCAAGTAGGTAAGCAACATAGTCATAAATAGTTGCCTTGGGCTTCATGGATCACAAATTACTTGCAGCATATAGTTTTAACTTGATTGCCATGTCTGATAAATGGTTGATGTTGACAGTAGGTGCAGATGTATCACCCTGTTTGTGGACCGGGGTTTTGGCTATGATAATTGTACTCCAAGAAAATAATATTACATCAGCAATATTTAACAGACATTGCATCCATTTTAAGAAGTTGTAGAAATGCCGATATTTTTATGCTTTTTTCCCGAGGTTCCATTCTCATCCCTAATTTTCTTTTTCTCTTGTGTTGGTGTGATGGCTATTCAAAATGTTCTGAAATAGTCTGTCTCCCATTGCTGTAGCTAAATTTCAAATATCCAACCTTTTTCCCCCTAATCTCCCTACAAAGTGCAAGTTAAATCCTTTAGACTGCAGGATTAGTTTATCTGTTTTGTCTTTGCTTTATTTTTTTGTAAACCATCTTCATACAGCCTTGATTTTATTTAATTCTGCGTTAAAGATTGCAGTCCAAACATAAGCTGAAGCCCCATAACAAAGACGAGTGATAAATATCTACAGTTAAACAAGAATTGAATTCTCACACCTTAGGAATGCATTATTTCAACATAATTTTGTGCTATCAATTTCTCTTCTAGCCTAATTTTATGTTGAAATAATGCCTAGATATTGGTTTAAAATAGTTATGGGGGCCAGTGGTGAGGGAACTAAATTATTATTCATAAAGCCATGATTATACGCCCAGTGTAAATTCAGAATCACTTAATTCACTTACTTGGACAATAGATTTAATAAAACCTGGAAAGCATTTTTTCCCAGTCACTCCCAAGTAGCCCATAGTTCATTAGCCATTTTTCAACTGAAGACAGTGCCACTTGAAATTGGCGGGCGGTTGCATTTTTTTTACCACTGAGAAGATTAGTGAAAATAGATACTACCTATTGATAAAGGAGGTGTTATGTTAACGGGTTAACTTGCCTTTGTGATCTTGTGCCCTCGGGACAAGTACTAACAGTCCCTGGTACTTTCCTGGTGGACATTCCTTGTGACCAGTGACTATTGAAAGGGTTATTTGGCATGAGGCGCAGAACAATCAAACCCATTTTGCCTTAATCTGAAATTCAGATGTGTGGGCCACTGAATACCCCAGAAGTGGCATCGATAATATTTTCCCCTCCCATTTTTAAAATTAAAAGTACTTTTGAAGATCCAATAATCTAGATCTATAAACTAAACTATATGGCACTTTGAAAAATATCAAGCTACTTCACAATGAATGCCTTAATTCTACTTGGAAGTGCATAGTAGTAGTTAATGTTTTAAATCGTCAGGTTATGATCATCAGTAAGATTATACAAAGAATCTACGAACAGAGCAGTTTTAAAACTTATGCCTAAGAAAACACCCTGTGGTTAAAACCTAATATCATAAAATATCAATTAATTTTAGTTTGAACTTCAGCTATTTGCTTTGGTTAAAAATTGGCAACGTGAGGAATTTTGCAAAACCTTAAGGAAATGTAATGAGATTTGACTTTTTTAAGCATTCTGTAGAAATATTTGTAAGCAAGTTTAAAATTTGTGGTGAATTCTATTTAATACTTTGTGTAGCCTCTGCTGTAAAATAGTCGACTTGACTTCTGCAGTTCCAGTGTGTTTTATTCTCAAGCCCACATCAACTGGTTGAATGAGAGGGGGGTGGTGGGTTGGGTTGTGTGAACAGAGTGAATCTAAGTCATTTCATTAACTAATACACTTGAATAGCTCTTTTTAAAAAAAAGATTTTTATTCAAATGTTTACATCATAAATGACAGAAAAGAAAAATAGAACCCCTCCCCCACCCCTGTACAGAACAGTGAAACAGCGAAAATAAATAAACAAATGAACAATGAACAATAACCAATAAACAATAATAAATCTCCAACCAAACATAAACAAACCCCTCCCCCGGGTTGCTGCTGCTACTGACCATCTCCTAACGCTCCGCCAGGAAATCTAGGAACGGTTGCCACCGACTGAATAACCCCTGCACAGATCCCCTTAAGGCAAAGTTCACCCTCTCCTATTTAATAAAGCCTGCCATGTCATTAATCCAGGATTCCACGCTTGGGAGTCTCGCATCCTTCCACTGAAGCAGAATCCTTAGCCGGGCTACCAGGGACGCAAAGGCCAGAATACCGGCCTCTTTCGCCTCCTGCACTCCCGGCTCATCTGACACCACAAATATTGCAAGCCCCCAGCTTGGCTTAACCCTGGAGTTCACCACCCTTGACACCGTCCTCGCTACACCCCTCCAGAACTCCTCTAACGCTGGGCATGCCCCGAACATGTGGGTATGGGTTGCAGGACCCCCCGAACATCTCTCACACCTATCCTCAGTCCCAAAGAACCGGCTCAGCCTTGCCCCGGTCATATGCGCCTTGTGCAGTACCTTAAATTGTATCAGGCTAAGCCTGGCGCGAGAGGAGGAGGAATTTACTCTTCCCAGGGCAGTCGCCCACGTATCCTCATCAATCTCCTCCCCCAGTTCCTCCTCCCACTTACCTTTTAACTCCTGCACCGAGGCCTCCTCCTCCTGTATCAATTGATAAATTGCCGAAATCCTGCCCTCTCCAATTCACATCCCCGACAACACCCTATCCTGAACCCTGGGTGCCGGCAGCAGCGGGAACTCCACCGCCTGACGCCTAACGAATGCCCTTACCTGCATATATCGGAAGGTGTTTCCGGGGGGGCGAGCCCGAATTTCTCCTCCAGTTCCCTAAGGCTCGTGAATTTCCCATTGATGAACAGGTCCCCAGCCCTCCTAATACCCGCCCTGTACCAGCTCCGGAACCCCCCCATCCATTTTTCCCGAGGCAAACCGATGGTTCTCCCATATCGGGGACCACACCGAAGCCCCCATCTCCCCCCTGTGATGTCTCCATTGCCCCCAGATTTTGAGGTTCGCCGCCACCACCGGGCTCGTAGTGTACCTCATCGGAGGGAGCGGCAGCGATGCCGTCACCAGCTCACTCTTCCCCATGTTAAGCTTATACCCGGAGAAATCCCCAAACTCCCTGAGGATCCTCAACAGACCGATACAGTCCCTCATAGAAGTCCCTGAAGACCCGGTTAATCCCCACTGCACTACGCACCGTGCTTCTCCCTCTCTCTCTCTCTCTCTCTTTCTCTCTTCTCCCCCCCCCCCCCCCCTTTCCTCCTCCCACTCTCCCAATCTCCGTCGCTGCCTCCCGCTTCCTAAACTGGTGTGCCAATATCCTGCTGGCCACTTGAATAGCTCTTAGTAGCTTCCTGAAAAACAGGACTGATTGGAGCATAAATTGCTTCCCCATTCCTTTTGAGGTGCAGAATTGCAAGATAAACAAGAATAGGGAACACAAAATAAACTGGTAGCTTTGACGAGATGAAATACGGTTATACAAGACAAAATAATTTTCATCTTTTCTGTTTAACGCTTTTACCTTAAGTATATCAATTGTTAATGATCGGGCATTCTTGAGACTCTTGACACTTAAAATTTCATTTTGTTTTTTAAACTTTAGTATGAGTTGATTTGTGCTTTTTCAATTTTGCTTAGCCTCCATTCACTGGGGAAAATAGGAAGAAGACAATTGATAAGATCCTGAAGTGTAAACTCAATCTGCCACCCTACCTCACGCAGGAAGCCAGAGATCTTCTTAAAAAGGTATGCTGTCCAATTTTCTTCCTGATATAAGCTGGCTTGTAGTGAGAATAAATTGTTGGCAGAAATAGTCGCTGAAAGGTGTGTCAAATAGGTGACACAGTGGTTAGCACTGCTGCCTAAGGCGCTGAGGACCCAGGTTCGAATCCCGGCCCTGGATCACTGTCCATGTGGAGTTTGCACATTCTCGCCGTGTCGGCGTGGGTTTCACCCCCACAACCCAAAGATGTGCAGGTTAGCTGGATTGGCCAGGCTAAATTGCCGCTTAATTGGAAAAAAATAATTGGTACTCTAAATTTAAAGGAAAAAAAGAAAGGTGTGTCAGATAAAATCACCACTGAGATCTGGCCTTCACAGCTGATTTGATCAGTTAAGATAGTCTTCTCCAGGCCTCTGCTTTGTAAAGTGGCCAAATCAGTACATTCAGGGATAACTATTCTTCCCTGAGGCTCGTTTTTGTGGCCTGTGGGGCCTTACTGGGATCTCCATGTTGCCTGAATTTGAGCACCGGAGTATTCATTTAATTAGATCAAATTGCTTAATATCTGAATATCTGAAGATCTGAATATTCCAAATGCCACACCACTCCCTTTAGCACGGTTTGTCACATGTCTTAAATAATATGTCAGTGCTCCTGTGCTCGCTGAGTAATTAACTCCTTGTCTTCCTCAGCCTTTGTTTTCGCATTCTTAGGATCGTTGCCTGTTCAGAGTGCGCCGTGATGGCACAGTGGTTAGCACTGCAGACTCAGCACCAGGACCCGGGTTCGATTCGGTCCTTGGGTGACTGTGGATTTGCACATCCTCCCCGTGTCTGCGTGGGTTTCCTCCGGGTGCTCTTGTTTCCTCCCACAGGGCAGCACGGTGGCACAGTGGGTTAGCCCTGTTGCCTCACGGCGCTGAGATCCCAGGTTCGATCCCAGCTCTGGGTCACTGTCTGTGTGGACATTCTCCCCGTGTTTGCGTGGGTTTCGCCCCCACAACCCAAAGATGTGCAGAGTAGGTGGATTGGCCATGATAAATTGCCCCTTTGTGTCCAAAAAAGGTTGGATGGGTTGCGGGGATAGGGTGGGAGCATGAGCCGAGACAGTGTGTTCTTTCGGAGGGTTAGTGCAGACCCGATGCGCCGAATGCCAGCCTCCTGCACTGTAGGAATTCTAATCTGTCGTTCAGTTGGATCATAGCTGATCTGTATCTTAACTCCAGTGTTCCACCGTAGTTCCATTTCTCTAAGAATCACAGGGGCTTTTGAAATATTACTTAATTCTGTTTCCTCTCCCCGTCCTCTTTGAGCCATTGACGCAACATACATGACCCAGCTGAAAGCTGATAGTTCAATACTCTTATCTCAAGGGCCAATTCATTTTTAAAATTGTTAATATGCTCTTTAAGGTGTGACTAGAGGGTGGAATTAAAATAGGTGGTCGGAACGGAATTTCGCCAAATTGAGAGCGAGTGTGAGATGACACCGTCACAAATTAAGCCTTTGTGAATTATATAAATATAGCAACTTGAACTGTCCAGGCTGAGTAAGCTGATTTTTGTTCCATCGAGGCAATTGAGTTTAAGATGCATAACGCAGTGGATATGTTTTGTTCACAGCCCTTGTTGAAGCATTAAGTTCAGTATAATGCCAGAAACCGTGGTGATTTGTCACAACCTGAACCTGGAACTTTGCTAATGGGGCTGCAACACTTTCATAAAACTGATTTATTTCTTTGAGCACATCTACCAATTCCAACTGTGTAAAATCACTAAGCTAACTTTTAAATTTGCACTTTTGTCATTTATGTTGTGTTTTTTAGCTGCTAAAAAGAAATGCTTCGTCACGCCTCGGGGCTGGAGTTGGGGATGCAGCAGATGTCCAGGTATGTTTGTAGCAGATACTTTAAAATTCAGATTTGGTTAGAAGATTCCTTGCATCCTGACATCACTTAGCCTCCAAATATGGGTTGACCTAAGACGAGAACAGAGGTAAGTAACTGGTACACTTCACCAGTCAGATGCATCAATTGCAGAAAGGCCATCCTTGACACATCTGAAATAAGATTGCGGAAACATCAGGGTTGAGTACTCCTTCCACTATCATTGACACTGTGGCTGCTATTTTATACATTCATCAAATTTTGAACTTGAAATACAAATTAATTTTGCCTGTTGTTAATTTAGTTTCTCTAGTGCCTGTTTCCTAATTTCTCTTGAGAGGGAGGAGATGTTTAAACAAATATTTGAGAGTGCATCAAAAAAATGGTGATGTGTGGAAGAAGGAAGAGGGTTTTTTTATTAACAGTTGAAGTTGGATCGATTTAGAGAATAAGTAACATAATTTGTTGTACTTTTTAAAAATAAATTTAGAGTACCCAATTATTTTTTTCCAATTAAGGGGCAATTTAGCGTGGCCAATCCACCTACCTTGCACATCTTTTGGGTTGTGGGGGCGAAACCTGATGTGTTGGGCAGGTTGTCTAGATGTTGACTGCAACTGGATGCAGTGAAGCTAGAAACAGACGTCCGACACAGATGATCCAACACTATTTTATTTAATTAGTAGACTGCTGTACTTGTTCAGCTGTGGGTTGACACACTACTAATCTAACTGATGACCTCTTACTGGCTTGACCAGACTTACTAGCTACCGCATGGTGATAGTGCTCACTAGCTTGTGCACTCTGATTGTCTCAGTAGCCTGGTCCTGAGAGAGGGGGAGTCTTAATGCCCTGTGGGCTTTATAGTGGTGATGTCCTGTCTGGTGATTGGTTCTGCGTTGTGTGTTCATTGGTCATCCTGTGTGTCACTCACTGCCTGTCTGCATCTCATTGTATACATGAGTGGATATTATGACATCTCCCCTTTTTAAAAAATACATTTTGGAACGTGGAGGTATATACATGCCTGACTATGTACAAGTGGTGTGTTAATGAACATATGTACATGGGAAGGTGTCTATCTTGCAGATACAGAGCAAACTGAACAACATTTCAAGAGTTAAGTCTATAAATTCAGTCTTTGAGGCGGGCGACGAATTCTTGTCGATCACCACAGAGGTGGAGCAGGAGACGCCGGCACTAGGACAGGCGGGATCGCTGGCATTGCGGTGGTCTCGTGGACAGGCGGGATCGCTGGCAGAGATCGGTGGCCTCGTGGCAGGAGACGTCTGGAGGAAGCATGATAACCAGCGGAGCAATACAGTCAGGTGGTGGGCGGGGAACTCTTCGCAGCGCCCTCCTGTTGCGCCGCAGAATGGAGCCATCAGCCATTTGAAAAATGAAAGACCTTGGGGCGGCCTTCCTGACAACAACAGCTGGGGCTGCCCAACCTCCCTCAGGCAACTGGATGCGAACAACATCTGCTGGAGCCAGCGCAGGCAAATCCGTGGCATGAGCATCATATGTGATCTGCTGGTCCTTGGATCGCTGCACTTTCTGCAGCACCGTGAGGTGGTCAAGGCCTGGAATATGGATGGCTGGAACAGACATCCTCAGGTTGCGGTTCATGAGCAGCTGCACCGGAGACAAACCAGTCGACAGAGGGGTTGCCCTGTATGCCAGCAGCGCCAAGTTGAAATCGGAGGCTGTCTGCAGCCTTGCACAACAACCGCTTGACAATATGGACCCCTTTCTCGGCCTTCCCGTTTGATTGCGGGTAATGGGGACTGGAGGTGATGTGACTGAAGTTGTAGGATTGTGCAAAGTCGGACCACTCTTGGCTGCAGAAACATGGACCGTTGTCACTCATTACTGTGAGTTGTATCCCGTGCCTGGCAAACATGTCTTTGCAGGCTTTGAAGACTGACTTGGACGTGAGGTCCGACAGTTTCATCACTTCCAGGTAACTGGAGAAGAAGTCGACCAAGAGCACGTAGTCACGCCCATTGGCGTGAAAAAGGTCTATCCCTGCTTTAGACCACGGAGAGGTCACAATCTCGTGCTGTTGCAGTGTTTCCTTGGGCTGAGCCGGTTGAAACTTCTGGCAGGTTGTGCAGTTGAGGACCGTGTCGGCAATGTCCTCCCGATAAACCGCCTCCCGAGCTCTGCGTCGACATTTTTCGACCCCAAGGTGATCCTCCCATGGATCTGTCCGAGCACCATAGCTTGCAAGCTTTGAGGAATGACGATCCTATCTAGTTTAAGAAGGATTCCCTCAACAACCGTTAACTCGTCCTTAACGTTAAAGAACTGGGGACATTGCCCCTTTTGCCAGCCATGGGCGAGGTGTTGCATCACGCGCTGCAGTAGAGGATCTTTAGCAGTTTCTTTGCTTATTTGGACCACTCGTTCATCAGTGGCTGGGAGGTTGCTGGCACACAACTGCACCTGTGCCTCTATGTGGCAGATGAAGTCGCCCTGTTCACACGGCGTGGTGATGAATCGGGGTAGGGCATCCGCGATGATCAGTTCCTTACCCGGTGTGCAGACGAGTTCGAAGTCATATCGGCGGAGACGAAGAAGAATTCACTGTAGCCGAGGTGTCATGTCATTTAAATCCTTCTGGATTATGTGGACTAAAGGCCTGTGGTCTGTTTCCACCGTGAACTTTGGGAGGCCGTATACGTAGTCATCAAACATGACTATTCCTGTCAGGAGACCCAAGCACTCCTTTTCGATCTGGGCATACCGTTGTTTGGTCGGTGTCATGGCCCTGGAGGCATATGCCACTGGAGCCCAGGACGAGGAGTCGTCTCGCTGGAGGAGCACCGCCCCAATGCCGTCCTGGCTTGCGTCAGTAGATATCTTGGTGTCCTTGGTTGGGTCAAAGAACGCCAGTACTGGGGCTGTGGTGAGCTTCGCCTTCAGCTCAAGCCACTCCTTTTCATGTGCGGGCAGCCACTGGAACACTGTTGACTTCTTTACGAGATGCCGGAGGGCCCTAGTGTGGGCTGCCATATTGGGAATGAATTTCCTGAGAAAATTTACCATCCCAAGGAAGCGGAGGACTGCTTTCTTGTCCTCTGGGGTCTTCATGGCATTGATCGCCAGCACCTTGTCGGTGTCAGGTTGCACACCCTGCTGTGAAATGTGGTCACCCAGAAACTTGATAGCGGATAGACCAAATGAGCATTTGGCCCTGTTGAGCTGGAGGCCATTTTCATGAATCCGCTGGAAGACCTGTTTGAGCAATGTGATCCTTGGGCGTTGTGGACCAGATGATCACGTCGTCCACATAGACTCGCACCCTCTCGATGCCCTCCATCATTTGCTCCATAATGCGATGAAATACTTAAGAAGGTGATATGATACCGAAAGGCATGCGGTTGTAGCAATAGCGGCTGAACGGAGTGTTAAACGTGCACAGCATCCGACTGGACGTGTCCGGCTGTATTTGCTAGAAGCCACAGGAGGCGTCCAGCTTGGTAAATAATTTGGCGTGAGCCATCTCACTGGTTAACTCTTCACGCTTTGGGATCGGGTAGTGCTCTCGCATGATGTTGCGGTTCAGGTCTTTGGGATCAGTGCAATACGGAGTTCACCAGAGGTTTTTTTTATGCAGACCATGGAGCTGACCCAGTCTATTGATTCCGTGACCTTTGAGATGATGCCCTGGTCTTGGAGGTCTTGTAGCTGCTTTTTAAGACGATCCTTGAGAGGAGCTGGCACCCGGCGTGGTGCATGGATCACTGCGGTGGCGTTTGGCTTGAGTAATATCTTGTAGCGATATGGGAGCGTGCCCATTCCATCAAACACGTGGTATTGCGTGAGAATGACGTCTATCTCGGCCTGAAGATTCACATCGGGCGAGGCAGTTGCCGGTATCGAGGACATGGTGTGGACTCGCTAGACCAGATTCAGGAGCTTGCAGGCGCGAGCAGGGATGCCCTGTCAGGCCAGACGATCTCTAATCGTAATGATTGCCTTGTGAGATACCGCTATCTGACTGATCCACTGGCAGCTATGGCATTGCCATTGTAGTCAAGGCGCTGGCAAGCTGGTGGAAGAATGCTTGGTTGGGCACTGATGCCATCGAGATCTGACTGTGATATGAGGTTCGCAGATGCGCCAGTGTCCAGTTTAAATCAGATACGAGCCTGATTGATTGTTAGGACAGCATACCACTCGTCGTCGGGATCCACACTGAGGATCGAAAGGCGGTTTTCAGGTGCGGTGGAGACCAGCTCACATGTGGTTATGATGCCCACCCGATATGGAGACTCGAGGCAGTCAGCATCGGGGTCTGTTGCGCTGTCGGGATCAGAATCCTGCATACTTTGTTGTACTGAGCGGACATTTCTGCGCCGCAGCTGGGATCGCTGGCTGATGATCTGTGGAGCGGACCTGCAGAAGGCCGCGTAATGGCCAGGCTTCCCACACTGTAGACATGGCTGTCCTTTGGCTGGACATGTCGCTTTAAATGGGCGGAGCCACAATTCGGACACGTCATGACGCTGACGTCAGCGCGTTCTGTGCGCCATCTCGCATGCGCAATGCTGTCGGACAACATATGCACCTGCGCGTCAGGGTTTTCGGCCTCACCGTCCACCCGGCCATGACACGCATGCGTAGGAACCCGGGAAAAGCATGCAAAATGGCCACTCTCCTCGATGCTTAGGCCGTGCATTTTTGCAATGGCCTGCATCCGTTCTGCCTCGTGGGAGGCCAGTTTTGCAGTTTCTGCCGTCCTGATGTTGGAGTAACGATTCTTGGCATGCTCATGGACTACACACGTATCGATAGTGATGGAGAGGGTCAACTCTCCATTTTGAGGAGCTGCTGCTGCAGGGAATCGGAGTGGACCCCGAAAACGATCTGATCCCAGATCATGGAATCAGCCGTCGAGTCATAATTACATGACTGCGCTAGGATGCGGAGATGGGTCAGGAAGGACTGAAAAGGTTCATCCTTACCCTGAAGCCTCTGTTAGAAGATGTACCGTTCAAAGCTCTCATTCCCCTCAATGTCGCAGTGGCTGTCGAATTTTAGCAGAACTGTCTTGAACTTCGTCTTGTCTTTGCCATCGGCAAACGTAAGCGAGTTGTAGATATGGATGGCGTGATCCCCCGCAATCAACAGGAATAGAGCGACCTTCCTGGCATCCAATGCTACCTCTAGGTCGGAGGCCTCGATATACAGGAGGAACTTTTGCTTGAAGATTTTCCAATTGGCGGAGAGGTTGCCAGAGATGCGGAGCTGTGGAGGAGGCTGGATGTTTTCCATGTCGCTGGATGGCTGCTTGCTGGTCATTGCAGATTCACTCGAGGTAGGTTCGTTAGGATTAATAGCACTCTGGTACCATGATGTGTTGGGCAGATTGGTTCGACGTTGACTGCAACTGGATGCAGTGAAGCTAGAAACAGACGTCTGACACATGAGATGATCCAACACTATTTTATTTAATTAGTAGACTGCTGTACATGTTCAGCTGTGGGTTGACACTCTACTAATCTAACAATGACCTCTTACTGGCTTGACCAGACTTACTAGCTACCGCATGGTGATAGTGCTCACTAGCTTGTGAACTCTGATTGTCTCAGTAGCCTGGTTCTGAGAGAGGGAGAGTCTTAATGCCATGTGGGCTTTATAATGGTGGTGTCCTGTCTGGTGATTGGTTCTGTGTTGTGTTCATTGGTCATCCTGTGTGTCAATCACTACCTGTCTGCATCTCATTATATACATGAGTGGATATTATGACAAAACCCCGCAAACATGTGCAAACTCCACACGAACAGTGACCCAGAGCTGGGATCGAACCAGGGACCTTGGCGCCGCGAGGCAAGCAGTACTAACCACTGTGCCACCGTGCTGCCCTTGGTATGTCTTTAATGTAAATGATAATTTAAGATAATGTAGTTATTAATATATGTTCTTTGATTTGTTTTTTGTAAATACCTAGGATTGGGGATTCTTAAAAAAAAACTTACTGTTCTCTACCAAAATCGTAACAACAAGAATTTATATAAGTACATGTATCATTTCCCAGGATGTCCCAAGATATTTCGCAACCAACTAATTGCTTTTGAGAGTTTTAAAACAAATAAAAAAAGCTATTTGTGCTAAGCAAGTGCAAACGCATATGAGACTAACAACTAATAAATATATTTTCTATATATGGATTCTATCTTTTGCAGACTCCGTGTTATATGTACTTATGTGATGTGAGTTTTTAAATTTGAAATTCGGTTTTTATTAATTGACTCAATTAATTTTAATACAGGCTCATCCTTTCTTCCGACACACAAACTGGGAGGATCTTCTAGCTCGGAAAGTTGAACCACCTTTCAAGCCATTTCTGGTAAGTGTAAGCTTATCCCTTCCCTTATTCTGTTTCTTGGTTTTGATTCATGGGGCTGCTCCCATGGTGCTGCACTTGTCATTTCTATTGCGTGAGCCTACGCAGTGAATTTCAGCCGACCATTTGGCCAATGCAGTGGCATCACAGTCAAGCCTAATCATATTCTCATATGCTTACTTCATTCAAGCATTGCTGAATAATATTGGGAATAGAAAATCCTCCATTTTCCACTTCCTAGAACCAGGTTGCTGAGGCTGATTTTAATGCCCATGTTGTTATCAAGGCTGAGATCAGCCACTTCAACACAGACATTGCATCGAACATGGGATCTTCCAGGGCTATCCCAATTAGCTGCATATAAGTTTCTTGGTAGTTTCATAAATGTAATAAATTCTTTAACCAAGGGAAAAATAACTTAATAAAAAGTTAAGTTGTGCTGTTACGATCAGGTATGGAGGAGTTGAAAGTCTCCCTCTTTGATTGATTGATTTAGTGTCACATATACCGAAGCACAGTGAAAAGCACTTTTCTGCGACCAAAGGAACGTACGCAGTAGACAAATAGAATAATTGGTTACAGTGCGGAACAAGGGCCAAGTGAAGCAAATACATGAGCAAGAGCAGCATAGGGCATCGTGAATAGTTTTCTTGCAGGGAACAGATCAGTCCGAGGGAGAGTCGTTGAGTCTAGTAGCTGTGGGGAAGAAGCTCTTCCTATGTCTGGATGTGCGGGTCTTCAGACTTCTGCATCTTCTGCCTGATGGAAGGGTTTGGAAGAGGGCAAAGCCTCAGTGTGAGGGGTCACTAACAATGCCGTCTGCCTTCCTGAGGCAGCGGGAGGTGTAGACCGAACCAATGGGGAGGTCTTTGCCCTCGTTTGACTGCAACAACTTAACCTTCTCCAGCCTCAGGAATTCCGCCAGGTCGCTCACCCATAAATCCGCCCTCAGCTGGCTCCGAGTCCTGCCACCCAAGCAAAATTCACCTCCGTGCTCGATCAATCTCTAGGGGCCAGTCAAAGGCCTCGCTCCCAATCAATATCTCCAGCATCTTTGCCACGTACACCCCGGCCTCCGCACCTTCAATACCTTCAGGCATCCCAACAATCTTGAGGTTATATAGGTTTTTCTTTGTTTATTCTTTCACAGGACGTGGGTGTCCCTGGCTAGGCCAGCATTTATTGTCCATCCCTAATTTCCTTTGAGATGATGATGGGCTACATTCTTGAAATGCTGCAGTCCATGTGGAGTAAATATACCTGCAGTGCTGTTAGGAAGATGGTTCCAGGGTTTTGACCCAATGACGGTGAAGGAATAGCAGTATAACACCAAGTTTGGATGGTGTGTGACTTGGAAGGGGACGTGCAGGTGGTGGTGTTCCTGTGTGTCTGCTGCTACTTTATGAGCTCATCATGTCCCAGTACATTTCAGAGCTAATTAAATACTTTTGAAATGTAGTCACTGTTGTATGTAGGGAAACCTGGCAGAAAGAAATACACACAGACGCGCAAGCAACATTGTAATAAATGGCTAGACGATCTGTCTTGCTGGTGGTTAAACAATAAATATTGCTCCGGACAATGGGAAAACTGCCCTGCTCCTTGAAGATTTGTTTCCCTGTCCACCTGAGCAGGCAGTCAGGGCTTCAGTTTAAAATCTCATCTCAAAATAGAAACTTGTAGCACTCCCTAGAAAAATACTTGTATTTATGCTAGTACATTTTATGACTGGAGTGTCCTAAAGCAGTTATGATCCATGTACATTTGAAGTGTAGTCACTATGGTAATGTGGGAAACACGGTTGCCAATCACAAACAGTGGTGAAATAATGAGCAGATCATTTGTTTTAATCTTTTTTGTAAATTTAGAGTACCCAATTATTTATTTCCAATTAAGGGGCAATTTAGCGTGGCCAATCCACCTACCTTGCACATCTTTGGGTTGTGGGCGTGAGACCCTCGCAGACACGAATGTGCAAACTCCACACGGACGGTGACCTGGGGCCGGTTTCGAACCCGGGTCCTTTGCACCGTGGAGCAGCAGTGCTAACCACTATGCCGCCGTGCCGTCCCTCTGTTTTAATGATGTTGGTTAGGGTGGGATTTTTCGAAGTGGGGGTCGCAACCTGCGTGTGGGTTGCGGGCAGGTGTAAAAAGGGTCGTGCCGCGTCCTGAAATTAACATGGGTATCCCAACTACTGGGTAAGATCAGCAGGATCGCAAACCGAAAAAGTTCCATGAAAATGGCTCGTGTGAGGTGAGATACGGGAGAATGTATGGCCCAGGAGTGAGAAGCAGAATGGACTGGCAGACTGACAGACATCGCAAACAGATGGCTAGCTGTAATTTGGAACCATCACAAGGACAATACTGAAGCTGAGTAATGGGACAGGGGGTCGTCACCAATGAATCCGACTCTTCACTGAACTGAAATCTTTCAATTAACTAAACTTAAATTGAGTAGCTTTAGACTATGGGAGGAAATCGGAGCACCCGGAGGAAACCAATGCAGACACTGGGAGAACGTGCAGACTCCACACAGACAGTAACCCAAGCCGGGAATCGAACCTGGGACTGGAGCTGTGAAGCAACTGTGCTAATCACTGTGCTACCATTGGTTGAAAACTACTTTATACTCTTGCAGTTGTGAATGCGTTAGAAAAAAATGTAAATCTTGTTGTTTTTTTTGAATATTTGCAACATTGACATCAACCTCGTGGCTCTCCTCTGTAGTCTGCACTTTGAATATATCTCTACTTTCATAGAGTCATGTAGTTTTGCAACACAGAAAGAGGCTCTTCAGCCCATCATGTCTGCCAGCGATCGTGGATCCTGAATGTCAGCCAGTTGGCAAAAGTGGGTCCCGGGGAAAAAAGTTTGAAAAACACTGGGTTAGGGGATAAATATTGCACAGATCACTGAGAACCCTGCCCCTCTTTCAAATGGTGCCGTGGAATGACATCTGTAAAATAGTACCGCAGTGACCTGTCGGCCCAGATTCTGCCATGTGTCTGTGAAATATAGCTTGAATTTACAAAATTCTGGCTCATGACAGTTCTGCCACTGAGGCAAGGCTAGCACTTAAATATATCTGAATAATTTGAGGGGTTGCATTTATTGTTTTTAAGGGCCCATTGTCTGACATTGAAGATAGGATTCAAACTGTTTTCTGCTGGGGCCATGTTTCTAAACCACAGGAACAGGATCAAAGAGCTGTTTAAATAATTAACTTCCATACGCAACATTCATTTTAAACATGAGTATGGTACTGTAATGGTTACGGGACTGACATAGCAACAAGACGTTTGAGTTCAGATTCCACAATGGCAGGTTATGCAATGGGATTCAGTAAATCTGATTATTTGAGACTGGAACGTGAAAGTTTGCCAAAATGTTGTAAAAATCTCATTTGTTCATGGTGCCCTACCTGATCTGGCAAAGGCGTGACACTAGTTTGCATTGCAGCGGTCGCTTTTAATGTTATCTGAACTGGCCTAGCAAATCACAGTCACTTAAAATTAGGGCTGGACAATGCATGGAGCCTTGTCAATGTTGACCATCTCTCCAGAACCAATAAAATTAATCTCCCCAAGGAATGTTAGCTCTGAGACTGAACACTTTAGAATATATTTAAGTCGAAAACTATAGAACTTATTCCGAGAATTACTTTCTTTGAACTGTAATTTGGAGGAATGTGAACTTGTGCAATGAAAATTCAACAGACGCTAACCCTTCGCTGCAACCATTCAGTTGCAACTGCCTGGCGCCTAAATGTTATCTTTGTTCTAGTTTTTGTTTATATACTAAGTAATACACACAACAGTAGATAGAAGTAAGTGTAAATACGAAGTTGAGTGATTTTATAAATTATGATTGGATCCATGGACTTATTTAGCTACTGTTCTGGCTGCAAAAAACTATGTACAGATTAATGAGAATTTTTTAACTGAATGGGCCAGTGGGGGTCGGGGGGGGGGGGGGGGGGGGGGGGGGGGGGGGGGGGGGGGGGGGGGCCACCTTCCTGAACCACTGTAGTCATGTGGTATATGTACACCCACAGCGCTGTAAGGCAGGGAGGTATAGGATTTTGACCCAGCGACAGTGAGGAAATGACTTTAGTTCCAAGTCAGGATGGTATGTGGTTTGGAAGGGAGTTTGTAGGTGGGGTGGTGTTCCTATGCATTTGCTGCCCATGTCTTTCAAGCTGGTAGCGGTTGCAGGCTTGGATTGTGCTGTTGAAGGAGTCTTGGATGATTTGGTGCAATGCATTATAGATGATATGCTGGTTTGTCCAGGATGGTGTCGAGCCTATTGAGTGTTGTTGGAGCTGCACTCATCCAGGCAAGTGGGAAATATTCCTGAATATTCCTGACTTGTGCCTTGAAGGTAGTGGACAGGCGTTGGGGAGTCAGGAGGTGAGGTACACTCCACAAAATCCCACGCCTCTGATCTCTTCTGACCATAGTATTTATATGGTTGGTCCAGTTTAATTTCTGGTCAATGGTAACACCGCCCGCCACCCCCCGAATGCTGATAGTGAGGAGATTCAACAATGGTGATACCATTAAATGTCAAAGAGAGATGGTTGCATATTCTCATGTTGCCAATGGCCATTGCCTGGCACTTCAGGTATGAATGTAACTTGCCACTTATATGAATGAATGAAAATCGCTTATTGTCACGAGTAGGCTTCAATGAAGTTACTGTGAAAAGCCCTTAGTTGCCACATTCCGGCGCTTGTTCAGGGAGGCTGGTACGGGAATTGAACCGTGCTGCTGGCCTGCCTAGGTCTGCTTTAAAAGCCAGCGATTTAGCCCAGTGTGCTAAACCAAGATAACCATAAGCACAAACCTGACCAGGCCTTGCTGTACACCAGCATGGACTGAGTTGTGAATGGTACAGAACGTTGTGGAGTCATCAGCGAATCCCCCCTTCTGATTTTATGATGGAGGGAAGGTCATTGATGAAGCAGCTGAAGATGATTGAGCCTTGGGCACTATCCTGAAGAACCTTTGCAGTGATGTCCTGGGATTGACCTCCAACAATCAATTTATTTTCTTTCTTTTTTTATGAATTTAGAGTACCCAATTCTTTTTTTCCAATTAAGGGGCAATTTAGTGTGGCCAATCCACCTAACCTGCACATCTTTGGTTTGTGGGGGTGAAACCTATGCAGACATGGGGAGAATTTGCAAACTCCACACAGACAGTGACCCAGGGCCGGGAATCGAACACGGGTCCTCAGCGCCGCAGTCTCAGTGCTAACCACTGCGCCACATGCTGCCCCCCTACCTCCAACAATCATAACCATTTTCCTTTGTGCCAGGTATGATTCCAACCAATGGAGCATTTTCCCCTTCATTCCCATTGACTGCAGTTTTGCTGAGGCTCCTTGATGCCGCACCTGGTCAAATAATATTGTGTGTTCTTATTTTTGCTTCCCTTCCAGTAGCTTTGACGTGTTTCTGTTATCTTTAATTACCAACATTCTCATGGGACTGTATAATATGTGACTGGAGGTAGGATAAAATAAATGATGAAAACCTGTTACTTGATTTAGAATATTGTCGGCGGATAGGAGGTAATGGTGAAGTGTAGGAGAATTAGTGATTCCAAAAGTTGCTTTTTCCCCTCTTGTCACATTAATATAAGATGGTCATGTTTTGTTTCATTTGTGTCAGGCTCTGCTCCATTTTTACCAGAAAATGTTCTGGTAAAAGAAACTTGCATACGAAAGGAATTGACTTTTTTTTTAATGGATCTCAATCTAATGTTTCAAAAGTGCTGAATTTTGTTTGTGCAAGGTAATTATTCTGCCTTGTGTTGACCCATGCTCTATGTAAACAAAGGACTTTTTTTGTTCAGAGTTGTGCTGAATGTCCAGAAAGAATGAATGGGAGACAAAGAATGAGAAGATCCGAAGGATTAGTCACCCAATTCTAGATTAGTCATGTGTTTTTCTTTTCTCTCTCCAGCAATCGGATGATGATGTCAGTCAGTTTGATTCAAAGTTCACACGACAGACACCTGTTGACAGCCCTGATGACTCAACCCTCAGTGAAAGTGCCAATCAAGTCTTCCTGGTAAGCCTGTCAGATATACCACGTGCCCCTGTTTGAGGTAAATTAAATGTGTTTTTTTTAAAGTTCCCATCAAGTTGACGAATTTTGGCACCGGAGAATGGAACACGATATGGACCACGAGGACTATTTGGGGAAGATGGTACAGATGCATTTAAGGGAAAATTGTTGAGCACTTGAGGGAGAAAGGAATGGAAAGGTATCCTGATGCAGGGTGTAAGGAAGGCCACGTGGAGCATTAGTACACGCATAGACCAGTTCGGCTGGACGGTCCATTTCTGTGCCGTAGACCAGATGTAATATCCCTGTCGGCATCAGGGGTAGGTGCAGCTGTAGAAAATCATGTGAAAAGATCCCCCTCCATTCCATTAATGCGCTTCAGCATTGACCTCGAGCATCTCACAGTTTTACCATTCATGTCAGTTGGTACTAAATAGGGATCAGTTTTGTGGAGTCATCAGCGAATCCCCCCTTCTGACTTTATGATGGAGGGAAGGTCATTGATGAAGCAGCTGAAGATAATTGAGCCTTGGGCACTATCCTGAAGAACCTCCTTCAGGTGCCACCTAGGTGCTAGTTTAAGACTGCTCAGATTTACTTCACAGAACCATTGCAACCAGCAGGTAGAGGAAACCTTTTCCCCCATGAGCTTGGACGGACTTTAATGAAATTCCTTAATGCGCTGTAACCCCATCCCACTAATGATTGGTTGGTTGCAGTATGACAAAGATGTATATATTCAAGCTTATTGTCGGCTGAGTGAAAAGAATGTTCCTACTCCCTGTTTTAAGTTTATTTTTCACTAATTTAAATTTGTGTCCTTTGATATACCAGGCTCCCCAACACTAGCCTTGCCTCTCATAAACTTTTTTAGTCAGATACACGAGAAGATTTTTCAACATTGGTTTTAGGATTTCATTGAAAATATTCAGTCAAAAGATTTCTGGTGAAAGATGTAAATTATGTACTTTCTGGGTAGTCAGCCGCAGCACATTTGCCTCTGAATCTGAAGGTTAGAGGTTCAAGCAACTTTCCAGAAACTTTCAGCACATAATCCAGGCAGACACTGCAAAGGAGTACTGAAGGAATGCTGTGCCACCTTCATCTGCCCTCTTAGTTGAAAATAAAGGATCCCATGGTTCTAATTGAAGAAGAGTAGAGAAGCTCTCCCTAGTGTCCTGGCCGATATTTATCCCTCAATCAAAATCACCAAAAGATATGTAGGGCTAGGTACGTTTACAGAAAATGACTGCAATATCCTTTCGGAAACTCATCACAGCAGAAAAAGGTGTTGCGGGAAATGAAAGATCAAACTAGGCAAGAGATCGCACGGTGGTGCAGTGGTTAGCACTGCTGCCTCACGGTGCTGAGGATCCGGGTTCGATCCTGGCCCCAGGTGACTGTCCGCGTAGAGTTTGCACATTCTCTGTGGGTCTCACCTCCACAATCAAAAGATGTGAAGGGCAGGTGGATTGTCCATGCTAAATTGCCCCTTAATTGGAAAAAAAGAATTGGATACTCCAAATTTAATTTTTTTAAATTAGGCAAGAGATGAACCAGAATTCTTGCTTCTATCTAATTACACCTTATGATTGATTTAGATTTATTGTCACATGTACAGAAGTACAGTGAAAAGTATTTTTCTGCTGCCAAGGACAAAAGAATAATCAACAGAGAACATTGACAAATGGTACATCGACAAACAGTGATTGGTTACTGTGCGGAACAAGAGGCCAAGCAAAGCAAATACATGAACAAGAGCAGCATAGGGCGTCGTGATTAGTGTTCTTACAGGGAACAGATCAGTCCGAGGGGGAGTTGTTGAGGAGTCCTGTAGCTGTGGGGAAGAAGCTGTTCCTAGGTCTGGATGTGCGGGTCTTCAAACGTCTGTACCTTCTGCCTGATGGAAGGTTCGAGAAGAAGGCAATGCCTGGGTGGGAGGGGTCTCTGATAATGCTGTCTGCCTTCCTGAGGCAGCGGGAGGTGTAGACAGAATCAATGCGGGTGTGGCAAGCTTGTGTGATGCATTGGTCTGATTTCACAACACTGCAGTTTCTTGCGATCTTGGTCCGAGCAGTTGCCATACCAGGCGGTGATGCAGCTGGGTAGGATGCTCTCTATCGCACATCTGCAGAAGTTTTTGAGAGTCGATGCAGACATGCCAAATTTCTTTAGCTTCCGTATGAAGTAGAGACATTGTTGGGCTTTCTTGACTGTTGCATCAACGTGAGTGGACCAGGACAGACTGTTGATGTTGACCCCAGAAACTTAAGGCTATCGACCATCTCCATTTCGGAGCCACTGATGCAGACAGGAGTGTGTGTCGTGCTACGCTTCCTGAAGTCGATGATCAGTTCCTTGGTTTTTCCAACATTTAGAGAGGTTGCTTTCGGTGCACCATGCAATCAAGTGATTTATCTCCCTCCTGCAGTCTGATTCATCGTTGTTTGAGATATGGCCACCACAGTCGTATCATCCGTAAACTTATAGATTGAGTTGGACTTAAATCTTGCCACGCGGTCATGTGTGTATCGGGAAGACAGTGGAGGACTGAGCACACATCCTTGCGGGGCCCTGATGTTGAGGACTATTGTGGAGGAGGTGCTGTTCCCTATCCTGACAGATTGTGGTCTGTTGGTGAGGAAGTCGAGGATCAAGCTGCACAGGGAGGGGTCAAGTCCAAGATTGTGGAGTTTGGCGATTAGTCTTGTTGGGATAATGGTGTTGAAGCGGAGCTGTAGTCAATGAACAGCAGTCTTACATAGGTGCAGGTGAGGTTTGGCAAGGACAGGATCGAATGCCATTGTGATTGCTGCCTAGCTCATCTTGTCACGGCTCATGTGAAGAATGAATAATTGCGAAAGATATTAGGGCTCCAGCTCCTTATGGAATTGCAGCTGCAAGGGGTGATACAGTGGTCAGCATTGCTGCCTCACGGAGCTAAGGACCAGGGTTTGATCCCAGCCCCAGGTCACTGTCTATGCGGAGTTTGCACATTCTCCCCGTGTCTGCGTGGGTCTCACCCCCACATCCCAAAGATGTGCACGGTAGGTGGATTGGCCACGCTAAGTTGCCTCTTAATTGGAAAAAACATAATTAGGTACTTTATTTTTTTTTTAAAGGATTTGCAGCTGCATGAGAATGAAAATATGACATTTCTTTTCTCCAATTTCAGGGATTCACTTATGTGGCTCCATCAGTACTGGAAAGCGTTAAGGAAAAATTCTCTTTTGAGCCAAAAATCCGTTCACCTCGCAGATTTATTGGCAGTCCTAGGACTCCTGTCAGGTAATTAAATGTTCTTCAGTATGTTCTATATCGGCAATAGACACACACTTTGCACTTGTAGCACAATCCTCTTGTGTTAGTAATAAGTTCCACTCCCTGTAACTGAGATAATGTTACACAAATTAAAACTGGAGGTCAGGATGAAAATATGGGCAATGCATATATAGCTGAACATGAAAATAGAAGTTTTGGGTGTATTCCTCCCTACAATGCCAATGCTGGAATGAGCCCCATGACCCAGCCAGTCTATTACTATTTATTTTCCCCATACGTTCTACTCGAGAGTCCAACCCGATATTTAAACTTTAGTTCTAATTCAGATACTAACTTGCTGTGTGCATTTCTGGCATTTTGTGTTTGAATTTATTTAATGGAGTTTGTGTTTGATTTTGTTGGGTATGTTGAAACGAGTGAATTCCCTACTCCTGATGGGATGCAAGATCTTTATTTTACCCTTGGGGAGTGCATAGCTGGTACGGTCAGCATTGATCATCCATCCTTTGCTGCCCTTAATTGATGCACCTAAGTGATTTGCTAACCCGCATCTGAGGCAGTTAAAGTCAGCCAAACTGGTGTGAAACTGGAGTCACTTACAGGCAAGACTGAAAGAGCAGAAGACCATTCAATCTCAATCCTATTTTGCCATTCCGATATGCATCTTAACTAAAACTCAATTTGCATTCGGATCAATTTATGTCCAGATCATAAAGGCTTTCTGGCATGAAAGTTCCAGATTTCCACTTCCCTTTGTGAATAGATTCTAGTCTCATATTCAGGACTATCACCAGAGGAAATGCTATCTCTCTTACCTATCTATTCAAATCCTTTAATCGCCTTGAACACCTCAATTTGATCACCATTTTAACCTGTTCACAAGGGAATACAAGCCTGGTCTGTGAAACCTGTGCTCATAATTTAACACTTGTAGCCCAGGCAGCTGTCACTTTGGTGAAACGGCATTGGGTAAGTTTGACTGTTATTAGGGCAGCAGAGTGGGGCAGTGGTTAGCACTGCAGCCTCACGGCACCGAGGTTCCAGGTTCGCTCCCAGCTCTGGGTCACTGTCTGTATGGAGTTTGCACATTCTCCCTTTGTTTGCGTGGGTTTCACCCCCACAACCCAAAGATGTGCAGGGTAGGTGGATTGGACACGCTAAATTGCCCCTTAATTGGAAAAAATGAATTGGATTCTCTAAATTTATTTTTAAAAAGCACTGCTGCCTCACGGTGCCGAGGTCCCAGGTCCGATGCCAGCTCTGGGTCACTGTCCGCGTAGACTTTGCATATTCTCCCCGTGTTTGTGTGGGTTTTACCCCTACAACCCAAAAGATGTGCAGGGTAGGTGGATCGGCCACACTAAATTGCCCCTTAATTGGAAAAAATGAATTGGGTACTCTAAATTTATTTTTAAAAACGTTTGGCTGTTATTCTTTTCCAACAAACCTTAGATGCAAATTATATATAGAAACAAAGATAGATCAGAAGTGGTTCTAGGATTTGTAAATAATTCTGCAGACAATCTGCTCAGAACCAGTGATCAAATGTTAATGTTTTAGATAGGCTCCTCGTGCTTTTCAGAAAATTGATTTTATACTTTTGTCACCTGAAGTGTAACATCTACAGGAGTTAATGTTACAAGTAGTAGTTCAGTTACGTCGATTGGGTTGACCGAGCTCCTGTTATAGCTTGTTGTTAAATGGCAGCAGATTGAATCATTCAGCCATCGAGTCCACAACCTCTTCCCTAACCTTCAGTTTATTTTCATCCTCAAATATTTATCCAAATCCCTTTCGAAAGCTAATATTGAATCTATTTCCACTATTCTTTTGGGCAGTGTATTCAAATTCTAACCACCTGTTGTGTAAAAAGATTCTCCTCATGCCACCTCTGTTTTTTTTTAGTCAATTCTTTAAAAATTGCAATGATTTGATGCTTTGGCTCTATCCCTGACCCATGGCCTTTTCAACAAAGAGAGTGGAGACATGCAGAAATTACCCCTGATACATCACTGAGTCACCAAACCCGTACAAGCAAGGCTGACAATAATTAATGATTGCTTCCCGAGTTGGATATATTTCATATTACACAGATGATAGATGATTTATGACGGACAGGACAAAATTAATTTGAATGATTTATTTTGTGACATAAGTAAATCGATACAGAATGTTTTGTGGTGTGATTTCTGTGGAAATGAAATTTTTATCCTCATTGTAGAAGTGTTGCTAATTAAGGATGTAGGTCAGCGAACTGTTGTGTATTCATTTTACAACGGCTGCCCCCGACTGAATAAATCAGAAGCAACCTTTCATTTGTATTTTGATGTTGGCTTAAATTGTCCAGCAAATTCTTAGCATAGCCCTTTTGTTCTGTGGGCATAAATATAAAAGTAATGTTACTGCTCAGAACCAAAAAATTGTTTTAAATATGATAAATATTGTAGATTGAGGAAGTCCCAGCATATGGGACATGAAATGATACTGAGCATGAAGACTGAGAAGATCCCAGGTTTGGTCACCGGTTCAGTTATCTCATACAAGGCAGCAGGAGTGTCCACAACCATATGTTAAAAGGAAAATTAGAGTGTCTATTGATACCTTTGTGTTGGAGGTAGGTTGGGACTTACTGCAGATTTTAGTGAATTTTACAACCAGCAAAGTCTAGTTACCCAACAAACAGTTTGTTTAAATCGCATAGTACAGCAAATGGGAATAATAATCTTTATTAGTGTCACAGGTAGGCTTATATTAACCCGGTAATGAAGTTATTGTGAAAATCCCCAAGACGCCACACTCCAGCGCCTGTTCGGGTACACGGAGGGAGAATTCAGAATGCCCAATTAACCTAACAAACACATCTTTTGGGATTTGTGGGAAGAAACCAGAGGAAACCCATGTAGACACGGGGAGAGCGTGCAGAATCCACACAGTGACCCAAAACGGGAATCGAACCCGGGTCCCTGGGCTGTGAAGCAACAGTGCTAGCCACTGTGCTACCGTGCCACCCATTAATGGTGCCTCTATATACAGCCAGAAACTGCAGCAAAAGTACTCGTGACAGAAACTACATCAATGTTTCCTGATGAAAGTAGCAAAATGCAGTAAGTGGAGGTTCGTTAAATAATACTAATTGTTTATTTTTCCAGCAAATTACTGAGTGCAGGGTAGTCACATAAAAATGATGTGCATACAATGAATCCCAGGTGCTTACAGTGGTACCTCCAAGGTGTGATTGGTGGAGTAATTAACCAGTCATCTTCATTCTGGCAAAAATAATATTATACGCAGCTGAATTATGCAATGTATATCTTCAGGAGAGAAAACTGACTTGATTGTGGGTGGATGAATTATACACATTATATTTCTGCATAAATTGCAGTGCTTTTGAATTATTCATAGAATCCCTGCAGTGCAGAAAGAGGCCATTCAGGCCACCGAGTCTGTACCAACCCTCCGATAGAGCACTCTACCTAGGCCCACTCCCCCGTCCTATACGTGTAACCCTGTGCATTGATCATAGCCAATCCACCTAACCTGCACATCTTTGGATCTTGTGTTATTGGATTAATAATCCAGAGGCCTCGACAGAAAATGAGAGTCTAAATCCTACCAGGATAGTTTAAGGATTTGAATTTGGTTTTCAAAAAATATAGTTCTTAAAAAAAAAAATCTACTGGAAATAAAAAGCTGGTATCAATGAAAGTGACCATGAAACTATCAGATTGTTAAAAAAGCCCCGACTGATTCACTAATGGACAGTGGTCAGCCTGCGGAATTCACTTCTAGGGTTCACGTAGAATTCACATAGAGAAAGAAACTTGTGAACATTCAAGATTAAATAGATAGGTGGATGAAGGTAAAGGGTGTAAATTGACTTGCTTGCATCACGGGTGAATTCCCATTTCCATATTGTAATTTCCAAGTAGCGAAAGCCTAAAATATTCTGAGCTTTATGAGGATTAGCCTTTGTTTTTCCCTCTTATTATGACATGGATTGTAGCTTTTCTTTTTAGGTTTTTGCTTGGCTGTAACAAAAGGTGTACAGGAGTTGCCTCAAATCCAGGTGATCTTGTAGAGTAGTTTGTACAGAATGTTGGACAGTCTTGGTTTAGTTTCCTGCTGCACATATTTTCGTCCAGTATTAATTTAGTTTTGGCCAGGTTGAGCGAATTAATTTCTGTGAATAGTTCACATAATGCCGCTTTATTTTGCAGTCCAGTGAAGTTCTCATCTGCTGAATGCTGGGGCCGGGCAGCCAACATGGAACCACCCAGAGAACGTGGATCATCAGACTACACAATGGATGTCGGGATGGAACAGATGGACGTGACGGTCAGTGGAGAGGCATCCGCTCCACTGCCAATCCGACATCCCATGGGCGTGAGCTCTGTGCCTTTCAAAAAGCAAACGTATCCAGTGCCCCCAAACAGACCAGCACACCTGCGCATGAATCTATGACACCAGGTGAACATGGAAGGAAGGGAAGAAACCAATCATCAATGCAAGACTGCGCTTGTGCGAGCGCTAATCAAGTACAAATGTGAGAGTGTTTTTGGGAGGGTACCAAGCCTCCCTGCTTTCTCTCCCCCAACACCCTCTCAAAAACAACCATGGAAGTCTTGGTTCAGGACAGTTACTCAATGGAAACATATGCATCACTGATGGGGGGAGGGGGGGGGGGGGGTGAAAAAAAGGGAGATTAAAATAATTGGCGGGGTGATGAACATCTTAGTGAGACGCATGTACTGCATCAGTGTAGGGGCACTAATGTCCCACACAGCATTTCACCTCTTGAGGTTCTGCACTAGACGTTAACAGAAAAGTCCCGTGGCTCACCATCATTAATGGTGTTGAAGAAATCTTTCTGCTTAGGTGCCTGATGAACGCAGTATTACCAAAGGCAGAGTTGTTGCACGGCTTTGCCTGAATCTCTCAATCAAACTGCCGCTTGTGTCCAGAGGGTGGGGAAGGGTGCAAAGAATGCTGGGTGTGCCTGCATCCGGAATAGGAAAGATTGCACATTGTCATAATGTTATCAGAGCCCAAAGTCTCAGACACTCAATCTTGTATTGTAACACATTGGAGCCCGCATAAATACAGTTTATGGAAAGAGATCATGGATTAAAAAAGTCTATATGCTACGCTGTAATGCGTACAATGGTGATACAATTGTATTAACTCTTTTGTACATACAAGTCTTAAAAGCTTAAATTTGCTTTGTGTAGACTTAATGTTTGAAGAGGTTTAAAGTTTACCACATTATCTGCCTTTTTTGCCTACTGCAACTATACTCTCTTAGAGCTGTCTATTATCACAGTACTGCAATAGATCTGTCTTTTTTTTAAAAAAAGGGTAATACCATCTCCCAAGAGTGCCACCAAATAGGTGGTGATGTGCAACCAGCACTTTAATATCTGGCCCATTTGCGTTTCCTCAAGTTTAATCTTTTCTCCTTTTTACCCCCGTTAAAATTCACTGTTGTTCTCTTTAGAAATATGTTAACATGCTGGTACCCATGCCGCATATTTCTAGTGCAGTAGGCCCAATGCTGGTGTTCCTCCAATCGGCTGGATGTGGTAAGTATAAGGAGGAGATGAAGGAATTAAATTTTTAGACTCAAAAATCTTCCCTTCCTACATTCAAGCTCCTCAAAAGAGTCTGAAATTAAGTGTTGGCACCCTCACGTGGATAAACTGTGGCTCTGAGCAGGATGCTGCATCAAGCCCATCTATAAGATATGTTTTCCACAGCTACGGTACTTGTCTAATGTGTGTTCTGATTCCGTCATGCTATGTTCTAAACTTTCATGTCTGAATGTGTGGAGTGTAGTGTGTGCTGAAATTGTTTTCTTTTTACAAGCTGTTTTTTCCCCCACACCTGTCTCTTCTATTGAAATCAGTTGAGCCATAGGATACAAGCCATAAATGTCTTTACGCACGGAAAGGCAATCTGGCATGCCACAGGCCTTTTTCTGAGTACAAACCTATATGACAGCTTAAATCTTAAATCAAAGCTTAAAAGCAGCTGTTATATATACAGACTTTCATAGAGAGACATGAAAATGCAGTTCAGAAGCCATTCATTTCAGTGATTTTTATTGTCTTGCTAAATTTATAAATATTTAATCCCATTTCTTGTCCTTTGGATTGAAGAACTGTGTTCTCGTTAATTTAGGCTACTTGAATTTTGAATTTGTTTTGCTAAAGAAATTCCAGGACTTGATCATTATCTAAAGGATCATCTTTCCCAAACCTACATCATTAACAGCATTTTGCTTCTAGAAATGGATTAAAAGTCTTTCTTGGATGCTTCCCGACGTTTCTCAAGTAGAAAATCATGGCAAATGAAATGGCCTTACTGTGGGCAGAGTATACCAGCCTGAGGCATAAGAAATGGTAGCAAGAGACCACAGATTGGAGAGAGGAAATGGCTTCTTAAATGTGTTCAACCCTAAAGTTCGGTTTTATTTAGGACCTTAATTGCTGACTCCACCTTTTTATTTTCTCCCCTGCAATAATTCCATTGTGTTTTAAAGGCACGTGTTTTAAATAATCTCAAATCATATTATCCTGTTCTATTTTTCAGCAAAACTTTAGCTGAGAATTCCACTCCTGATTTGGGAAAACATGCAGGCAATTTGGGTCTTGCAACACAACATGAGTACCATTTTTAATTCTCAGTGTTATAGAAGTGGAAAGATTCGTGTTCTGGCATCGGACTTGCGCTGATCAGCCTATAATTTGCTGCAGAAACCTCAAGCTTCAGTACCGGATATTCAAACTTGCTGACACATGCTTGAATTTGTGATGCTGAGCGCATCACCCAATCAATCACACACCTTGGAACTGTCCACTTGACTCAGAAAATATGTGCCCAAGCTAGCATGCACACTCGATGACAACCTTGAAGTTGAGCATATTTGTCCAATCAGTCAACAAAAAATGCTAAGTATCATCATTGTTTTCTGTTCACTTCTCATGTTTAACTCCCACCAAAACTGCCTTCCTCAGCTTTGTTTGAAAATGGCCTTCTCTTAATCCGTGCTGCTGACTGTATATTAATTTGCCATAAAAGTCCTTTTACAGTTAATCAAGGCTATAATTCAGACTTAACTGCTCTAAAAGTTGCCGCAGTTGCACTTGGTTAAATTTTCTTTGGGCTGATTTGAAATGTTCAGCTCAAGAAATATCAAAATTTGCTCTTTGGCAAGGTTGCTGTGTGATCAGCTGGCAGGGCACGCATTGAAGTGCGGGTGGCATCTCTCCTCCTCTTCTCTCTCTCTCTCTCTCTTTCCCCCTGCCCTGCCGCTGATTCACACATCAGCTCCTCATGGTGACACGACAGATTGGATTTTTTAATTTAAAAAGTTTGTGGTTTGTGGTCCCATCACTGCTGCAGCGCAAGTGGCTCCCAACAAATTGGCGTACCCGACTGAGATTGAACCATTTGGCATGGTCAGCTTGTATGTAATGCACTTAATGCGGTGTCATGTGAGAATTGGTTTGGAGCAATTTTAACAAGCTTCCTGTGTGAGATGCTGTGAAACTGTAAACTCCCAGAAGTAGCCACATTTGTCAGCAAACATCCTCGAGGAAGAGGGCAGTTGTGCTCTTAACTCGAAAGCTCAGTTGAAGTCATGATTTTTTTTACCGAAGTTTTAAACTTAACATCTTAAGTTTACAAAGGCATAACTACCTCTCACCTTCGTTATTCAACTTTTTTCAATGACTTCAAAAACTGTCTTTTTTGTATTTTAGTGCTGAAACCTGTAAATTTCTATTTAACTCTATATAAAAACAATCAACAAAGGCTGAAGCCCAGTGTATACACCTCCCTTCAAATCTACTGTTATTAATAATGAAAGAGATACTCTCTGTACAATCAGGTCTGTTGTTTCTGAGTATGTCCAGTTCCATTATGTGATGATGGGTATGGAGAATTTGCAAAGATTTTTGGATTGAATTCCATGATTCCATTCATTTTTGAATATAATCTGAAAAGCCAGAGGCCATGAATGAATGCACTCGTATAATTGAATATTCCCATTGCCCAAGTAACTTGTTTCTATATTTCAGCATACAAATCAAATCAGTTACCTGTGTTATATCTGAGAAATAATGTCTGCTTAACCTATAAATGCATCCAAAAAATGACAGTTTTATAAATGTCAAGTTCTAAGTAATTTTGAAACAAATTTCCTTTGAGTGTACTGGAAATTGGGCCTCTTAGCTCAGACGGGCTATTATGCCTTGGATGACTTTGCTGAATCATTAAAATTGGATCATGCACTTGCTAGGAGCTGGGAAATGGGTTGCAGGTGCCCTGGGCTGTGGCCACGAGAGCTGACATGCTGGATGTAGCAAGGCTGAGAGAACAGTGGCTGCATGTTCCCCATCACTTGTCTCATTGTGTTCCGTAAGCACTGCATGATGGGAGTGGATCTATCGGATTATCAAAAGATGCATTTACCCAATGGACTATTTGGGAAGGTTGGGTGGGTGGGGGGGGGGGAGAATAGACTTGCTATGTGGATCATGCTAGTTGACATTTTGTCATACATCAGTACCGCTTCACATCCACTGTTGACCGATCACCGAAAATAGCAATGAATCACTTAGTTCTGCAGTTAGTCTCTCGCCTTCTATGATTCTTTATTTAGCAATCTGCAATCATGTAAAGGCCAATATGTTTTTCAAGATTGTAATTACAGAGCACTAAAACGCATGTTGGAATGAGTTTTGGTGTCATTTATTAAATAAAATCCAACACTTACAAAGAATTGTGCTGAACTTTATCTCAGTTTAAGATTTTTGTATCATGAGCTTTTTGTGACATCTGGGGAACTTTCTTAAAAGTATTGAACACCTCAGTTTAAGGAGCTATAATTAAAGTCTGCTTTGGCTTTAATTCGATTCTTTCAAATGCTAACTTTTACAGCCTGATCTCTTTTTCTCTCTTCTCTCCCCCCCCCCCCATTTTGAAAAAGTCTAGAGGAGTTAAGTTTTGGGGGGGGGGGGGGGTGTTTCGCATCTTGATTCATTGTAATGGTTGGATTTCTGAAGGGCTATAGACAGTTTACAAACATTTGCTGAGTGACTTAAATTGATGTCTGATCTTCTGACGGGCGATATAGCATCAGGGAGAATGTCCTTGAGAATAAACTTGCTAAAACGCCCATTTGGATAATTCAACTCGCAATTGATTGTAATTCCCCTACCATTGGCCGACATGCTCACTGTGTATGATTCATGTACATAGCCGTGGCCACTAGTACAGTGGTGTAGGGATTCTTTTAAGAGAGGTGCACAATCAATTTTGCATGCAGGTAATAGTTTCGTAGAACTCTTGTCTTGCCCTGAACTTTTAATGAGTTGGTATTTGGATATGTTGTTCAGAAAGAACAAGGAGTTTCTGCCCTCACCACACACCGTTCCCCAAACACTTCTTGCGGTGGTCTTTCCTCAGACTGGGGGGGGGGGGGGGGGGGGGGGGGGAGAGAGAGGCATCCAACACTTTATTGGGGGAGGGGAGGCTGAAAACACATTTCCGTTCTGATGTTTTTAGTCATGGTGGACACTTGGGTTCATGTCAAGTTCAAACTATGCAAATTACTCCCCCCCCCCCCCCCCAACCCGTTCTATTTTTTTTGTAAATAATGAAAAGGCTCAAACTCAATATAGATTTAATTTCAAAATTGGGCTTTGTATTTCAACAGATTTATAAATGTTTGGGTCGATCCTTATTTTTGTATAATAGGTTTGCAATTTAATTGTAGTGCAAACATTTTGTAAATTGCTTCCTCCCTCCCCTGGGGGTTTATTTTGTAGATTTATTGGTTTCTTTGTCATTTTTAACTCTTAAATTTGTGGAGAAGTGGGGAGAGATATCAATTTGTTTTTTAATCAAAGCTTTAAAACTTTTATGAATGTATAGTCTTTATAGGCTACTAAATTTATTTTTGTCTGTAAATGTGGCGATGGACGCTGCCATAATGTTTATTCGGGTTTGCTCATTAGATGAAGAGGTAGAAATTCATGTAGACGTATTCGTACTTCACCAATAGCTTGCCACCCACCGCTACGCGGTTGGTGCAGCGCTCCAGTGTGTGAGCAGTGGGTTGGATCGCTGCAAAGCTGTCAACTCCATCCCTTGCGGGAAGATCCAACCCACTGCGATTGGCTTGGATGGTCAACAGCTGTGTCCACACTTCAGCTGTATCATTCTCTCGATTTGCCTTGTTCCTGGTGGGGAAACCTGGGGCCTAGGACCTGGAATAAGAATCTTAGTCTCACTCTAAAGTTTAGTAAAAAACCTCGATCGGGTTTTATATTATAACTTTATAACTTCAAAACTGTCTTGTACCAATGTTGTAGTGTAACATTGGAGCCTAAACAAATTGTTTTGGGTCTTTAGACAGTTCTGAAAATATAAATATTCTAAAACTGCATTTTTAAAAAATCATTTCAATTTAAATGTTGCAAAGAACAGGGAAGTGCGTGCCTGTTTGTTTCTTCCTGGTGATATTTTTGGCATGAACTAACGAGTGCTTGAATTATCATTGTGGTTAAGCTCCAAGTGTACTCACTTTCTCTAGGAATATCGTCAAGCAAGTGATGAAATTCATCTTAACCTGTGGTAATTTGCTCGATTAATGACGGGGAATTAATAATCAGTTTGTGTCCAGTTCACCCTCGCACCTCTTCTACAGCAGCCTCACCCACACTGGAAATCAAAACCAAACTAGTAGACCCACCCTTTCTCACCAACTGATAGCTGCAAGGCACTGGATTAGTTCAGGGTTCACGCTATTATTGGCTTTGTTAACATATGTGAGTGCATCATGTTGTTTTACCTGCTTTATTTTTAAAGAAAGATGACTGAATTTTAGAACAAAGGCATGAGCTCAAGGATTCAATACAATGAATTTCTTACCTCTGCCCTGATAGATGCGGAATTGATCACAGGCTTCCACAGGAATGGGAAATCAAAGGCTGTGAGGCAGTGAGGTTATTCTTGTGAAACTACTTGCACCTGTCCAGGATGCGCCATTGGCAGCTCCCTTGAAGCAAAGCCAGAAAAGGACAGCTCCAAAACATTAAAACCATGGAATCCTTAAAAGTATTGTATAGCGATGCAAGTTTTTTTTTGTGCCTTTCACCTTTCTGTTGCTGGGAAGCACCATTAGCCTTCCAATGACTCCACCAACTCCATTCGTAAAAAATTAGCTTTGGTTTGCCATTTTGCTCTGGAGGGCAACACAGTTGAACTCTACTGTCCAGTTACCCCACACACGTATTTACACTAAATGGTCACAGACCCACAACACCCTCCTGCCCAGCACCTCAACTCCACCCCTTTGAGGACAATGAGGTCAAGTTAACTGAATCAGTACAAATAAGGGATTGAGGTTTTCACACTGCTCCCATGTATGTTTCGCTGCCATATTATGTGCAGTGTTCTCTCGCTGGTTCTTTAATCATCTTTTAATCAGAGCAGTAATTTGGAAACAATTGTATTGCATGAATCTTCTCATATTTGAGATGCAGCAGAATCCTTCCCGATTTATTCGAGTCATTATTGCCATAATCTTTGTTTCATTACTGTCTGTAATCTTACTTGCTGGCCAAGTATTGCAATTAGCTTCATCATTTAATATCCATTTGATGTGATGGCATGATGGATTGTCTGTATAATGTAATGTTCCACAGACTAGAACGTAGGTTCATTCATGCCCTCAGTTGGAAGGTCCTGAAGCCCCATGTAGAGGCCTGGTGCTCTGCAACAGAAGGAAGATTGAGACGCTAGACATCCTATGCTGCTACTCGTACACAGATCTGAGACCAGTTTGCCTGCTGATCTGAAAAAGTAGGGCACAAGAAAAGGGGAATATGACACCTTGTTTTTAAAAAATATATATAATTTCATCATCTCCGCAATGTGCTAAGTTTAAAAAGTTAAGAGTGCTCCTTGGGTATGGTGAACATGATTCAACTGTTGAGTACAAAGGCATTCCCTTCTAATCTTTTTTTTGGATGAACTCATGGTGCAGTGAATAATCTAATTGTGTGACCAGCTGTCCTCTGCAATATACTTTTATCCATATCTGATTATCTCTCAATCTTATTTGCATAAACTTCATAGATACTTTTATAGTTATCTTGTTGCAGAACTATGCAGAAAAACTGCAAATGCTGGAAACCTGAAATAGAAATGACTAGAAAAGCACAGCACATCACAATCTGTCAGGACTGACATTTTGAATATGACCTCAGTTTATTACTAAGGGTCCCATCCAAAGTGTTAGTCAATCTTTTTGTCATTATCTTTGTCTCATGAGATTGCAAACTTGAAGGCTTCAACAAAAGGGAAGTCTTATCTATTTTTTTTGTTTTGCAATAGCCTCATTTGAAGCCTTTTTCCTCTCCCAACTAAACCAAAACACCGTGCACTGGATTATAAGGGACTGGATGATATTGCTTTTTGGGTTGGATATGAATGTTATAATGCTGTACATACAAATATCAGGGAATTCCTAAAGTTATCAAGGGGTTTCATATTTATTTTGTGCTTTATTCAAACTATAGCCAACCTCCGTGCAGATACTTTCAATTGATCATCCATCAGGATATCTTTTTTTAATTGAAAAATAATTTGTAGGATAAGTGAAGGGCACAATTAGCCTGTCAATCAAGTCTCAAATGCTTAAACACAGAAAGCGGGCTTCATATTTGTTGAATGGTCTTATTGTATAACCACTGTGGGCATTGATTTTTGACTTGTACCATCATTACGTATACCAGCATGTAAAGACGTTCAAAGCCAATACTTATGCAAATTCTGACAATAGAACTGTAGCAACCCAGATTGTTGGCTATTTGTGGCTCAATTGTGACTGTTACAGATATTGAAGAGGTCTACCTTAATTGTGAAGTTACCATTCTTGCATTTGTTGAATGAATTGGAGTTGGGGATTGGGATGAATGACTTTGTAAAGCTACGGTTGGCAGCTGTGCTGGTGGAAGCCAGAGCCCATTTACTATGACTGGTAACGCCAACATTTCCGGCTTGCCTCGATCATATGCATGTGGCATGTGGAGATTGCCAAATTTCTAGTGACCAGCAAAGAGACAAACCACAATATTTTACCAACATTGTGTAAACTAGTTAATGTAAACCGTTTCAAAGGGAGGCTGAATGTGGTAGCAACTGCTGAATGTATTGTGATGACCAATTTTCACTTTATTGAAGCCACTTATCACGGAGTCGTTAAATTTATCTTGCTTTCTACAATCATCTGTATTTGTGGCCACTTATGTAGCAGATTGTCAAACAGATAGTTGCACATGTTGATTATTGATTAAGGTTAATGGTATAAGAAATAGATATTATAAAAGCAACGCAGGTAAAAAGGGTATTCCCCGAAAGTGTGATGGAACTATAATTGCAGCTGAATTTTTGCTAAATTAGGGCTTCAGAACTTTTGACAGCTTTTCTTATTTTTAAAATAAATTTAGAGTAGCCAATTATTTTTATTTTCCAATTAAGTGGCCAATCCACCTAACCAGCACATTTTTGGGTTGTGGGTGTGAAACCCACACAGACATGGGGAGAATGTGCAAACTCCACACAGAGTGACCCAGGGCCGGGATTCGAACCCGGGCCCTCAGCACCACAAGCCCAGTGCTAACCACTGCGCCACATGCCACATTTGACAACTTTTCTGACTCTAATGCATTCACAAGTACCAGAGAACTGTACAACCTGCAGCCACCCCGATCTGGGAGTATGTTCAGATGCCATCTCCCAATTAGATTAAAGGAATTCAGCTGGAGAAAGTTGGTGTTTTTAGTGGAACTTAAGAGTGGTAGGATATCACTATTGCCATTATATTTGTTATGCTGTGCTTGACTGGATGTCTCAGTAGGACACCCTTCTTTCATGTTCAATTGGCATTTTGAGCATTCATTTGACAATAGTTGCATGGACAATCCTGTTGGTTACAACAAGGAGTAGGACAATTCAATTCTGCACAATAATTAACATAAAACTCGAGGTTAAACAATCTTTGTCCCACCTATGATTCCAACTCCCGAAAAAAAAAGCACAAGTATCTCACCCTAACATTTTATATGTAGAACATTGTATCTGATCTTGGATGACTTTTCCCCTCCTCCAAGATCGGTATTTTGGCACGGTGCTTTACTGCTAAAGAATCTTGCCTCATTATGCCGCTAGGACTACGTTATTTAGTTGCCTGAGTAAAAATGGTGTGACGCTACATTTTTTTCTCTCCATGCTAATCATCTTGTATCTAATCAGCTGTATTACTGAAATAAAACTTGGTCAATGAATGAACAGCTGTAAAATCCCATTAAAGGTAAAGTTGAATGAACCTAGTCTTTGTTTTGTTTGTTTGCGATTGGGTTTTAGGTTACAAATGATATAATGATGGCAGTCACTGAATTTGGCAATTGAGACCACATAACATGACCATCAGGCACGGTGTTCAGATGAACTTGAATTCATTTTTAATATATATATCACAATTGTCATAATATCTTTATTGTCACAAGTAGGCTTACATTAACACTGCATGAAGTTACTGTGAAAAGCCCCTAGTCACCACATTCCAGCGCCTGTTCGGGTACATAGAGGGGGAATTTAGAATGTCCAAATGATCTAACAGCACGTCTTTCGGAAACCGGTGTACCCAGAGGAAACCCACGCAGACACGGGGAGAATGTGCAGACTCCGCACAGTGATCCAAGCCGGATTTGGAACCTGGGTCTCTGGCGCTGCGATTACAGTATCAATCCATTGCCAACAAATAATGTACATTTACAAGTACTTGGGGCAAAGTAACTGATTTAAGGAATAGGTCCTTTGACCTGCGCATGGATTCCTGCAGTGCTGTTTCTTTAAACCATTGGATTTGCTTTTGATTTGTTTTACTTCAAGCTGGGGTTGTGAGATATAGAGGAATCTTACTCCTTAATGCAAAGAGCCTGGACTAATGTGCAGTCAATTCCAGCCCACTTCTATAAAATCCCTACAGTGCAGAAGGAGGTCATGTGGCCCATCAAGTGTGCACAGATCCTCCGAAAGAGCACCCTACCTCGGCCCAATCCCAGTAACCCCACCTAAACTTTTGACAATAGGGGGCAACCGAGCATGGCCAATGCAGCCAACCCGCACATCTTGGAATTCAGAGCACCCAGAGGAAACCCACGCAGGCACGGAGAATATGCAAACGCCTCGCACAGTCACCCAAAGTCTGAATCGGACCGAGGTCACTGACACTGAGGCAACAGTGCTAACCACGGCCACCCACAGTTACAACACGGGTGAAATTAGATTGTATTTTAAAATGCCTAAGATCCTTGGTTGAGACCAATAAACTAGTCACCAGGTTGTAACTTTAAAACACAAAAGCTTTTATTATGTTAAGTATGATTAAACGGACAGTAGTTGCAACTGACTACCTACTACCCTTTGTAAACCATATCCCCCTCTTCCTAACTCTCCCCATTGTCTACACACAAGCAACACAGGAGGGAAAGGGTGGTACATCCTTCTAGGCTTGAGATGGTTTTCTTGACTAGGTTGTCGACTTTCTCTGCAGCTTCTGCATCATTTCAGGTTTACAGCAAAGGATGTGCCAGGCACCTGCTACTTTCAGAACGGCAGAGCCGTTCTTTCACTTCAGCAAGCAGGAGAGAGACACCATCCCTTTCACTTCCAAGGTCTAAACGCTTCTGCTCCTTTCTCTGGTGCAGGAACCAATCACTGATCGTTGGCTGACAGAACGCTGGCCAACCCATCAGTTGCCAGTTAGCAAATTAAACCAAGTCCCTCCAAAGCTGGTTCCTATGATCCAGTGCTGAGGAGTCTGACTTCCTTCCAAAATACAAAACCTGGGAAGTGATCTGGCTGCTTCAACTTTGAGATTTCTGCTTTAACGGCATATCCTGGTTATGGGTCCACGGACCAAAAATAACAATAAAAGAAATGGGAACTAAGGATTCTTACACATTTATGACTTTAGTTGAAAAAGGATGAATATGTTCGCATGTTTCTGATCTCATTTGTTACAATGTGGGAGGTACCTGTCAAACAACTCGCAGCTACTTCAATAGGGTGATCTGATGGTGACACTATGGAGAAAATAGGGATTATCCCTGATGGACAGAAAATTGGAACATTGCCTAACCAACATACCAGTCAGCAGCCTGGGGTGAGTTTACCAGCAGAGTATCCAGTGAAGAAAAGGACCATGGCATAGGGGAAAAACATAACACTGCAGAGGATAACGTGGAAAATAAAATAATGCATATTGTTTAAAACATAAGTAGAATTGTTAACTAATATTACAAGTTTCTTGAATGTAATCAGTCATAATGACACTGAACATCTCATGATATCAAGAATGCATATTTCAATGTCTTGATTGAAATCTGAATTTTGAATGGTCAGTAACCTAGCAGTAGTGAAAGCCTTACTACTGTTCTAAATCATTTATGACCTCCACAAGCTCTGGCCCTAGAGGTCCCAGCTTCAGACTGCACCATCTTGATAATGGGTGGCAGCATTCTGAATTGGCAAACTACTATGTCATTGAGGAAGTAGCAATGGTGGGCGGGCAGACATTCAACCACAGTTGGGGTATTCTGTCCAATTCTGGCACAAAAAGATTTGCAAGACAAGCCTGCGCGACCATGCTGTCCGTCTAAACTAAAATCTTCTACATTTCTGGAGTCCGTATCCCTCTATTCCCATCCTATTCATGTATTTGCAAGATGCCCCTTAAACATCACTATCGTCCCTGCTTCCACCACCTCCTCCGGCAGCGAGTTCCAGGCACCCACTACCCTCTGTGTAAAAAAAACTTGCCTCGTACATCTCCACTAAACCCTGCCCCTCGCACCTTAAACCTATGCCCCCTAGTAATTGACCCCTCTACCCTGGGGAAAAGTCTCTGACTATCCACTCTATTTATGCCGCTCAGTTTTGTAGACCTCTATCAGGTCGCCCCTCAATCTCCGTCGTTCCAGTGAGAACAAACCAAATTTATTCAACCTCTCCTCATAGCTAATGCCCTCCATACCAGGCAACATCCTGGTAAATCCCTTCTGCATCATACAAACACCTTTGTCCAAAGGATGCCGAATAACGACGAGTCCGAATACAGGAGGGAGATAGAGAACCTAGTGGAGTGGTGTAACGACAACAATCTCTCCCTCAATGCCAGCATAACTAAAGAGCTGGTCATCGACTTCGGAAGCAAAGTACTGTACACACCCCTGTCAGCATCAACGGGGCCGAGGTGGAGATGGTTCGCAGTTTCAAATTCCTAGGGGTGCACATCACCAAAAATCTGTCCTGGTCCACTCACGTCGACGCTATCACCAAGAAAGCACAACAGCGCCTATACTTCCTCAGGAAACTAAGGAAATTCGGCATGTCCACATTAGCCCTTACCAACTTTTACAGATGCACTATAGAAAACATCCTATCGGGCTGCACCACAGCCTGGTATGGCAACTGCTCGGCCCAGGACCGCAAGGAACTTCAGAGAGTCGTGAATACCGCCCAGTCCATCACACGAACCTGCCTCCCATCCGTTGACTCCATCTACACCTTTCGCTGCCTGGGGAAAGCGGGCAGCATAATCAAAGATCCCTCCCACCCGGCTTACTCACTTTTCCAACTTCTTCCATCGGGCAGGAGATACAGAAGTCTGAGAACACGCACGAACAGACTCAAAAACAGCTTCTTCCCCACTGTCACCAGACTCCTAAATGACCCTCTTATGGACTGACCTCATTAACACTACACCCTGTATGCTTCAACCGATGACGATGCTTATGTAGCTACATTGTATATCTTGTGTTGCCCTATTATGTATTCTAATGTATTTTATTGTATTTTCTTGAATTTTGTTTAATTCCTTTTTCTTCCATGTACTGAATGATCTGTTGAGCTACTTGCAGAAAAATACTTTTCACTGTACCTCGGTACACGTGACAATAAACAAATCCAATCCAATCAAAAATGAACCTAACTATAGGCTTTATCCTTCCAGGCACAGAAATATTATCTGGGGCTGGTTTAGCACAGGGCTAAATTGCTGGCTTTGAAAGCAGACCAAGGCAGGCCAGCAGCACGGTTCAATTCCTGTACCAGCCTCCCCGAACAGGCGCCGGAATGAGGTGACTAGGGGCTTTTCACAGCCTACTTGTGACAATAAGCGATTTTCATTTAATTTAATTTTCGTATTAAATTGAACCCACTTAAAACTATCCCTTATATTTTGTGTTTGCCTGCACAAATATAAATCCCTTGGAACTACCTTTGTTTTCCTAACACAGTTCATCTTATAGAGGCTACACACTGCTGGCACTATGCTTTAGTGGTGGGAGGGCGTTAATGTTGAAGGTGGTGGTTGTGGTGCTTTGTCCTTGAAGGTGTTGAGCTTCTTGTGTTGTTGGAGCGGCAGTTATCCAGGCAAGTGGTGGATATTCTAGCATGTGCTTAACTTGTGCCTTGCAGATGGTGGACAGGCTTTGAGAAGTCAGACAGTGAGTTACTCGCTGCAGAATTCACAGCCCCTGACCTGCTATTGTAGCCACAGTATTTATGAGGCTAGTCCAGTTCATTCTCTGCTCAATGGTAATCCCCAGGATGTTGGTAGTGGGATATTCAGCGATGGTAATCCATTGAATGTTGGAGGGGAATGGTTAGATTCTCTCTTGTTGGAGATGGTTATTACTTTGTATTGTGGCGCAAATGTTACTTTCTTTTTATTGGCCCAAATATTGTCCAGGTTGTACTGCATATGGATATGAACCGGTTCAGTGTCTGAGGAGTTGTGAATTGTGCAGAAAGTTGTGAAAGCAACCATGGACATGGTCTCTCACCTGAGGAACTCCTGTCATGTTGTACTGGAACTGAGATGATTGACTTCCAACAACATCCAGCTTCCTTTGTGTTAGGCCGATGACTCCAATTGATCCTGATTCCAACTAACTGCAGTTTTGCTAGTTGCCACAGTTGATCAAATGTTGTCTTTATTTCAAGGGCAGTCACTCTCACTCTCACCTCTTGAGTTCAGCTCCTTGTCCATGTTTGGACTAAGGCTGTAATGAGGTCAGAAGCTGAGTGACCCTGGCGGAACTCAAACTGAGCATCACTGAGAAAGTTATTGCCGAAGAAGTTCTGCTTAAAATTGATGACACTTTCATGCACTTCCTTGATGATTGAGAGTAGACTGATGAGGCCATGTTGGACATTTCCTGCTTTTTGTGGACAGGGCATACCTGGGCAGGGTGTCTTGTGGTGCAGTGGGTGGTGTCCTTGCCCAGAGCCAGAACATCTGGGTATCGAGTCCCACCCTAGGACCAGATGGTCAAGGAAGGTACATGCATAACATGGCCAAAGAGGTAGTGCATCAACCTGCAAATGGCAGGTGATAAGAGCGGAAGAGACAACTGGTCAATCATGCTTGTGTGGAGTAGCACCTTGCAAGCTATAAGCCTTTGGCAACAGGCTTGCGACCTTTTCCAGGAGAATAAATTGCTATGGGACTATATGAACTATCTCAGTGTAAGGGGATAGTTGTGCAGTCTCCTCCTGTTGTTTAAGTGTCCACTATCATTTATGTTTGGATGTGACAGGACCGCATGCCTCTTCATTGAACCAAAGTTGATCTCAAAGTAAATGTGAAATGGGGGGTATGCTGGGCAATAGGATTAGATTGTGGTTGTGTACAATTCTGTGATGGTCCACAGCACATGGATGTCCAGTTTTGGTGGTGGAGCACATAACATGATGGAGAATATCCTCCTCATTGTGAAGATTCGACTTTGTCACCCCAAGGCCCATGCAGTGTTTGCCCCTACCAGTACTGCCATGGAGAGATGCATCTGCAACAGGTAGGTTGGTGAAGATGAGGTCAAATAGATGTTTCCCTCTTGTTACAATAATAATCTTTATCGTCACAAGTAGGCTTACATTACAATGAAGTTACTGTGAAAAGCCCCATGTCGCCACATTTCGACACCTGATCGTGTACGCATAGGGAGAATTCAGAATGTCCAAATTACCCAACGACATGACTTGTGGGACGAAACCGGAGCACCTGGTGGAAACCCATGCAGATACAGGGAAAATGTGCAGCCTCCCCACAGACACTGCCCCAGTGGGAATCAAACCAGGAGCCTGGCACTGTGAAGCCACAGTGCTAACCACTGTGCTACCCATACAGCTGGCTCCCTCAACACCTGCTTGTAATTGAAAATACAGAAAAAATGTGTCATTTGAAACATGGAAGTCTGGCAATATCTGGTCTGAGAGGATACAGGGAAAGATCCCACAAAAGGTTAATAGCAGCTGCAAAGAGCAGGATTATAAAATGCAGATTCTTGCTCACAAGCAGGCTTATCAAATACACAGGTTTCATGTAATAAGCTAAAACAATGGCTCACACCTTCATGGAAAGTAACTATCTCAGGAAGCATCTGGAAAAGCATGGATGAGAGTTTCAATTGAATTAAGTGACGAATGTTTAAAGCAGGCAGGTCTTTCAAGTGAAATGAAATGAAATGAAAATTGTTTATTGTCACAAGTAGGCTTCAATGAAGTTACTGTGAAAAGCCCCTAGTCACCACATTCCGCCGCCTGTCCGGGGAGGCTGGTACGGGAATCGAACCGTGCTGCTGGCCTGCTTGGTCTGCTTTAAAAGCCAGCGATTAGCCCTGTGAGCTAAACCAGTTAAATTTTAGCATACAGCTAAAAGCAAAGTTTCACACCTTAATTGAAATAAACTCTCTTAGTAAACAGCTGGAAAGGATCGATGATGTTCAGTCGAATTTGGTGTCAATTCTAAAGTGTAAAATTCTACGAACATCAAGTCAATTAAAAGAAAATTGGAGACGACCTGTCTACGAGAGACATAATTTAAAGTCAAAATCAAAGGCAAAGTTATGAGCTGGGGACAATTGGAAAATTAAACGATTCAAAATCACAGAAATAAAAGTTAACTATTGAAACCAAAGCATTTTTAAAATCAGATCTGAGAGGAGATGTTATGCCCAAAATGAATAATTAATGGTATTAAAATGTTTACATCAAAGATACTTTTTAACTATCAAAGTGAAACAAGCTTATTTACAATAAAGTCGTTAAAACTGAATAACTCTTCGAAAGAGAATATAAACCAGAAGGGGACAGCCAGCAGAGCCAGCACTCACAGCTTGGTACATGGGAAGGATAGGACACAGCAACAGAGTTCACCAGCGAATACATCTCAAGAAGACCAGACTTTAAAGAAGATTGATTGTCAAGGTGGGCCTGAAGGTCCCTTCAACCAACAGGAAGGATCCAGAAGCAAGATCTTTTTACCTTTCTGTTAAGAAAGTGTTTACAGCTTTAAAAAAAAAAAATTAGAATAAAATAACTTAAAAGTTTTAACCTGAAACAGTGGTTATTAGCCTCCTTTACTTACTTAATAACGCAGGACCCAGGACATCGATGCTACTAAGGGGTAAGTAGGTAAAATTCTTCGGTGAAGGTATGGGTTATACCAGGGGATAACTTGAAAATATAGTTTGACCTGAATAGCACCCACCGAAGCGGAGTCAGGGAGTGAGAATCCCTGTTCACCATTTAGAATATCGACCCTTTTTTGGTATAGGGGGAATTCTAAGAATAGTGGTGAGTTTTAACTTCATGCTGAAGACACAATCTATGTCCTTTAGGGTCCAGCCAGCTCGGTCTGTGATGGTACTACATCCCAACATAAAAGAAAAAAGCCAGAAATACAGATTGTTTCACAGGCTGTATAACTTGGGATTTAGCTAAATTCTGGTGCTTTCGTACTGGACTGTTTAATGCAAGTATCAAGCTTTTACAGAACTTCAGAAGCATGTTCAAAACCTTCAGATGCATGTTCAAAGCTTAAAAAAAGGTCAATTTGAATTTGAAATTTACTAATTCAACAAGAATATTGTAAAGAAACATTTTTGTGGTGTACAAAGATGAGCTTGAAATCAGCCAAATGGGGATTTCTCAAGAAAGCAAATGTGAACCGGAGAACGATTAAGATGGATATAAAAGACCGCTTCTTACACCTTTACAAGGTGATTCCTTGTTGCCTATTTGAGTTGTTACTGACAGATGTGCTGAGATTGCTTTAATAGACTAAAATAATTACAACTTGAAGATGTGCATTAGTTCCTGATCGGTTTATAAAATTAATCATCAAATTAAGATTGGACGGTGTCAGCTGGAGGGAAGTTCCCTTGCAATGTATTTGACTTCCGCTCACTGGCCCGGTACTTTTCTGTGACACGTACCCTCCCCTGGATTCTTCTAAACAAGTTTCCACTTGTTGATGAAGCTATTGACCCCCGTATTGAATATGTTGTTTTGATACTTTTTTGATTTTTCTAATTAAGGGGCAATTTTAACATGGCCAATCCACCTACCCTGCACATGTTTGGGTTGTGGGGGTGAGACCCACGCAGACACGGGGCTAATGTGCAAACTCCACACAGACAGTGACCCGGAGCTGGGATCGAACCGGGTCCTCGCCACCGTGAGGCAGCAGTGCTAACCACTGCACCGCTGTGCCACCCTTTGTTTTGGTACATTTAGGTATTCTTTACAGTCAGAGCAAATAAAGGATGCTTTCTCAAGACAAGTAAACACCAAGTCATTGCCAGATAAATCATTTTATTTATAATTCTTCAAATCTAGATGAGACTGGGAGAGAATATTCATTTCATACTTCTCTCACAACATGTATTCTACCAAGTAAAATAAACCAAATTTAAAAACCACAAACATTAAAAGGAAGTTACTTAAATCCAAAACCAATCAGAAAGAAAGCACTCATCTAAAGTAATTGTAACAATTTATAAGCTGGTGATTTAATTTGATTTCATTGAAATTGAATCACACCCCATGAGCGGATATAGTAGAAATACAGATTAGATTCCGGTGTTTGACCCACAACCCGTTAGGGATACAAATGCTGAGACTTGGGAGCTACAGAACCAGTTCACAGCCAGCAGCATCTGATTCACCCCGTCTGGTTGGAATGTACACCCTGTGACAAAGAGCGATCCCTCTACCTGTTTGCTTGCCCGTACTCTAAGGATCCACAGCAAATAGGACATTGTGTGTTTGGGGTACACAGGGGGTGGAGTGAATACTTTTTTCAATATAAATTTAGAGTACCCAGTTCATTCTTTTTCAATTAAGGGGCAATTTAACGTGGCCAATCCACCTACCCTGCACATCTTTGGGTTGTGGGGGTGGGACCCACACAGACATGGGGAGAATGTGCAAACTCCACACGGAGAGTGACCCGGGGGCCGGGATCGAACCTGGGTCCTCGGTGCCGTGAGACAGCAGTGCTAACCACTGCGCCACCGTGCTGCCCCTGGAGTGAATACTTTCTTAAAACACTTATTTTTAAAAGAAATCTACTCAATATTTTAAAAGTAGATCCACCAGCAGTAGTTAGCTTCCCTGAGGGAGAAGGGACGGAGGGTATTTCACCTCAATACAGTGACATTTTTGGCATAAGAGTTTACGCATGATTCCACATTTTCTTTTTCCAGTACCTTTATTTTAAAAAACTAGGTAGGTAGCGATATTGGGGTTTTATATTTTCTTTCAGAAACACAATTGAGAAATTGCACACGAGGCACAAAGCCCTTGTAAAGTTGATTGAAAATTTAAGAATCAAGAATGAATGTGAAACTACATGTGACTATGTGAATTCCCGACTCAGTGTAAAACCTCTTGTAAGGCAGTATGGGGTTTTAAAACTTAGTAACACTGGCTAAATTTTGTTCCCACCCTCTCCCCAACTCTGAGGAAATGTCATTCCCTGAAGCACAGGATTTTAAACTGGGACAGAACAAAAATAAATAATCCAGCAAGTCCAGCTCCCACCAAGAGATTTAGACAGGTAGCAATACTGCTTGTTGACCATCCAAGCACTTCAGACTCAACCTGACAGCCCCATTAAGGTTGCACTGCATGTGGTGTGAGATGCCCTTCTGAAGGTAGTGGTGGTCTGAGGTTGCTTGGTAATGGGAGGCAGAAAGGGACCTCAATATAGAGATATGCCATTTGTTTTGTCAAGTTGCTATGAAGCCAAAATCTCTGCAGTGGCATAGCTTTACTTGGTTGGAAGAATCTGGTAAAGAGCTTTTTTTTTTGGTAGGAATCGGTCCTTCCATAGTAAAGACCAAGCATTATTGGAGAGAGAGAGAGAGAGAGAGAGTGAGAGTGAGGATAGAGCGAGTGAGAGCGAGAGAGGATATTTTCACCCAAATCCACAGGTGCACTTGGGAGATGACAAGATAGTGATTAATTTGGGGAAGTCTTAGCCATTTCCTCTCTTCCCATTCCTGCTCTTCACTATTAGAGAAATAAGCTCAGGACTGTTCAAAACAAATTAACACATTCTAAAATGATAAATGTCAGTTTCTCGATTAACACAAAGTAAAACTGCTTTCAATGATGCACATCATGATTCAACTGTTGTAAAATGATTCTGCAAATATATCTGAAGGCAAGTCTTGAGGTTTCGATAGTAACTTACAAAACGTGCTCATTTAGACTCTTGTCATTTTTCCTCTATTCCCTCAACTCATTCCCCTCCTACTGATTTGATTGACAATACCGAGAGGTAGAAGTGTTTTTTTTGGTGTAAAAATGAGGGCGGGGGGTGGGTTGGTCTTAGGCTTACCCAGTTATTGATGTTGAGCATTATAACTAAGCCGAGTAACACAAGCGTGGCATGGCTGTGATGGGCTGAATACCTCTGCATATACTGCCATTTTCATGACTTTATGAAAGCTAATCACACGCTCGTCTAACCCGCCAAAGAATAATCTTTCCAGACAACTGGCACATCTGCCTTTCAACATTGTGAATTACATTACTCTGGCTTACATGCAAGAGTTTGGACTCGTAGTAATTGTCTGTTTTCACGTAATGCGCTTTACCCTCTTCCACTGCGGCCCTTTTTTAATCATCGGATAGAGGTTTGTTACATTTCGTGACCCATGCAACACAATTTCTTATGAAATTGCATCATCTCACTGCACAAAGAGTGGCTCAGGGAGGTTTGTTGCCATTTCTACAAGTTCATTATATTCACGTCCAGTAGACCTGGAAAACTAAGAAAATAAGCACCTCCATGTCCTGTGACTTGGGTGTGGATAGGCTCTCTGCGATGGTGCACAAATTGCCAAGCCTTGCCAGTCTTGTTCCCTGAAATTTCCATCAAGACTTACTTAGGAATTCTTCAAGAGAACAAACAAAGCTATTCAGAGCATTGATGTTTCTATTAAGGACATGGAAACAGTAATTATCTGGAAACCTCTTCCCCCCCCCCCCCCCCCCCCCCAAATTAGAGTCAGACAATAAAAGTCTAAACCCAAAGCCTGATTGTTTGACATCTAAAGATAACACCTTGCCAGAATCCAAATAATGAGTTTCAAAAGGAGCACGGAGAGGCTTAATAAGAACTGCAATAAATGAATACATATAATATACAAATTTCAGCAATTGTAAATCAAAATATTGTGATTTAAGTCAAAGGATGTCCTCTAACAAAATAAAGCATTTATCTTTAAGAGTTTTATTACTAAAAGTTTCTTTCTTTAAAAAAAAGCTCTCCTTTGTATTTAATTGTTAGAAAATCTTAGTTGCACGTACAGTCCTATTTCAATGTCGTTGGCCAAAGGGACTGGATCAGCTGGTTAATAAATTTGTAGATGGGTAGATGTTGCACCGTCCCGCCAGGTCTGAATGTAGTCCAAGATGACAGTCCGACACAAGGGGCAAGTTTTTTCTCGATTGAACCAGAGTGAGATGCACTCTTCACAGAATATGTGCTTCAGGAGAAAAAGTGAAAAGAGTTAAAGGGAGCTAATGATAACAGATCTCTCTATTTGATTTTTCTACCTCTCATTAAGACATTTACCTGACAGATGAGGAGAATAGGCTCTCTGAATTCAGTCTGGCAGATGGGGCAAATGTCTCCTGCATCACTGCACTGAAGCTTGCTGGCTGCAATTCCATAGTGCTTCAACAGAGCAACATGATATTGGTTAATGGTTTTGTTAGACGAGTATATATATCTATGGACAGATTTTTAAAAAATAGTCTGCATGGAGACCAACTCTGTTGTCAATTGTATAAAAAATGTTAACATTGAAATCGTCCACATTTAAAATAAAAATCCTGCATGTAAACAGCTGTCTGCAAGATGTAGTTGCAAGGGCTGGCCAGTAGGTGGTCTAGTAATGCACATTAAAAAAATATGTTCAGGCAATTTTCTATCATAACAATCTTTATCATCACAAGTAGGCTTACATTAACACTGCAATGAAGTTACTATGAAAAGCGCCTGGTCGCTACATTCCGACACCTGTTCGGGTACACAGAGGGAGAATTCAGTGTCCAAATTACCAAATAGCACACCTTTCGGGATTTGTGGGAGGAAACCGGAGCACCCGGAGGAAACCCACGCAGATACGGGGAGAACGTGCAGACTCCACACACAGTGACCCAAACCGGGAATTGAACCTGGTATCCTGGCGCTATAAAGTTTTTAAAAAATAAACCATACAGGGCCGAGTAACTAGGTCACCCAGGGAAACGGAAAAATTAAGGAACAGTATAGAGCTACACCAAAGTTGGCTTGAACAAAGATCAGGAAACATAATGCTACAGATTAACAGATACCAACCTAAATGGTTCACGTTTCCAAGTTAGGTGATTCAAAAGCACCCTAACTGTTCTCATAAACATAATATTAAAATAAGTCAAACTGCACGGTAGCATGGTGGTTAGCATAAATGCTTCACAGCTCCAGGGTCCCAGGTTCCAGGTTCGGTTCCCGGCTTGGTCACTGTCTGTGTGGAGTCTGCACGACCTCCCCGTGTGTGCGTGGGTTTCCCCCGGGTGCTCCGGTTTCCTCCCACAGTCCAAAGATGTGCGGGTTAGGAGGATTGGCCATGCTAAATTGCCCATAGTGACCTTAAAAGTAAGGTTAAGGGTGTGGGGGGTTGTTGGGTTACGGGTATAGGGTGGATACGTGGGTTTGAGTAGGGTGATCATTGCTCGGCACAACATCGAGGGCCGAAGGGCCTGTTCTGTGCTGTACTGTTCTATGTTCTATTCTGAAGGTCTAATTAAAAACCCAATTATGTCCATTTTCAGTTAATCTATACAAAGCATCCAAACCATGGAATGCAACCATTATTTTTCCCCATTTTGCTCAGTCTTCATTATTTACTTCTCCAAACCTAGTCTGTCAGGTTGGAATAATGTAAAAGTGCTGACAGCTCAGAAATAAAACTGATACTGCAAAGTGACTTGCCTTTTTAAAAAAATTCTCTTTAAAACACATGTCCTGCATCAGAGAAAATCGTAAAATCCAGCAGCACAGTAGGAGGATCGTGCCAGCTCTTTGAAAGAACCATCTAATTAATCCCACTCCCCAGCCTTTTCCCCATTACCCTGCAAATCGGTGCTCTTCAAGGACATGCTCAATTGCCCTGGGACATGCACTCTGTTGCATTGTTCTCTTTGTAAGAAAAAGGGCCACTTAAGCAAATGGGCACAGGTTCAAACTAGCAAAAGGCAAATTTAACACACGTTCCTGTTCAAACAGAGTGATCAATGTGAGACATGGCCTTTCAGGCAGAGTAATGGAATGGTTCACGAAACAGTGGGACAGCACAATGGAGGTAGTATTTCCCCCTGCTCCCCAATTAAATGAGCATAGGTGGGCCTTCTCATCTGGTCAAATCTTGTGAATGCTTTCCAGAATACCATGAACTTTGAAAAATGGAGAGCATAAATCAGATGGGGTAAAGTCAATATACTAGTGAGAACTCAGGTTACCATAGGAGACCAGGGAGAAATTTAAATATTCTTTTATAAAAATAAATTCTGTTGCAAACTGTGCTTTGAGGTTTTACAGATAATTCAGGGGAGACTGGAAGACTGATTAGAGGAGACAAATATCTTTAAATGAGGGGAGTTTTAAAATTTTGCTTAAATATGTGCATTTCCAAATTACAAGACTACCAAACACTAGCTGCAGTGTCACACGGTGACAAGAGACCAAGAGATGGCAGCAGGTCACTATTTTATTTTCATCTGTCGTCGCTATCTGAAAAATTACCACTTGGAGGGAATGCAAAAAGGAAGCAATTAGTTTACTAGACCAGAGGTTCCATGAAATGAAGTATGCCCGTAAATAAGATTGAAAGTGATTAAAATTAACGTAAATAAATCTGACCTTCATTTTCAACTCAGTTGGCGGCATTTCCAAGTTCCGATGAATCGTGGGCCTCCCACACAGGCTTGGTTTGGATTACCAACATAAAACTATCCAAACTGCACATGTGGCCCTTTCCCAGCCGACGCATGTCCGGATACGCAAGGTTCTTTGGGACTTGGAGATGCCGGCAAAAAGCAAAAACACTGAAAGGGGGTGAAAACCCTGGGAGAGGTGAGGGAGACAGAGAGGTGTAATAAACATAAATGGGAGGGCAGGAAGAAGTAAAAAAAAACAATGTCTCCAGTAAGGGAAGACGACGGAGGTAAGAAACGGAAACCAATAAAACGGACAAAAGGAGAAACAGGCTCCAATTAGAGAAAGGGCTGTGAGGAGCAGACCTTAAGTGAGGTGGGCTTGAAAGAAGCCCTAGTAGCTGGAGAGAGCCCAAATGAAGCCTTGAAGATCAGAGAAAGTATTTGAAAGTCGGTAACTCCATGCTGCAGGGCACTGGGTCAAGGTTACACCTTTGGAGAACTAGTTTGCAATTTGGCACAACCAAAGAGCTGAAATTATGCTTGTACATTGATGCTCAAGGGCATTTCTTGTGCATCATAGTGTATTTGACCAGAGTTTGCTCTGGGTAAATTCTGGAATCCCACTCTGATTCCGATGTAGCTGTAAGAATGAAACCTCAGGGGAAGAAAGAGATCAGTGTACACACGGTACAGCAACAGCTACTTGGCCGTTGGATTTTCAATGTCTGGCAAAGCCTCTTGCCATGTCCCTGAATGCCTAATTTGCAGGGAGAAGCTCTCAAACGCTGCAAAGGTACAAGTGAGATGAAATGTTATTTGAATAAAAAATACCATTCGCCCTCCAGCAAGGAGATACAAGTGCCCGAGAGAAAAAATATAAAAGAAAAATCAACATATGATGGAGTGTGTGCTGGTTTCTGACAATGTACAGGAGGCAAGTTACCTGGTGGCTGAACTAATAGCGAAATCAAAGCTGCACACCACTGCCAAATCCCAGCGTGCAAAGGTATTGTGAGAGCAATGCCAAAAAAATTGACAAAGGTTCCTTTTTCTGATAATAATCAAAAGGTCCACCGACGACATGTCAGTTGATATTGAACAGGGGTTTCAGAAGAAATTGGAACGGAGTGGAAAATTTTCCCTGCAGATTGCTAACTCCACAGATATTAGCAAACACTGCCAGCTCTTAGCCAATGTCATGTATGTTGGTAGTGATTCCATCAAAGAGAATTTCTCCTTTTGCAAAGAAATGCCTGGTCATGCAACCAGAGGGGAAATCTTGTGTGTCACAGTTTATCTGGGGAAAACAATCTTAACTGGACCAAGTGCAATAGCATCTGCACTGACGGAGCAGCTTCCATGATGGGGAAGGTCAAAGGCTTTGTGGGTTAGGTGAAAGAATGGAATCCTGACATCCAGGTCAGCCTGCGTATCGTGCACATTGACGTCCTCGTTGTCAAAGCAATGCCACCCGAGTTAACTGCGGCATTAGACTAAACAGTGAAAATCGTGAATTATGTGGAGTCACGTCCTTTGAAATCGCACTGGTTTACTGTTTTGCGTGAAGAGATGGGAGCCAAGTACCAGAGTTTACTTATGCATACAGACTTGCTATGGCTGTCTAAGGGAAGGGTCCTCTCTCGTGGTTGAGCTCCAGAAGCGCACTGAAAGACCTTCTGGCTCTGCATCAAGTGCCACAGAAAGATTTGTGATGATTCTTGCTGTGCCAAGCTTGCATATCTTTCAGATACACTCAGCTATCTGAATGAGTTGAAGGTTAAAGGGAGAAAACGAGATAAACTTCAAGGTTTCAGATCAAAACTGGCCCTTTGGAAGGAAAAAGTGGCGAGTGGGTTGACTGACATGCTCAAGCTGGCATCAGCAAATTATTTTCAAAACATTATTTTTAAAAAAAATTTTGAGTACCCAATTATTTTTTTCCAATTTTAGTGTGGACAATCCACCTAACCTGCATATCTTTGGGTTGTGGGGGCTAAACCCACGCAAACACAGGGAGAATGTGCAAACTCCACACGGACAGTGACCCGGGGCCGGGATTGAACCCGGGTCCTCGGCGCCATGAGGCAGCAGTGCTAACCACTGCGCCACCGTGCCGCCCCGACATCAGCAAATCCTGCTGGCAAAACTATACTCGACCTCATCTCCACACATCTTAAAACACTACAAGAGAGGTTTGAATGCTACTTCCCCTTCACGAATTTGGAAGACTTTGGGTACATGGTCCATTTAGTTCACTTCCTTTGAATCATCAAAGAAATTGTCCTTATATATACAAAAAGAGGAATTTATAGAGCTCAGGATGGATCATAGACTGAAACTGAAGTTTGCAAGGATGCCTCTGGACACATTTTGGTAGCTTTCAGGACACAATATCCCTCCATTTCAGACTCCGTTGTAGCAATAATCTTACTATTTCTCACAACTGACCTGTGCGAGTTGGTGTCCCAAAACTGACTTGTGTAAAACAAAAGGAGGGAACGCCTGTCAGTGCAGCGAGACCTGCGAGATTCCCTGTCAGCAGTCATAGATTATCATAGAATTTACAGTGCAGGAGGAGGCCATTCGGCCCATCGAGACTGCACCGGCTCTTGGAATGAGCACCCTACCAGAGGTCAACACCTCCTCCCTATACCCATAACCCAGTAACACCATACAACACTAAGGGCAATTTTGGACACTAAGGGCAATTTATCATGGCCAATCCACCTCACCTGCACATCTTTGGACTGTGGGAGGAAACCGGAGGACCCGGGAGGAAACCCACGCACACACGGGGAGGATGTGCGAACTCCGCAGACAGTGACCCAAGCCGGGAATCGAACCTGGGACCCTGGAGCTGTGAAGCATTTGTGCTATCCACAATGCTACCTTGCTGCCCCAGTCCCTCCCCAGATCAAGTGACTCTGCGCGCAGAGGCAGACCCAGCTGTCACATTAAGGTTACCGATGAGATGTTGCTCACAGTATTTCCTTTATTTATGAACTTTCACATCGGAGAAATGCAGATTTTTTTTAAAAACTGAAAACAATTGAAATCTTTAGTGGGAAACATTTTTAAATTGTGTCTATTTTCAAAAATATATTGTATTTGACATGCAAGGTGATGAGGCTTTCATTGTAAGTTTCTTAAAATTAATGAAAATGACATTAAACGGCGGCTTGACATGTTTTTAAGAGGCTTTTTAGGTAAAAGGCTTTTGCTAGAGGGTGGTTCAGTTGGAGAAAATAGCAGGAAAGAGGTTAGGAACCACTAGAACATAACAAGATTGTACTTATTCACCTGCTTGTGGATCAAACTCTTCAGAGACCTCCTGAAATTGCCCCATCGGCCATAAATTCCAAGGAGCTGAGAATCAAAAACAAGGCATCAGGAACAATTACTGGAATCACAGTTACTAGTGCGTGGCAGTGTAGTGATAACATTCTGTGTGTTTTCTACCCGGAGACAGATCCTTGGTAACTCTATGCTGAATGACAGAAAAGGGCCACAATTTGTTTTACTACAGGGTGAGCGAGGAGGCAAGTCTACCTCAGCCTGTGCTCCTGGGCATATTCTGCCCCTCGTGCTAGCTGTCTAGCCAATTGAGCTAACCAGCTCCCCAGTGTACTAGTTACTGGACTAGTAATCCAGAGGCCGCACCCTTGCTCCAAAGACATGGCAGCTGGTCAAATTTAAATTCAATTAATTGATAAATAAATAATGAAACTACCAAATTGGTGTTAAAAATCCCATCGGGTTCCACTTATGTCCTTCATCCTTTCTCAGTTTGAGTTAAATGCAACTCTATATCCACAGCAATGGGGTTGGCTCTTAAGTGCCAAAGCCACACAATTGCAGATGGCTCACTACCACCTGTACAAGGGCAACTGCGGGAATGGGCTAACTCTCTGCATTTCCCATCCCCATTTGCAGTGTATTTCAGGAGGTTGCTGTGTAATAGGGCATTGATGGCTAGGGGCAAGTCACTACCCTCTGACGACAGCACAGCTTGATGTTTAAAAACTAGTCATGTGGCGCAGCTCTGCCGTGAGATAAACCTGGTCAGGTTTTTCCCCTCCTCTCATTATGATTCCTTTGCTACTGAAGTATTGGCATTGAGAACTAATCAAACGCTACCTGTCTGTCAGCAGAACTGTCAGTGCATCAGCTTAATTGCTACACTGCCAAGTTAGAGTTGACACATAAGTTTCACAAGAGCAAAGCACCATTAGCTCTTCTGTCAGCATTGACGGAAACGTTACCATGCTGACATTCTATCATTTCCTTTTGTTCCTTCTTCCCACTTGTGCAACCCCCGCCTCCTTAAAGCAGCGCAGAGAAAGTGGATTCCATATTTTTGCCACATTAGCAAACGTGGCCGCACCAGGATAATAGTGAGAGTGGAAAACTATACTGGTGGTAAAACTAAAGATATTGGGACATCTTTCACTAATCCGGAAAAGCTTGGGAGGTTTATTGGAAGATTTTTTTAAATTAGAAAACTGTTTTGACACAAATAAGTCTGCAGACCAGTGACAGCAGTAGGATATTTCATTACGTTAAAGGGACTATATAAATACAATCTGCTATTGGATAGTATTCTTCGGCAGAAAGGAGAATTACCCAATCAATCACACCTACAGACCGTGATCCATTAATGATCAGAATTTTGTGTACATTTGTGTTTTGTAACTATTCTCCACTCAATTCATTTTGCTGGAGGTCACCCTGCCTTTATCAGGCGATACTGCTGTGGTTTTGGCCATGAGCTCTGCTTGCTGTGGTCATGTGAGTAAATTTTTCAATTTAATTATTTAAATCTCCAAAAGTGGTATTGGTATCTTCACTTCTGACTTCAGTACATATACCTTGTTGTAATAAAAATACAAATTATGGGACTTCTGATTGCTGTGATGCGGAGCTAAGCCGCACGTTTGGTAGCTCCCGCTATTTTTGGACTTTCGGGCTCTTTTAAGGGCCCGCAGCGGCGCTGGTTCAACTTTTCCCCGGGCGGGAACGCGGCCACTGTGCTCAGCTGCCGGTGGATGGGCTGGACCAGGAGCGGAGCGGTCAGAAAGTCGACTTTGAAGCAGAGAAAGGTGCGAGGCAAGGAAAGCAAGATGGGGGCGAGTGGGGAACCGGCAGCATGGCAGCAGTGGGCGCGGGAGCAGCAGGAGCTGCTTCAGCGCTCCTTCAGGGAGCTGAAGGCTGAGATCCTGGAACCGTTTAAGACCTCGCTGAACAGGATCATGGCGACTGAGACGGCTCAAGCTGCAGAGATCCGGCAGCTACAGCTAAAGACCTCGGAGAACGAGGACGAGCTCCTGGGCCTAGCAGTGAAGGTGGAGTCGCGCGAGGCGCTTCACAAGAAATGGCTGGCAAGGATGGAGGAGTTGGAGAACCGCTCCCGACGGAAGAATCTGCGGATTTTGGGCCTCCCGGAGGGGCTGGAAGGTTCGGATTTTCTCGATGGCAGCCTTTTCTCGATTTCCTGGCAGAGGGGTAGAGGGTAGTCAGTCTCAGCAGCAACCGGGGGGGGGGGGGGGGGAAAGAGAGAGTTCCCGCTGTTGCCGCCTAGGGGGGTGCAGGATAGGGTGCTGATATTTCTTCTTACCTTGAGTATGAGGTAGAACAAACCTAGCAGAATACCAAGAGTCCAGATCGCAGAACCATCTGATTCTTTATTACCAATCAGGTACCAAGACCAAACTGGCAAGGGCACGAGTGAACGGTGAAACTGACTCACTTCTTCGATAACCATATACCATTGACCCTATGAAGAAAAATATAATTAAAAGTTAATAATCAAATTATAAGTCTGTCAAGCCTTGCCATAATCAGCATATTCTCCAATCATTTAATAAAAATGTAGAGTACCCAATTAATGTTTTCCAATTAAAGGGCAATTTAGCATGGCTAATCCACCTAGACTGCACATCTTTGGGTTGTGGGGGCGAAACCTACAACACAAACACGGGGAGAATGTGCAAACTCCACACGGACAGTGACCCAGAGCCGGGATCGAACCTGGCCGTGAGGCAGCAGTGCTAACGCACTGCGCCACCCTGCTGCCCTTATTTTCCAAACATAACATTTGGGCAGCATGGTAGCATTGTGGATAGCACAATCGCTTCACAGCTCCAGGGTCCCAGGTTCGATTCCGGCTTGGGTCACTGTCTGTGCGGAGTCTGCACGTCCTCCCAGTGTGTGCGTGGGTTTCCTCCGGGTGCTCCGGTTTCCTCCCACAGTCACAAAGATGTGCAGGTGAGGTGGATTGGCCATGATAAATTGCCCTTAGTGTCCAAAATTGCCCTTAGTGTTGGGTGGGGTTACTGGGTTATGAGGATAGGGTGGAGGTATTGACCTTGGGTAGGGTGCTCTTTCCAAGAGCCGGTGCAGACTCGATGGGCCGAATGGCCTCCTTCTGCACTGTAAATTCTATGATAACACTTGTGTATTCATCTCTCCTGTTTGTTTACATTTCTGAACTACCTTGAGGGTTTAAAATAGTTATTAAATCAACTGCAAAAACTGCATATTGAAATCAGTAAGACAACGGGTCTATAAACCAGCTTCCTAAAGTAGGTCTGACAAGACTGCATCTATATACACACTAGCAAATCATCCAATATTTTACTCACTGGATGAAAGGCTGCCTTTTAAATGGAGCAGCACTGTATGACGTAATGTTCACAGTGGTAGTTACAATAGGTCTGCATTTAAGCTGGATTATTCCTTCAAAAAAGGTAGAAATTATAATTGCTAGATGTAAATGACCTGAAGACACTCAGGTCTGACTTTTGTTTAGTCAGAAAACGTTGCAACTTGGGAGATGCCGGTCAGTTCCAGGCTGTAGCTCAGAAATATCCAGCGTTTCAAGATTATTTTACAACTGTAACAAAAGCGTGATGACTACATACACTACTTTTTAATAAGATTTCTCAAGGATCCTACGGTGTCACCCACAGAAAAAAACATGATGTACTCTTTTATAAGGGCAAGAGTTTCACACCATTTAATACATAATGTATTATTCTTCTGCCACCAAGGTGAAATGGTATTCTTTTAATGAATTATATTTTAATTGTTTTAACTAAAACAAGGTTGGGTCTGGTAATTTTAACAATTGCATTGCTGGTCAGTTTCACTTTCAGATAAAGAACTAAGTTATGGCTTTATCTCTCCTAAGCTCAATTATTTTTATTCATTCTTTCACAGGCATGAACGTCACTGGCTGGGCCAGCATTTATCGTTCACGGTTAATTGCCCTGGAGAAGGTGGCAGTTGGGCCACCTCGAAAACAAAATGTAGCATCTGCATGTATTGAAGCACCATTCTTACTACACAATCTACTGTGACATTGCAGACAAAAGATTAAATGCCGTGTTTTTGCATATCTTGATTTTATATTATTCATAGTTAAATAGGAAAAATCTAAAGCATATGGGAAACAAAGTTGTTTGGAGCGGAGGAATTTTTCTGCAGTTCAGACTGAGGAGCGGGGTAATGTGATACTGAGACACTACAGCTAGTGGAAAGAGAGCAGAAACCATCTCCTCTATCCTTACCCTGGCTTGTAGCCATCCAAAGTCTCAACATTTTTTGCCTCATAGCTTTGCCCTTTCCCACCTATTTAAACCCCAAGACCCTTCACAAACTCTGTCCTTCTGGCTTTATCCTCCTGCTTCACTACATCGTTGGCAGCTGCATTTTGAGCTGTCTCCAAGCTTCATGCTCAAGAATACCCTTTAATAATAATAATTGTCACAAGTAGGCTTCAATTAAGTTACTGTGAAAAGCCCCTAGTCGCCACATTCCGGCACCTGTTCAGGGAGGCCGGTACGGGAATTGAACCCGTGCTGCTGGCTTTGTTCTGCATTAAAAGCCAGCTGTTTAGCCCACTATGCTAAACCATCCCCATTAAATCCCATCGCCATTTTTCCTCCTCTCCTACTTCAAACCCATTATTTTTCCACTAGGCTTTTGGTCACCTCTGCTAATTATCACCTCCTTTGGCTCAGCAATCTTTTTGTTGAGACATTTGGGGATGTGCTACATCAATGCAAGTTATAAGAGATCCTACAAACAGCAATGGGTTAAATAAACAGAGTGAGAGTATTGCTGAAAAACGACATCCTCAAAGCTTTTGTTCTTACATTCATCAGGACAATTTGTAAGAATACAAAATGTAAAGGGAACAACAACTTGTACCGCATGAGAAGATAGTGATGATTAGTTGGCAAGTGGACTCTGATTGGTAGAGGTGTTTCCATGGAGAATGCACCAGTTGGCAGTTAACTGTCAATCATCATTTAAAAACTTTATTTAAATTCAAACTAGGCAGGTTGACTCATGATTGGTCACGGTATTACCCAGACACTGAACCAGATAAATGGCTGTCATCTACTTTGTTTAGCAGAAAAGAGCACAATTTCTCAACCGGCAAATCAAGGAAAGGGAGCCCATTTTAATGCTCAATTTCAAAAGTGCATTTTAGGGCAGGATGGAGTATGGCATGTACATGCAGCTGCAGATTCAAAAAAGCATCGTATCATTTACTTATCTAAAATACGCTAGGGATAGGAGGTCAAGTGTCATTCCATCAAAGGTGCATTTCTTGTGGAATCCAACAAAGATATTTACAAGAGCTGGGCATAGAAAGGATCCCCTGGCAGCACCACCTACGTAGGCATATATGGTGTTGTTAAAACTGAAAACTGACTTCATAAGTTCAATTAATACTGACTCACTTAATTCGCCATGATATTATACGACAGACCAAATATCTATGGCTTCCTTGAGCAGTACACTGACAAATAGGTTAGCAATGTTGAATGAGCAAATGGGTACAGCATTGCCCTTGGTAGAAAAGTCCTTTGCACATGTGAAAGAATCTTTCACATGGCCTCCTGTGCTGTGATCAGTTCTATGATCCTAGAAAGTGACCAATTAAACTATTTTGTGGTATTGGTGGCAGTATACAGTAAACGTTTTACCAGGAGAACTTGCCTATCTTTCAAATCCACCTATCATTTTTATAAATCAAATTCTACAATATTGTACCACAAATGTTAAATGGGTTAATACGAGTTCTGATGCGTTCTTGGGCTACCACATTTGTGGGAAAATCAGCAGAATTTGTACTACAGCAGAAACTGGAGTTGTTGGATAGTTAAGATACCTAGAACATTCCAGTATAATTTTCTCACTACCAACACTCCACCAAACCAGCATTTTACACAGCCAGTCACCAAGTGCATGACCTGGAACTGTGAATGGGTCTGTGGAATACATGTGAGCGTATTGTTTTGATTCGTTAAATTTCAGACACGGGAGCTACTTCTAAATGTTTAAAATAAGCTGTTGTTGAGTAATACAGAGACACGGATTTTAAAAATCAGACCGCTTTATACTCTTTTCTCTCCCCCCCCCTTGAAAAAGTACCCCTGTAATTTCCTAGACGCTGGCAACCCTCCAAACTCACATGAGACCTTAGACAATGTGCGCTGCCAAGTTACTTTACCATGGAGTTACCCGGGATTGGTGGACAATGATAAAAAAAAGGGATGCTGGTTGATTTCTCAGGACGCAGAAATGAAATGTAGAGAAGCTCAGTTAACTCCAGCAGAGGACAATTTGAGCCTTTATTTTCCTTCTCTGTGTGGCTCAGCGGTACAAGAGGCTTTTGCAGTTAGTCAAATGACCGCAACAAGATGTTTGGAAAGTAGCTTTCTATTAAAAGTAAGGAGCACGGCAGCACAGTGGGTTAGCCCTGCTGCCTCACGGCGCAGAGGCCCCAGGTTCGATCCCGGCTCTGGGTCACTGTCCGTGTGGAGTTTGCACATTCTCCCCGTGTTTGCATGGGTTTCGCCCCCACAACCCAAAGATGTGCAGTGCAGGTGGATTGGCCACACTAAATTGCCCCTTAATTGGAAAAAATGAATTGGACACTCTAAATTTATTTTTTTTTAAAGTAAGGAGCATAATTTGCACAAACTGCTGAAAAAACACCGCATGAAACAGGGCAGCACAAGCAACTTTGCAAATGATGTGTATTTTAAATAATTGCAGCAGAAATTCTACCAACTATTCTAAGCTAAACATGTACAAGCAAAATAAAGCTTCCTACATATCCTCCACAAAATATTTAACATGTATAGTAACTTGCAGCTCTACCTCCATTTATCCAGGATCTGTAACCCTGCATTAGGGGCCAAGACCATTCTGAAAAATACCAGTTTCAGAATGTGGAGCGTATCCCTGACAACAGTCTCCAAGTGCATTGTTTTCATTCTAATAATGCAACCAACAGGAATAATCAGAGAAGTAAAGGCATTATTTAAAATGTATAAATTTATTGGCCACTTCTGATAAAGTTACATTAACTTAATTACCTTCCGTCCCTCCAACAAATGGTTATCCTTCTAAAAATCTCAAATTTCCACACGTCTACCTAAACGCTGAATAGCTGGTGTCAACATCCACTCAGGCACATTTTGTGGCATCACAGGGACTGGTTTTTGCCCCCACTACCTAGCCCAGAAATACATCACTCCTGCTGACACATCCCTAACGCAGAGTCACGCAACATTATGAGCTAGGGACTAAACTGGGAGAATCTAGATCAAGGCAACCACGAATGTAGGTAATCCTTGAGGGTTTCTTACTAATGCATGCTTCGCAGGTTTGACAATGAAAGGTACAAGAGGGAAATATCTGAGGATCTTTAGAAACTATAGTAAACATGATTTATTTTTCAATAGACCTTTCGTTTGAAAGTCAAATTACCTGTATATAGTTGGAAACATTTAACAGCCAATTACTCTGTAAATTACCACAAGTCGAAGGCTGCCAAGTGAATTTCTCACTCTTGAAGGTTACAGCTATACAGTGGAACATTAATATCAGGCTCAGTTGCAGCATAAACAGTGTCAGAAATAAACTGACAAAGTCTTTGGGAAGCATTGCTGCACCACTGGTATGCACATTTCAGGCTCAATAAGCACTTCTGTTCTACATGCTCAGCCATGACCTCATAATCCCAAATAGATCTGGGTTTGATGGCTTGTATTGTGAAATCACAGGGTTCTTTATAACAACATCAAAGACCCATAGGTGGAAACTTAACATATACAATTATATCCACACTCCCTCCATGTAGAGCCAGATAAATCCCACCCATTCTCGAGAGGTGAACTGGACTCATTCTTCACGCATAAGTCCAGTGTGTGCTGACAGGGTATCTGGCATGCAACATAAGGAAGCTATTACAATACAGAATGGCATAAGTGCATTTAAGAGCAAGCTAGACATGCATTTGGGAGAAGGAAATAGCTTGTTACGATGTTAGATTTAGATTAGGAGAGAACAGCTGAGGCTCGAGTATAATCGCAAGCGCAGGCTGTTTGAGCCGAACGGCCTGTTTCTGTGCTGTATAATCCTATATAACTCTGATGTCACCTGATGTCTCCTTTTAACCAGTCTCTAATCAATTGGGTTTTGTGTGGTTTGTAACATTTGCTCAGTCACAGGATGTGGGTGTTGCTAGCAAGGCCAACATTTATTGCCATCCCCAACTGCCTTCTTGAATACAACGGAGTGAATTGTTTGGCCATTTCAAAGGGCAGTTAAAAGTCAACCACAATGCTTTGGGTCTGGAGTTGCACATAGGCCAGACCAGGCAAGGACATTGTTTCCTTCCCTAAGGGATATTAGTGAACCAGAGAAGTTTTTAAACAGGGCAGGCAGTAGCATAGTGGTATTGTCACTGGACTAGTAATCCAGAGACCCAGGATAATGATCTGGGGACCTGGGTTCAAATCCCACCACGGCAGGTGATGGAATTTAAACTCAACAAAATATCTGGAATTAAAAGTTTAATTACGACCATTGTTGATTGTTGTAAATGTCCTTTAAGGAAGGAAATCACAGAAGTCATACCTTACAGAAAATCACCATTCCTGGACAGAGGTAGCGGAATACAGTCGGGAGGGAGTTGCCCTGGGAGTCCTCAACATCGATTCTGGACCCCATGAAGTCTCATGGCTTCAGGTTAAACATGGGCAATACCTCCTGCTGATTATCACGTACCGGCCACCACCAGGAATCATGTTCAACACCACTTGTTGGAGGAAGCACCGAGGATGGCAAGGACGCAGAATATGCTCTGGATGGGGGCTTCAATGACTCGGTAGTACCACCACAGACCGAGTTGGCCGGGTCCTAAAGGACATAGTTGCTCGACTGGGACTGCAGCTGGAGAACCAACAAGGGGGAAAAACAGACTTGACCTCATCCATCTGCCTGCCGCAGATGCATCTGTCCATGACCGTATCGGTAGAAGTGACCATCGCACAGTCCTTGTGGAGATAAAGTCCCGTCTTCACATTGATGTGTGGCATTACCACCATGCATCAGATCTAGCATCCATGAGGCGCTGTGGGTCATCAGCGGCAGCAGAATTGTATTCAACCATATCCCCCACTCTACCATTACCATCAAGCCAGGGGGTCAACCCGGGTTCAACGAAGAGTACAGGAGAGCATGCCAGGAGCAACATCAAGCATACCGAAAAATTAGGTGTCGACCTGGTGAAGCTATAACACAGGACTGACTACCCGTGTGACAAACAGCATGAGCAGCAAGTAATAGACGGAGCTAAGCGATTCCACAACAAATGCATCAGATCTAAGCTCCTGTCACATGTGATGGACAATTAAACAACTCACAGGAGGACGAGGCTCCACAAATATCCCCATCCTCAATGATGGAGGGGCCCAGCACATATGTGCAAAATACAAGGCTGAGGCATTCGCAACAATCTTCAGCCAGATGTGTCAAGTGGATGATCCATCTCGGTCTCCTCTGGATGTCCCCAGCATCATAAAAGTCAGTTAATACGATTCACCCCACGTGATATCAAGAGATGGCTGAAGGAAATGGATACTGCAATGGTTATAGGCCCTGAACTTGCCGCACCCCTAGCCAAGCTGTTCCATTACAGCTACAACACTAGCATCTACTCGGCAATGTGGAAAATTGCCCAGGTGCGTCCTGTGCACAAGAAACAGATTTGCAGATGACTGCACAATTCAGTACCATTCATGACTCCTCAGGTAATGAAGCAGTCCATGTCCAAATGTAGACCTGACAATTTCCAGGCTTGGGCTGACAAGTGGCAAGTTATATTTGCGCCACACAAGTGCCAGGCAATGACCATCTCCTACAAGAGAGGATCTAACCACCAGCCCCATGACATTCAATGGCATTACCATCATTGAATCCCCCACAATCAACATCCTGGGGATTACCATTGATCAGAAACTGAACTGGACTAGCCACATTAATACTAGCAGGGCAGGTCAAAGGCTAGGAATCCTACAGCGAGTAACTCGCCTCCTGACACCCCCAAAGCCTGTCCACCATCTACAAGGCACAAGTCAGGATTGTAATGGAATACTCTCCACTTGCCTGGATGGGTGCAGCACCAACAACACTTCAAGAAGCTCAACACCATCCAGGACAAAACAGCCCGCTTGATATCTACCTTCCACAAAAAACATTCAAACCCTCCACCACTGACGAACAGTGGCAGCCGTGTGTACCATCTATAAGATGCACAAGTTGGCAGTAACTCACCAAGGTTCCTTCAACAACATCTTCCAAAAACAATGACCACTACCATCTAGAAGGACAAGAGCAGCGGATACTTGGGAACCTCAGCATCTGGAGGTTCACCTCACTCACCACCCCGACTTGGAAATATATCGCTGTGCCTTCACTGCCGCTGGGGCAACATCCTGGAACTCCCTCCCTAATAGCACAGTGGGTGTACCTACACCTCAAGGACTGCAGCAGTTCAAGAAGGCAACTCACCACCACCTTCTGAAGGGCAACTAGGGATGGGCAATAAATGCTGGTCTAGTTTAGCTACTTACAAGATTAGTTTTAGCTCAGTTGGCGGGACAGCTGGTTTGTGATGCACAGCAAGGTCAACAGCATGGATTCAATTCCTGTACCGGCTGCGGTTATTCATGACCCGCTTTCTCAATCTTGCCCCTCGCCTGAGGTGTGGTGATCCTCAGCCTAAACCACCACCAGTCAGCTCTCCCACCCCGAAGGGGAAAGCAGCCCACAGTCCTCTGGGACTGTGGCAACTTTACTTTTGCGGTCCCCAGACACGTATTAGAAACGTACATACTTTGATTGCTGGGTTGAAGGTGGAAATGCAAAATTACATTTATACTGGAAAGCAATTCTGCCTTTTGGAAAGGAGAGTGGGCAAAGATGACAAGAGTCAAACACACACTCCTCAGTAGGATGAGCGGGTTTTAAAGAATCCTACAGTAAGATTTTATTTTCAAGCAAACGTATTCAGGCAAAGCAGTGAAGCTGAAGATCTGTGTGCTAACCTCTGCTTACTGCAGCTGAACTACAGACTGGGATGTTCCCAGATTCAACTCCCCGCCTCTGCAAAATTAGATGGCCTCGGCTGAGACAAAGTCAGAATGTTATGACTGGCTTTGCTACTCATGCATTAAAAATGTTCCCACTTCCGTTCACAAAAAGCCGTGCTAGAAGTGAGTGTGATCTGAACAGTGTTGTGTTGTGAGAAAGGGAAAAGATGTTTGCTACACTTTAAAGCCCCATCAACTTCCCATTTCCCCAAAAAATTAAACTGTTCCTGAAGACACATCAAGAGCATCAATCACATCCAGAAAGCAATGAGGAATCAAGTTTATATTCTCCCTGTAATGGAGAACCTACATTTTGAATAGAAACAGCTTATAGAAAAACCTCTAGATGCTGCCAGGTAAAACAAAGTGACAAAATAAGGCATTGATGGAACGTAGTTCAGAAAAAGTAAAAAAAAATTTAGAACACCAGTTACTTTTTTCCAACTAAGGGGCAATTTAGCATGGCCAATCCATCTACCCAGCGCAACTTTGGGTTGTGGGGGCGAGATCCAAGCAGACACGGGGTGAATGTTATACGGGCTGGTTTAGCTCAGTGGGCTAGATAGCTGGTTTGTGATGTAGAACAAGACCAGCAGTGCGGGTTCAATTCCTGTACCAGCTGAGAATTCTGAATTCTCCCTCTGTGTACCGGGACAGGCGCCAGAATGTGGCGACTAGGGGCTTTTCACAGTAACTTCATTACAGTGTTAGTGTAAGCCTACTTGAATAGGGTACAGTGGTTAGCATTGCTGCCTATGGCGCCGAGGACCCGGGTTCGAAACCAAGCCCTGGATCACTGCCGGGTGGAGTTTGCACATTCTCCCCGTGTCTGCTTGGATTTCACACCCACAACCCAAAGATGTGCAGGGTAGGTGGATTGGCCACGCTAAATTGCCCCTTAATTGGAAAAAAAAATAATTGGGTACTCACCTGGGGCCAGGATTGAACCCTGGTCCTCAGCGGTGTCATGCAGCAGTGCTAACCACTGCACCATCCTGCCGCCCGTAGTTCAGAAAAGTTGTAACAGTTATAATCAACTAAGATTTTCCTTCTCTCAGTAAACGTCATTTGTAAGTATTGTAAGAGGGCAGCACGGTGGCGCAGTGGTTAGCACTGCTGCCTCACTGCACCAAGGACCCGGGTTCGATCCCGGCCCTGCGTCACTGTCCGTGTGGAGTTTGCATATTCTCCCCGTGTTTGTGTGGGTTTCACCCCCACAATCCAAAGATGGGCAGGGTAGGTTGATTGGCCACGCTAAATTGCCCCTGAATTGGAAAAAATGAATTGGGCACTCTAATTTTTTTTTAAAAGGAAAAAAAAAGAAAGTATTGTTGGGTCCTTTCCTGCTTATTCCCTTATTTCCCAATTCTTTTATTTTGCCATTACTATTTTTGATCCATGGGTAATTACTGGACATGTGTTTTTAAGTCAAACAGCAGACATTACAGGAGAGAACACTCTGCTAGTCTGAACTGGAGCTTCAGACTTTTTAGCACTAGAGAGCGATGGGAAGTGACTCGATTTGATTTATTGACAGGTAGCCAATGAATTGGTCAAAAGGATGTACTCTGCCTAGTAACAGGTGGTGATTGGATCCTATCCCAGTGGGATGGTTCGCCAAGTTCTGAGTAAGTAGTTGAGTCCTAGACACAGAAGGACAAGGACCTGCTTTCTCTCCCCCTCCAGAAAGGCTGTGAGTGCTGTATTCCTGAAGTTGCAGAGAACCTGAATTAATCTACAGGGAAACCATTACACTGCAAACAAAGACAAGAACATTCTCATTTCTCTCCAGAAAGGCTGGGTGCTGCATTTTTGAAACTACAGAGAACCTGCATGAATCTACTGTAAAACCTCAAATCGAAAGCAAAGTTTGAAGAGGAGCAAGGTGCTTAAAAAAACACCATCTGAAACAAAGACTCTTTTTTTCCTTTTACGTATGGTTTTTTTTTTACCCCTTTCATCTCCTGTGTTTGTCTATCTAGTGTGTGTGTGTGTGTGTTTGGGGGTTGGGGGGGGGGGGGAGAAAAAGAGTTAAAGTGGGGAATTAGATAATAGTTAACCAGTTGTATTTGCTGCGTGTTTCATTACAGTACTTGTTATTTATAAAACGTTTTTGTGTTTACATTTACAAACCTGGTGACTGTAATTATTGGGCAGCCAAGAGCCAAAGACTTCAGGTATTTATCCAAGAATTATTGATTAATTCAATTGTGTTGCAACTCCGGGTTGAGTGGGGCTGGAAACGACCACGCACTAGCCCATGGTGTCATAATAGTATCCAAAGTGCATTCGCAATAGGAGGTCAGTATTTCAATAGAGAAGTCGGTGACTTTAAAATGTGGATATTTTAGATTTATTGGATAGATTTATAGAGTCTACAGTGCAGAAGGAGGTTATATGACCCATTGAGTCTGCACTGAACCTCTAAAAGAGCACTCTACCTATGCTCACTCCCCTGGCCTATCCCAGTAACACCGCACATTGATCATGGCCAATCCACTGAACCTGCACATCTTTGGACTGCGGGAGGAAACCCACGCAGACATGGAGAGAACGTGCAAACTCCACACAGACAGCCACAGCCAGAATTGAACCCAGGTCCCTGGTGCTGTGAGGCAGCAGTACTAACCAGTTTGCCACCATGCCGTGTCCCAGAATTGTTTGCTGACTCAGGACGTAAATGATTACCAGCTCAGATCTTCATTAAGCTTACCCTTGACTTGAATGACATCAGTGACGAAGGCACCAAGAGGATAAGGCACTTAAACCCCATACAGAGAAACTTCAATATGAAGTCTGCAGTTCCCACGATCCAAAGCACATCCCAGAATTCAATTGGATCGACATTGGGATGCAGAAAGATTAAGCTGCAAAGGAAGGAAAGCAGTAAATGTAAAACTTATCAAATTATTATTTATAAATTATTTTTTAAAAAATCATAGCTCAGTTTGTTAATATGTCAATTACGTTGTTACGGTTAAGAGAAACACGTGATGGGTACTAATAGTCTTTAAAAACATGGGGCACATATCTCTATTCAGACTCTTGTCAGCTTTTGGATTCGGGACACATTTTGTCGCCCAGAACCGACTTCTGTACACCATCACAAAGTGTCTTATTATTAACCAGTCCATCGTAGCACCCCTTCGTTCTGGGAGAGAAGTGATGTAAAAATAGCCGATTAGTCATTCTTTACATTGCTGGTACAGACTGGTTACCGCATTTACCTACATAAAAGTGAAAGATGTTTCAATGTTAGCAAGTATTAGATCAACACCCAAATTAGTCTATTGAAATTGAGCTTGGTCTCACATTTTGCCTGCCCATTCTAAACCTGGATTCCATCCCCCCACCTTTCCCCCAAACCATCCCCCTATTTGCAATTTCCTTCTCCCAATAACACTGTACTAATCACCTGCCTTGTAGGAGCAAAGCAATCCGTGCCATGACTGATCCACATTTCAACATGTCTCATAGTTAACCAGTAGGAGCTTTGACTTAAGTGGCACAAATCCAATTGAAGCATGATCCCTTTTCAGCTCTCTTAACTAAACCTCAATGTCCCAAGCTAAGGGAGCAGTTAAGACTTGAAGTCCAGGCCACTGTCAATATTGTTCTCAAGCACCTGGGTGGGGGAGGGGAGGGTGTCAGATATCTACCAGGAACTACAGGAGGCGAAGGAAACCCTGGTGGAGGAGCTCAAGGGCAAGTGGGAGGAGGAGTTAGGTGAGGAGTTGGAAGCGGGTCTGTGGGCAGAGGTCCTGGGCAGGGTTAATTCCTCCTCATCATGTGCCAGGCTCAGTCTAATTCAATTTAAGGTGGTCCACCGGGCACACATGACGGCAGCGAGAATGAGCAGGTTTTTTGGGGTAGAAGACAGTTGTATGAGGTGCAGCCCTGCAAACCATGTCCACATGTTTTGGGCATGCCTGGAGCTTAGTGTTCTGGCAAGGGTTCGCGAGGGCAACGTCCCAGGTGCTGAACACACGGGTGTTGCCGAGTCCAGAGATAGCGATGTTTGGACTGTCAGAAGACTCGGGAGTTCAGGGGGCGAAAGAGGCCGACGTCTTGGCCGTTGCCTCCCTAGTAGCCCGGAGACGGATTTTATTAATGTGGAGGGACTCGAAGCCCTCGAGTGTAGAGACTTGGGTTACTGACATGGCTGGGTTTCTCAGCCTTGAGAAATTAAAGTTTGCCTTAAGAGGGTCTACGCTAGGGTTCTCTCGGAGGTGGCAGCCGTTCGTCGACTTTCTCGGAGAAAATTAAAATGTCAGTGGCAATCGCTCATGAGTGTTGTATCCATTCTAAGATTTTGTGATTAAATTCCCAACATGTCTATCTAACCTGCGTGATTTGTCTTTGTTTCCAGGAGTGCATTCTTAAAAAGGAATTCACCAACACAATAATAAGGGCTTTATCCTAGGAATCAGTTACCTGTAGAAATGCAAGAAAGACTTCATCTGAAGCTCATTATTATTTTGCAGAAGACAAAAAGTACCTGTAGAAGAGTGACTGGGATCGAAATGTGTCATAGAGGAGAAGAGTGGAGGCTGTTAGAAACGTAAGCAACCAACCACACTGTAATATAGAGCGGCGCTCCTAAAAAGTAAAATAAGCAGAAGTCACTTTGAGTCTGAATTTGCACAATTAAAGAAAATCATCACATATCGTTGTCATCACAGTAAATATTGCAAACTATAGGATGATTGTGCAATAATGTTCATCAGATTCTGTGCCAGTAGCAAGTGTGTACCCAGGTGGTACATCCACTTGCTACTGGCACAGAATCTGATGAACATTATTGCACAATCATAATGTGAGGCATTTCTGTTGGAGCTACTGACTTGTCCGATTTTACCTGGCTCAGTGCATTTACTAATTGAGTCACTGCAACAGCCTTGGAATAAACTTCTACGTGAATATTGACCACTTATGCAAGGGATATGTTGGAGACTCATCCAGTTAGGAGCCAATGTCTTCAGGAGAAGAGGGAGGAAAACTGGCAAAATGTTTTGAAATAAAAGAAACCTACCTGGAGGAAGACCTGATTTAAAATAATCTTGTTTGCATAAAGGAAAGTTATGCACAGTCCAACACCGACTGCAATACCTAACAGAACAAAACATATTTGTGATTGACTGGAGTGGAATTTTGTTAACAAAAAAAAACAAATTTCGCTAAAGTGGAGAAGGGCAAATATTTATCTGAACTGTGACGTAAATCCAAACACCAGAAGGGGCACACCTGGATATTTGGCCACCTCAGCTGTTTTGAGTTACGGTGTTTAAATGGTATAATAGGCAAGATATTAAACCAAGATCCTCTCAGATGGATGCAAACGGCTTTATTTTGAAGGGGAATTCGCACTGGTGTCCTGGCCAATATTAATCCCTCAACCAATATCTCTGAAAGAAACCCATCTGGTTCACAAATGCTTTTTAGGGAAGGAACTCTGCTGTCCTTAGCTGGTCTGGTCTACATGTGACTCCAGACCCACAGCAATGTGGACGATTCTTAAATGCCCTCTGAAATGGTCTATCTAGCCACTCTGTTCAAGGGCAGTTTGAAATGGGACATAAACACGGCCCAGCCAGAGACACTCCATCCAATTTTTTTTTAAAAACCTACTTATCAATAACCTTCTCAGTTATAGGACGCCAAATGACTCCAACCTTATTACAACTTGATTCAAACATCGGCAAAAGAGCTGAACTCAAGCAGGGGGGCAAAAGTAACTGCCCTTGACATCAGGGCAACATTTGATTGAGTGTGGCATCAAGGGGTCCTAACAAAACTGAAGGCAATGGGAATCGGGGGGGGGGGGGGGGGGGGGGGGGGGGACGGGGGGGGGGGACTCTCCATTGGTTAGTCATACCTACCACAAAAGGACATGGTTGTGGTGATTGGAGGTCAATCAGCTCAGTCCCAGGACATCACTGCAGGAGCTCCTCACATGGTGTCCTAGGTCCAACCATCTTCAGCCATTTCAATGATCTTTTCTCCATCGTAAGTTTAGAAGTGGGGATATTTGCTGATGATTGCACAACGTTTAGCACCATTCGTGACCTCCCATACAGTCAGTGTCTACATCTAGCAAGCCCTGGACTATGTTTAAACTTGGACTGATAAGTGGCAAGTTACATTCGCACCACACAAGTACTAGGCAACGGCCATCTCTAACAAATGAGAATCTAACCATTTTCCCTTAACATTCAATGGCATTATCATTGCCAAATCCTCTACTATCAACATCCTGGGGATTACCATTGACCAGTAAGTAACTCAACTCGATCAGCCATATAAATACTGTGGCTGCAAAAACAGATCAACGGTTGGGAACTCATCTCCTGAATCTCCAAAGCCTGTTCACCACCTAAAAGGCACAAGTCAGAAGTGTGATGGTATACTCTCCACTTGCCGAATAAGTGCAGTTCCAACACTCTAAGCTCAACACCATCCAGAATAAAGTAGCTGCTGGATCTGCACCCCATCCACCAACTTAAATATTCATTCCTTCCATGCTGTAGCAGTAGTGTGTGTAGTGTATTGTGCAGAACTGACACTAGGGGCACAGAGGATCAAAAACTAACAAGAGCTTTATTTACTATTACGATCCCAGACCCCAACAGGTGCTAAGATACCAGATAAAAACCCCAATGTCTTATTTAATTTGTAAGACTCTGGGGAAAGAATACTTCACTCTAGGAATGATTCCACACACAGATAGGGATATGGTATACTAAAACAAACATTATTACTAACACAAGATCAAACAAGAAAATAGCTTATATGCTCAACAATGTCAATGAAACATCAACTCCTAACTGCTAATTTTTAGCTCTCAGGTCAAAATCCACTTGTAAATACCGTTAGCCAACCCAGGAATACTTACTTGCTGTAAAGAGATGTATTGGATAAACTGCTTTGAGAAAGAGAAATCCTTCAAGAACCAGCATGTAGATTCTTACCTGTGCCATCTATGGTTTAACCTGCCAGCCTGTTCAGGAACTGCTATTCTGTTCTCAAGCAAATTATTTTTTGAACTAAAACTTTGAGAGAAACTGCTGGTCTGCTCACATCACAATCTTTAACAGAACTCAACACTTGAAACTCAACAACTGACTGTTTCAGCCCCTGGCACCTCCCATTAACTACATCATTAAACACAATGTCTCTAATTATCTACTCCCCAGGGAACGTTCTTCATATACATAAAATTCCATTAGCCCAACTTTTACAATGTTTTAAATATCTATAGAACCACAGAAGGAGACTATTCAGCCCATCGAGTCTGTATCGAAGGAGTACCCTCCTAGGCCCATTCCTGTATCACCACCTAATCTGCACATCCCTGGACACGAAGGGCCAATTTAGCATGGCCAATACAATACGCCAAATCAGCACATCTTTGGACTGAGAGAGGAAACAGGAGCACCCAGAGGAAACCCACACAGACATGGGGAGAATGTGCAAACTCCACACAGTCACCCAACGTCGGAATTGAACCGCGTTCCCTAGTGCTGTGAGGTGGCAATGCTAACCTCTGAGCCACTATACCACCCCAAATCCCTTGTAGCCAAAGTTTGTCTCGTAAACCAGGATTTAAAAAAGAAACGTTACTGCAGTGCTACATACTAACCTCGGCTTTTAACCCTTACTGCACTAAATACATATAATACAAGCTATTTGAAATTCCTACATTCATCATATCACAAGGTTTGTTCACTACAGGCTACTTCTTCACTTTGGAAGTTTCCTGCGCTAGCCACTCACGGCGTCACTTCCGTACTCATAACATTTCCTCCCCCACTTTAATTTCAAACGTCCCCAACAATTTCAAACAAGTGAAACATGAACAATAAGTCAAGCGGTTTGGAGGTCGTCATTTTCGGTACAGTTGACGGTGAATCTCTGGCATCTGCTTTGCTGCACTAGTTGTAACCTCTGGCATTTTTGTCTTTGCGCACGTCATCAGTGGTCATCTTGATCAGTGTTGATGTTGACTCATGTGCTTGGTTTGAAGGTGAAGTATTGTCTTTGCGAACAGTGACCGTCAGTGTCAGGGTTGTAGGAAGGGTCAAGTCAGGATGTCAGTAGGTTCCATTGCAGCCGGATCGGTTCTCCTCGCCAACAGCTGGTCCACATGCCTCCTCCAGTCTGGACGGTATACGAGACAGGTCCAGTATGGGCAAGGATGTGGCTGGAACCCATTTTCCTCCTGTGGAGTAATTCCTGGCTAATACTCCTCGTCGCTAGTGGGAGACCCAATGTTTTGCTTTACCTCCCCGCCATTCTATCTGTCCTTGTTGTTTCTGTTGACTGACTTATTTTGTTTTCAGAGGTTTCAACAAGTCTAATGTCGAACGTAGCTGTCTCTTCATCATTAGTAATGCAGGAGCGGTTCTAGTTGTTGAATGAGCAGTATTCGTATACACTAGTAGGAATTGATTAAGGTGTTTGATCAGTGAACCTTGTTCCTTGGATGCTTCATGGTTTGAACGAAATGTTCTACTAGTCTATTTGCATGGTGCAGACCAAATATGTTGAATCCTCCTTCTCTTTCAAGACTTACAAACTCTTGGAAGACAAATCGAGATCCGTTTACCAATTGGTCAGGAAGTTCAAACATACTAAAGACTTCTCCGAGCCTCTCAAATCATCTTTTCTGATGAAGTTGACTTCATTATGGAGACTTACAGCTGCTTTGAATGAGCATCGTCCATTACCAAGAACATATGTCCTTCTATCTAAAAGGTCATGCAAAGTAGACGTGCACCCGTTACCAAGCCTCCTCCAGCCATTCCCAATGATGCAGCAGTGCTGGCGGTGGCAGGTTTTGTATCTTCACACATGAAGAACACGTTCCAGCGTTCTCTTCAATCTCAATATCCATTCGAGGCCACCAGAAATAACTCCTCACTATTACTTTCATGCGCACAATTCTGCAATGGCTTTGTGCAGTTTTAACACGCCTCATCTTTTCATTGGTGGCGGAATGATTACTCTGAGCCCCCAAAGACAACATTCTGACTGTACAGATAGCTCCAATCTTTTCGTGGAGTATGGTTTGAAGTCAGGTTTTAGTTCGGAGGTCTTGCCTTGTAGCACCATATCCATTACTTCGGAGATCAGAGAGTTTCGGATCACTCAGTGTACTTCTTCACTGGTGTACTGTCTGCCTGTTGTTAAACTAGAAGATACTTCAGCTCGAGTAATTTGACACTTCCGCTCGAGTAATTTGACAAACTACTTGGTACTGGTAATCATGAAAGTCCATCTGCAATACAATGGAGACTGGATTGTCGATACCTGATGGTATAGGTTTGTGCAAACAAAAGCAATGCCCATCTCTGCATGCCACATGCTGCAAGTGAAGGAATTCCTGTGAGCTCCAAAAATTGTCATTTATGGTTGATGGTCCGTCAACCGTGTCAACTTCCTTCCATACAGGAATTGGTGGAATCTCTTTATCCAAAGATAACCATCAAGGTTTCCCTTTCGATTTGTGCGTAGTTACTGTCAGCTTTTCTCAATGTTTGAGATGCAACGGCAATGGGTCTTTCTTCACCCAATAGCATGATGTGGGATACCACTGCTCCAACACCAGAAGGAGAAGCGCCACACAACTGTAGGATTGAAATGCACAAGGACTTCAGATTTGAGCAAAGCTTCGTTGGTTTGCACAAAGTGAGTATTTGCACATTCAAAGTATCGGCTTGCATCATTGACTTTGTCTATATATGTGGTTGTGGAACCCACCTCTTCACTCACCTGATGAAGGAGCTGCACTCTGAAGCTAATGATTCGAAACAAACCTGTTGGACTTTAACCTGGTGTTGTAAGACTTCTTACTGTGCGTTGCCAAATTTAGAATAAATCTTCCATAATAGTTCAACAATCCTAGGAGGGATCACAACTGGTTAACGCTCTGAGGTGCAGGCACCAAGGTGATAACCGTGGCATTCGGAAGACGCAGAGTTCACACGTCCTTGCAGACTCTCAGCCCATAGTCACCCAATCCCAGAAGAGTGGCATTCAAATTCTGAAGATGTTCCCCTTTGTCTTTTCCAGTGTCTTGGATGTCATCCAGATAGCACATGACTCTGCTTAGTCCACTCAGGATCTCATCCACTGCCCTTTGAAACAATGCCAGAGCTGATATGATGCCAAACGGTAATCGCAGTACTGAAACAAACCTTAATGTGTCACAATTGCCAGAAGTTCCAATGACTTCTGGTCTACATTCATCTGTATGCATGCCTGGCTCAGGTCAATTTTGCTAATATGTCAGCCTCCCACTAATTCTACAAACAGGTCAATGTGGGGTTGTGAGTATTGTTCCACACACACTGGATTAAAGGTGACTTTGAGGTCTCAGCAAATCCATACGGATCCACCCTTTTTGATGGTTTCAAGACTCCCATCTACACCAGTCGTTCCAAGTCAGCCTCCACTTTCAGCCTGATAGCATAAGGTACTACTTTCAAGCATTTTGCTTGGCTTCCTCCTTTAACCTTCAATTTAATTGTGATGTCTTTCATACGCCCCAGTTCGCCATCAAAAACAACAGTGTGCTCTTTTGGAATTGAAAGGTCAGAATCTTCATTAGTCATCAGACTGACTTCAACCCAGTTCAGTCAAATCTTTCCCAACCATGTTTGACCCAATGTTGGATAATTGCCCTTTACTACATGCAAAGACAAATCTGCTGTTTGCACAGCTATGTCAATGCAGCCCGTCGATGGAACCACTTCACCAGTGTGTGACTTCAATGCTATTCTTGAAGGTTTCAAGGAAATGTCTCTGAGCTTTTCCTTAGTCTTGGGTACCAGTGACCTGCTTCCCCGGTGTCGACTTCCATCCTTACTGGCTATCCATCCAGTAGTGGTGTGACCCAGTATCTATTTGTAGCATCAGCAATGGCTAGCACATTCAGTAACAATTCGTCTTCAGACTGAGAGTCCCCTACTTTCGCTCAACCCTTCAGCTCAGCTGGAGCACTTATTTTGTTCTGTTTACATGCGGTTTTGGTTCACTCTTGCTACTTACTATTTTTGCTCGTGGCGTGCTTTTTCTTCTCGCAGGTACACTCTATATGATCGCCGTTTCCCTCAGGTTCTGCATATTATATCCTTGTACCAGCATTCCGCAACGGGATGTCCTGGCTTCGTACATCAATGACATGTAGGAGTTTTAAAACTCTGGTGTTGATTCAGCTGACAATTTTTGTAATCGAGTATTCAAACTCAGCTGCTGAGCTCCTTTCGCAGGCAACTCCATTGAAACAGCAATTTCCATGGCCTTTTTTCACAGTAAGGTTACTCTCAGTTAGCAACCGTTTCTATATTGCCTCATTTTGCAGACCAATCTGTCCTGAATTGCATCATTCAGCACATCACCTAACTCACAGTACTCTGCAAGTCGTTTTAATACAGACATGAATTGCACAATTGATTTCCCTGCTTCTTGCTGTCTACTGTGGAATCTGAAGCACTCTGCCATCACCAAAGGCTTTGATGGTAGTGTGGTTGTAGGATCTCAAAGTCATCAAGGCCAATTTCTGTGATGTGTATTATGGAGAACTGACGCTAGAGAGCACAGTGGGTCAAAAACTAATGGAACTTTATTTGGAAGGGGTGTTCGCTACAAGCTGCTTCTTTACTCTGGCAGTTTCCCACTTCCGGTGATAACACATTAATATACAATATTTACTGCAGCGAAGACTCAATCTAAGTACATAACGGTGTGTACCATCTACAAGATGTAGAGCAGCAACTCCCCAAGGTCCCATTTGATATCACCTTCAAAATCATGACCTCTACCACCTAGAAAGACAGGGCAGCAGATGCAGGAGAAGACCGCCACATCCAAGTTTCCTTCCAGGACACACACTTGGAACTGTATCACCATTCCTTCATTGTCACTGGGTCAAAATTCTGGAACTCCCAACAGCACCTTGGGTGTAACTACACCACATGGACTGCAGCAGTTCAAGTGGCTCACCAGCACTTTGTTTTGAAAATTTAGAGTACCCAATTATTTTTTTCCAATTAAGGGACAATTTAGCGTGGCCAATCCACCTACCCTGCACATCTTTGGGCTGTGGGGGTGAGACCATGCAGACGTGGGGAGAATGTGCAAACTCCACACGGACAGTGACCCGGGGCTGGGATCGAACCTGGGTCCTCGGTGTCATGAGTCAGCAGTGCTAACCACTGCACCACCGTGCCACCTATCACCACTTTCTTACGGGCAATTTGGGAAGGGCAACAAATGCTGACCTAGCCAGTGATGCCCACATTACTTGAACAAATAAAACTTAAAAACCCACTCAAGACTGCTTGCTACCTTTGAACATACAACTGAAGCAGCAAAATTCTGGAATTCTGCAAGCTTTTTCTTGACTCTCCAGTAGGAAAGCTGATTTAAATTTGAGTCTGTGAATAACAGCCTGTTGATTTATGTAATTGTAAAGAGGAATTTGTGGTGCTGTACATTCGGGAATGCTGCGCCATCAATTGTAAGTCTATAGAAAATATTTTGCTGAAGTTCCAACAAACCGGTTCATTTGTGTTATTGAACCACTACTTAAGCAACCAGCTGAATTCACCATCATTACCAACAACCAAAATCAGATGCATTGAAAATGTTTGATGGTGCAGAATATAGAAACGTACAATACCCATGTAGATCAGAAAGTCTCTGCTGGAGGGTCTTGCAGACGACACAAAGGTTGATGGAATTGCGGATAGCGACGAGGGCTGTCAGAGGATACAGCAGAATTTAGATTGTTTGGAGACTTGGGCGGTGAGATGGCAGATGGAGTTTAATCCGGACAAATGTGAGAATGCATTTTGGAAGGTCTAATGCAGGCAGGGAATATACAGTGAATGGTAGAACCCTCAAGAGTATCGACAGTCAGAGAGATCTAGGTGTACAGGTCCACAGGTCACTGAAAGGAGCAATGCAGGTGGAGAAGGTAGTCAAGAAGGCATAGGGCATGCTTGCCTTCATTGGCCGGGGCATTGAGTATAAGAATTGGCAAGTCATGTTGCAGCTGCATAGAACCTTAGTTAGGCCACACTTGGAATATAGTGTTCAATTCTGGTCACCACACTACCAGAAGGATGTGAAGGCTTTAGAGAGGGTGCAGAAGAGATTTACCAGGATGTTGCCTGGTATGGAGGGCATTAGCTATGAGGAGCGGTGAATAAACTTGGTTTGTTCTCACTGGAACAACGGAGATTGGGGGCGACCTCATAGAGGTCTACAAAATTATGAGGGGCATAGACAGAGTGGATAGTCAGAGGCTTTTTCTCAGGGTAGAGGGGTCAATTACTAGGGGGCATAGGTTTAAGGTGTGAGTGGCGAGGTTTAGAGGAGATGCACGAGGCAAGTTTTGTTTTCTAAACAGAGGGTAGTGGGTGCCTGGAACTCATTGCTGGAGGAGGTGGTGGAAGCAGGGACGATAGTGACATTTAAGGGGCATCTTGACAAATACATGAATAGGATGGGAATAGAGGGATACGGATCCTGGAAGTGTAGAAGATTTTAATTTAGACAGGCAGCATGGTCAGCGCGTGCTTGGAGGGCCGAAGGACCTGCTCCTGTGCTGTACTTTTCTTTGTTCTTTGTTGTTTGTTTGTCTTGCTCCTTTATCTCAATTTAATGACCGTTGCTGGAAAGAGCCAGGGGTCTTATTATTTATTCCTTGCTCAAAAGTGACTGACTGTGAATGCTGACTTGTATATAAAGAACAGCCACTTGCAAAGGCACCAGAAGATGCCCAGTACCCTAGCAGAGGATAAAATGTGTAAAAAGGAGCAAATATCAGAATCATTCAAAATATGTCTCTTCTAATGTTAAACCTCAGTGGTTTCAGTGACAATTGTTGTTATTCAAAATACAGACAATGCTTATACTTTGTGATTTAGTAGCCTTCCACTTATTACTGCGATCTGAGAGTTTAAGTAGCTATCGGCTTGCTTAAAGCAGAGCAGGGTGTTAACAGGTAACAATTTAGAGGTAAAAGTAGCATAATTTCAATTCAATTCTGGGGGAAAATGAGCAGGAATTTTAAAAGTAGCCTTTACCAAAAGAGGGGCACTGGCTGACGACACATCTCCAGAGCATATACTGATTTCCCCCCCGCCTCAGTTTGCTCTCCTCTTCTCCTGAAGGCATCAGCTCTTCTTGAGACTCAGCTCCATTGGTGCTTTCTGAACTCTCACGTCTACTAAGTGGGCATTCTTCAGGTAGGAGGCTAAACAGTGAATGTTGGGAAACTATATAAACATGGAGCATCACTGTCGAACAACCACACGGATTCAAAAATGTGTTTGTTGATATGGGCAAGTATTAGGATGGGAATCATGGTTGTTTCATTGCTTCCCAAGCCCAGGAGATGAAAATAAATTGTAGCAGTCCTACTGGTTCCCCAGGTGAGATAAGCTAATTTAGTGTTACGTGGCAATTGAAACAGCTGTCTGTGCAGCTCCATTTCACACTGTGAAACTCTCTACTAACCAAAAATATCACCTGAGGACAGTTTCAGGATGTGTGTTACAAACTGCCTTCAGAATATTTTTTAAGTTTCAGAAAAGTTACACGCCCCGATAACCCTCAAAGGGTCCAGCCATCTGACTCCGGGGGGCCTCAGTGGTGGCCAAGTCAAGATTGGGGGTCTCGGCGGTGCCCACGCCGAAGTGAGCCGCCGTGCGCATGCGCGGCCTGGACAGCGGGATGCCGCCGGCAGCCAGAGCTGCGGGATGCATACCAGGGCCCTACTAGCCCCCTGGAAAATGGAGAATCACCAGGACTTTCGAGAATCCCGGCCCTGGTGTCCCACTCCAAGGAATAACTTTGGAATCTCAGTTTAATAAATAATTTCAATATTAATAAGCAATTCATAAAAAATGTTGCTCATACCTAATGCATGCTGGAAAACCAGTTTGGCACAAATGATAAGAATGTACGGGAGACTCTTCTGAAGCCATAGAAAGATGTACCGAAGCTCTGAAATTGAACTGGTGGGTTCTCTGTCATCTAGTTCAGACCTTTCTCCAGCAGGACCCTCTGCCCTGGCATGAGAATGCGAGTGCGAATGAGAGTGTGAATGAGAAGAAGTTGAGTGCTGAGCACCTGCCCCAAGTCTGCTGCTCTGGTCTTCAGGTGCATCCACCTGGATTTGAACTTCCCCTTCTTTGGTGGAAGGATGTGGCATGTTCTCTGGAGTCCTAACAAATAAAACAGGACGCGAATCCATGCTTTCCCCTACAGTTCCATTTAAAGGCTGCGTGTGGTCATGGCTGTTGATGTCTGTGTGTACAATGACAAATTCCTTCTGCATTTCAGATCCTCTTCCCTCTTGGCTGTTTAAGATCCCTGATCTGCACAGTGTTCCAGAGCTCTGTCCCAAACGTCTCCTATACCATGAAAAAAAATCAAAACAGCACATTAGATCCAACATTGGAAATCATTCTGCAATTCATCACAGAAGAGGTACTTATGGATAAAATTCTCCCCTTCATCTCCTTAGTTTCTGCTGCTTAGAGAACAGGCATCTTCCCACTTAGGCTGCCAGCTGGCTTCTAGGAAGACAACTCTGGCATAGCTTGTCCCGATTACAGTCACAGAGAAGAATAGGACACCATGTTGCATCCATCCATGCTATTTAGAACTGCTAAATGTTGCACATTATCTATGTAAAATCGATACAAACGTGACTATCTTTTTATGCTGGGGATCCTTGCTCCAGTGATGAGCAACCAGTTCCCACAAAATAATCTGGGCTCTACTTGGTAGATTTCATAGAATTTACAGTGCCGGAGGCCATTCAGCCCATCCAGGTCTCCACCGGTCCTCACAAAGAGCACCCCACTCAAGCCCACGTATCTACCCTAAACCCGTAACCCAGAAACCCCCACTTAACCTTTTTTGGACACACAGAGCAATTTAGCATGGCCAATCCACCTAACCCGCACATCTTTGGATTGTGGGAGGAAACCAGAGCACCTGGAGGAAACCCATGCAGACATGGGGAGAACGTGCAGACTCCGCACAGACAGTGACCCAAGCTGGGATCGAACCTGGGACCCTCGAGCTGTGAAGCGACTGTGCTAACCACTATGCTACCGTGCTGCCAATTCGTGAAAGACCATACTTCCATTCAAGGATTCCTCTTTTTAGTACTGTAAACACATTATTTTCAAACACATCATCTGGCATTGGCAATTTTGGCTCAGGAAGGTAGCACTCTCAGCTGATTCAGAACAGGTTGCTCTCAGGTCATCTAAAGCTCTTTAAGCCAATTAAGCATTTTGGAAGCACAGTCGTCATTGTAATGTTGGAAATGCAGCAATCAGTTATGCAGACAGCAAGCTCCCATATACGGAAATGTGAGAAATAGCCAAATAATCCATTTCTGCAATGTTGATTAAGGGATAGATATTGGCCAGGGCACCGGATATAACATTTGTCTCTTTTTGAAATAACGTCATGGGATCTCTTACATCTGTCCGAGAGGGTTTAAGGTGGGGAAGGTAAAGTCGCCATAGTCCCAAATGATTGCTTTCCCCTTTGAGGGGGGAGAGCTGACTGGTGGTGGTTTAACCAGAGGATCACCACACCTCAGGTACGGAGCAATGTTGAGAAGCCGGGGCCTTCGTGAATAACCTCAGCCGGTGCAGGAAATGAACGCACGCCGCTGCAGCACGAATAAGCTATCCAGCCCGCTTAACATCTCATTCGAAAGACTCTGACTGTTCAGTGTTCCCTCAGCACTGCAGCTGTAAATTTTTAATTGTAGATTTTTATGCTCAAATTTTAGAATGATTGAAAGCCAACTCCAGATCAGATAGCCTAGACTGACACTTTAGTGCAGTACTGATGAAGTTGCTTCACAGCTCCAGGGTCCCAGGTTCGATTCCGGCTTGGACAACTGTCCGTGCGGAGTTTGCACGTCCCCCTGTGTCTGCATGGGTTTCCTCCCACAAGTGAAATGAATGAAATGAAAATCGCTTGTCAAAAGTAGGCTTCAAATGAAGTTACTGTGAAAAGGCCCTAGTCGTCACATTCCAGCGCCTGTTCGGGGAGGCTGGTGCAGGAATCGAACCGTGCTGCTGGCCTGCTTTAAAAGCCAGTGATTTAGCCCTGTGCTAAACCAGTCCCGAAAGACGTGCTTGTTGGGTCAATTGGACATTCTGAATTCTCCCTCAGTGTACCCGAACAGGCGCCGGGGTGTGGCGACTGCGGGATTTTCACAGTAACTTCATTGCAGCATTAGTGTAAGCCTACTTGTGACAATGAAGATTTAAAAAAAAATTTCGAGTACCAAATCCATTTTTTCCAATTAAGGGGCAATTTATCAGGGCCAATCCACTTACCTCTTTTTGAAATAATGCCATTGGATCTTTTAGATCTGTCCGAGAGGGTTTAAGTTAGGGAAGGTAAAGTTGTCATAGTCCTAAATGATTGCTTCCCCTTTGAGGGGGAGAGCTGACTGGTGGTGGCTTACCCGGAGGGTCACCACACCTCAGGTGTGGGGCAATGTTGAGAAGACAGGTCTTCATGAATAATCTTAGCCAGTGCAGGCAATGAACCCATACTGCTGCAGCACGAATCAGCTATCCAGCCCACTGAGATAAATTGGTCAGAGAGGAGATACGGTGGCATTATTTCAAAAAGAGGTAGGTGGACTGGTCCCGATAAATTGTCCACATCTTTGGGTTGTGGGGCCAAAACCCACACAAACACGGGGAGAATGTGCCAACTCCACAATGAGTGACCCAGAGCCAGGATCGAACCTGGGACCTCGGCGTCGTGAGGCAGCAGGGCTAACCTACTGCGTCACCCTGCTGCTCTGACAATAAAGATTATTATTGAAAACTTTTCAGTTGCTGGGGGGGGGGGGGGGGGACTCGCTGAACGCAAACTTGCTGCCAGATTTCACTGCGTAGCAACAGTCACTCTTGCAAAAGTAGTTAACTGCCTGTATGCAGGCGTTGGGGCGTCGAGGACTTGACTGCAGACGCGCGACTTTCTTTCTTTGCGTGCAATATAAGTGTGGGGGTGAAGTCTGCAGTTGCATGTCCTCGAAGGCCCCCCGAGTTAGTTGACTGCAACCGAAAGTGAAGGAACTCGGTCCCAACAACGGGGCAGGGGGAAGCGAATGAAAATCCCGCACCTTCCCGAATTACCCCGGTTATTTTGTTTAATACTTGAGTTCCGGGGTTTGTACCTGTCATTCTGAGGCCGGTGTTTCATGCTGGAAAGGGTCCAGCGCCGCCCGGCCGGCTCGCCCCGCCCGCTCTCCGCCTCCCTCAGCCCCCGACGGCCATCTTCCCCGGCGAGCGTCACAAACGAGCTCGGGTGAGAGGTCACATCTGCTTTCCTCCACACGCGTATATTTTAAAAAGGAACGCGGACCGACTTCACCCGGAGGCGCGGGGAAAACATTTTTTGCTTTCCCCCCCCTCTCTCGGGTTTGTTAATTTGAAAAACAAAACGGCCAACCGTCCGGCGGCGTGGTGACGTTCGGCGGCCCGGTGACGTTTGACGTCGGCGGAGACGTACAACGTCGCTTGGTCGCCACGGCAACGGGCCCCAACAAGGCCTGGCGCGCTGCGGCCAACAGGTAAATATTTGAAACGAAAGGGAAAATGCTGGAAAATCTCAGCAAGTCTGGCAGCATCTGTAGGGAGAGCAAAGAGCTAACGTTTCGAGTCCGATGACTCTTTGTCAAAGCCGGTAAATATTTGAACCCGCCGCCTTTGGGCTCCGGGGTTTTACCGTTGATCCGTCCTCTGAATTTCCTGGATTTTCCAAAGTGTTTTCTGTCTGTTGTGTCCTGTCCAAGCGCCTGCGTTCCTTTCAGACTCGCCTTCCTCAGCAGGGGGAGGAGGGGGTTTAAATGGGGGAATTAAAATGTCCACTTGCCCCCATGGTGCCCAATTCAGCGCCAATGTGTTGCCAGGTACGTCCACCGCACGGTCCAGTCTCATCATCTTATCATCTTTTCTGCGTACAGCTTTGACATCTTTTTTTAAAACTCCCTTTACGCAATGGGCAAGTGAGTCTAGAGCCAAAGGGACACAGTTTCACAGTATGAAGAATCTCAAAGGAGGTCATTTGGCCCATCGAGTCTGCCCCGTCCCTTTGAAAGACCACCCTTCCTAGGTCCTATCTCCCACCCTGTCACATCATGGTGGCACAGTGGTTATCACTGTTGCTTCACAGCTCCAGGCTCTCAAGTGCGATTTCCAGCTTGGGTCATTTGCCTGTGCGGTGTCTGCACGTTCTCCCCCTGTTCTGCGTGGGTTTCCTCCGGGTGCTCCGGTTTCCTCCCATAGTACAAAGATGTGCATGTTAGGTGCATTGGTCATGCTAAATTGCCCTTTGTATTCAAAAAGATTAGGTGGGGTTACGGGGAAAGGGTGGAGGTGTGAGCTTAAGTAGGGTGCTCTTTCCAAGGGACGGTGTAGTCTCGATAGCCTTTCTGCACTTAGAACATAGAACACTACAGCGCAGTACGGGCCCTTCGGCCCTCGATGTTGCGCCAACCTGTGAAACCATCTGAAGCCTATCAGACCGACACTATTCCATTTTCATCCATATGTCTATCCAGTGAATCAATGCTCTGATTCTCAGGGGCAATTTAGCATATCCAATCCACCTAACCTGCCCATCTTTGGACTATGGGAGGAAACCGGAACACCCGGAGGAAACCACGCAGGCGTGGGGAGAAAGTGCAACCTCCACACATGCAGTGGCCCGAGGCCCGAATTGAACCTGGGTCCCTGGTGCTATGAGGCAGCAGTGCTAACCACTGCCCCCCCCCCCCCCGCCCAGTTCAGGCCAGTGAAGAACGAGTTGAGGGTGGGAGTTCTTCACTCCGAGAGGGTGGCGAATCTTTGGAATTCTCTACCCCAAAGGGCTGTGGAAGATCAATCATTGAGATCAGGGTCCATAGATTTCTGGACACTAATGGCATCGGGAGGAATGGGGATTGCTCAGCAAAGTGGCGTTGAGGTACATGATGATCTAACTGAGTGGTGGAGCAGGCTTCATGGGCCCAATTGCCTTCCCCTGTTCCTAGGTTCCTAAATTGTTGTTTGTTACTTGGCAAGGTTTCCCACTGTAGTCTTACCAAGGAGTTTCACAGGTGATACGGAACATATTGTTGCATTTCCAGGGCGGCATGTAGGCACAGTGGTTAGCACAGCTGCCTCACAGCGCCAGAGACCTGGGTGATTGTGTGGAGTTTGCACATTCTCCCCGTGTCTGCGTGGGTTTTCTCTGGGTTCTCTGGTTTGCTCCCACAGTCCAAAGATGTGCAGGTTAGGTATACTGGCCAGTCAAAATTCTCCCTAAGTGTCCAAAAGGTTAGGTGGGGCTGCGGGGGTTTGGGCTTGGGTAGGATGGTCTTTCACAGGGTCGGTGCAGACTTGATGGGCCAAATGGCCTACTTCTGCACTGTAGGGATTCTATGATTTTCTGTTTCTGAGTTGTGTACGTCACTTTTTTGGGAAGCGAAGCAATTTTTCCTACCAAACTTCTTGCACGCTTTCTTAAAATGTATTTTCAAATTTATATTTTCCCTATTTCCAGAGGCATAGACTGCTTGCTGGACTTTGATTCCATGGCATGCTGCTCAAACATCAGTTTTTGTGCATAGACCTGCACACTGAATGTCAACCATATATTAGGGCTATATATTCTGGGGATGGGACAATTGGGCGCGGCCGTTTGGACGCAGCCGTTTGGGCGCCATGGGACAATTGGGCGCAGCCAATTTGGCGCGGCCGTTTGGGCGCAGACGACAGAAAACCTTAAATTAGTTCATTTAGTTTAGTTCATTTGGTGATTATGAGCAAGGCTCCTCAAGTACTCAAATTTTCAAATATAAGAACACTTTCATGTATTCTTTTATCTTTATTGTAAATTAAAAACCTTAAATTAGTTCATTTAGTTAAAAACCTTAAATTAGTTCATTTAGTTAAAAACCTTAAATTAGTTCATTTAGTTAAAAACTAAAGTTAAAAAACCTTTAGTTTAGTTCATTTGGTAATTATGAGCAAGGCTCCTCAAGTACTCGATAGCATCCATGTTTTCAAATTTAAGAACAGTTTCATGTATTCTTTTATCTGCATCTCTATACTTTTTTAGTTTTTGTGGCGGTTCATGGCCGGCTAGTAACCTTTCATAATATGCATCTCTACCTTTCTGTACTTTACGCAGGCCATCAATTAGTTTCCATATGGTGGGATGATGCATGCCAAGTTCATATTTCAATCGACGGTGGGCTGCCTCCGCATTATTGTTTGTGCGGTCTTCCCCGTTTAATGTTCTCTGATAAAGGTTCCAAATCTCAGGGCGAAATAAAGGTGTTCGCCTACCATTTCCTCGTCTGTTCAGACGACCAACATATGTATCTTCAAACCAGTTCAGTAAATCTTGAAGTTCTTGCGGCAGTTGGGTCGCTAAAGCATCCAGATATTCATCGATTTTGTTCAAAGGGACGAAGGCAATGGCAATAATCATTTTAGCTTTTAACGCGAAATCTGGATCAGTGTTATACAAACTACGGAACCCCATACTAGCTAGATGTTTTTGCATATTTTGAGCTAAATGAAAAAAACATCCTTTTATTTGAACATCAGGGAATATGTCTTTCATAGCACTGTGCGCAGCTTGTTCATAATCACAGACGATTGAACTGGGTTTCAAGTTGGGTTCGATTTCTTTCAATAATGCGAACATTCTCGTATATGTGGTGCATTGCTTGTTGGGCAAAAGAGCATAAACCGTAGGAGTAACTCCTCCGTGTTTTTTTACCATAATTACATATATCTGAGAAAAGAGGCTGGGAGCAATACTGAATGTGCCATCTGCAAACCACATATCAGATGTCAATAAGTGCTGTAGCCAGCTCTGTCTTCCGAAGATTAATATCCGGTCGTGACCTGGTCCGCTATCACAAAGTAAAAATTTTTCTTCCACTCCTGGTTGAGGGACATATATCCTGTAGCATTCTGGCACAATCAATTGTTGTAAATCACTTGGATTGGTGGGGGCGTTCAATACATAATTACGCTTTCTGCTTATCATTCTCCTCAAAGCAGATATATTAGGAATGGCTGGTAGACTAGCTTGGGATATGTCTGTCAAACATTCATTAACAACTACAGTCGGTGCCTCAAGGGTTTCCTGTGCTCTCTTTTTTATTTTAGTTTTCACGAGTGCAACCTCTACTTGTGCAGCAGAAGCATCATGCGAATGGCTGTTCAGCTGCCTCACCACGTTTGCAGCTTTAGTATGGAGACGTGCTTTGCACCAGTTTTTTTGCTCACAACGCCAAAATTTCACTTCGCTGTCACCTTTGCTTGTTTTGTCAAAGACGTAAAGGAATCCGTTATGAACAAATTTTTCTTTACCACGTTTCGTTGATACTGCCTCAGCCATCATATGGGTATGCGAATTGGTTTAGTTACAAAATATATAAAAAGATGGTGATAGAACGCACCAGCACCCAACTCAACGCACCCGCACCAGCAGCCAACTCAACTGAGGCTAATTCACAAATAAAGAAATGTTATTTTGGTGCCAAAACGTCAATAATGCCAATATATAACGCCAATATATAAACAGATGGTGATAGAACGCACCAGCACCCAACTCAACGCACCCGCACCAGCCAACTCACCTGAGGCTAATAATAAAGAAATGTTATTTTGGCGCCAAAACGTCCGGCGCCAAAACAGCCGGCGCCAAAACGGGTTGGCGCCAAAACGGCCGCGCCCAAATGGCTGCGCCAAAAAGTACCTAACCCATATATTCTAAACCTAATCTAGGGACACGCGCGCACTAACCTACAAGTCTGCAGACTGAACTCTGAACCAGACTGAACACTGAACAGGAAGGGAAGCGCTGCTTGATACAATCTGCCAGTCTTTCAGTCTTAAAACGTGCAGAATGTACATTAGATTACCCTGGAAGGGCAAGGTATCTCACTAACAGGATGCCTCCATCAAGCAAAAAGGACGTCTGCTGATCACGCAAGTGAGTAATGTAGTACATTAATTTCAGTGCCAACATGATGCTAGGCATGTGGGCCGTACGTCCCAAAGACTGGTGGATTGTATCAAACAGCAAGTTCTTACCGCTGTTCGTAATGGGCAAAATAAGAAGTCTTACAACACCAGGTTAAAGTCCAACAGGCTTATTTGGAACCACTAGCTTTCGGAGCGTAGCTCCTTCATCAGGTGAGTGAAAAGGTAGGTTCCACAAATATATATAGACAAAGTCAATGATGCAAGATGATACTTTGAATGTGAGTCTTTGCAGGTAATTAAGTCTTTACAAGTCAAGATGGTGCGACTGGAGAGAGGGATTATCGCAGGTTGAAGAGGTGTGAATTGTCTAAAGCCAGATGGCGGGGGGTTAATGTAGTGAGACATGAATCCAAGGTCCCGCTTGAGGCCGTTGAGGCAATGGGCAAGGTACAGACTTTACCCAACCAGCTTTTGCGATTGGACAATATTTGCAAAATGGTGTGTTAAAAATTACGCTCACTACCAATTTAAGATTGTCAGTCGGACTCGCCTTGTGGCGCATTTGTGTGAACTGTAAACTTCATATACTAATATGCAGGGCCCTGTTCTTTTCTGACAGAAAGAATTTGTCCACACATTTCGCCTATTTCAGCTAAATAAAATACGAGATAATCATTTACTGGTTCATTCCTCAGGGCAATACCTTGGCTAGTCAAAGTCAAGCTGTCTGGTTTAATATTCAAACAAAGCTTGGCAGTTAATTGTCAGTCACTATCTACTGGAGCAGTCTCCATGGCAATGCTTCGATCAATCAGAGTCCATTTGCCAACCAATCAACGCTCTTTCCTGATACAGTGTAAAGTTGTTGTTTCCCCAACTTTGGGTTTGTTGCAATTTTCCTCACGACTGTAAGGTGAAAAACTTAAACAAAATGTCTGTTTTCATTAATACTTAAGTTCTGTACTACCAAATTATTAAATTACCATTTATTTGAGGTACTATACAACTATGAACCTGAGCCAAAGCACAGTGGTTAACTCTGCTGCCTAACAGCGCCAGGGACCTAGGTTCTTGCTCTTTAGTGTCCAGGGATGTGCAGGATAGGGATGGGGGGGGGGGGGTTGAGTGCTCATTTGAACGGGCGGTGCAGACTCGACGGGCTGACTGGTCCCCTTCTGCACTGTAGAGATTCTATGAATCTAAAATACATTGATTTTGAGAAATAAAATTGTTTTAATTGACTTTTCATAATTTCTGTATTATTTCTAAAGACAATCTTTGTTTCCGAGGTGACATTTATTTTCAGGATTTACGGAATAACATTTATTAAAACTAAACTAACTTGTCAGTAGGTTATTGTTTATATTGCAGCTGACAGGACTTCAAAAATAATTGATGGCAGATATATATTTCAAGAAGTCCTGAATATCATCTGGGGTCTACGATGAATTACTGTCCCTTCAAGGTGGATTGGCTGGACTCCAGTCTCCAGGAGACGTTATTGCCTGGGAAACCATGGCACCAGGTGAGCACAGATTTCATCTTTCAGAAACCTCTAAAGCATGAAAGGAACAGTCATAGGGATGAATATGCTGGGTTCACATCTGGGTGCATGGTGAAAGCTGGAAACCCCTGCCATTTGGAGTATCTGCACGTAAAGGAATCAAATTAAATGTAGGGAAATCAGGTGGGCTCCTTTATAGAGTGCTCTATGATGATTTCCTGGTAATTTGCCACACCCGGGCAATCTGGTGTATTTGGTGGTTTGTCCAGGAATATCTCCCCCCATATATTGATCATCTGTCTATACAAAGGTTGAACGCATCCATCAATACCTTCAGTATAATTAAGAAAAAGATCGGAGAGCAGTTTCTTTCTGAAATGCAACCAGATGTTTAAAACACCTTCTAATCTGAAACTCTTGCTCAATAGACAGCCTTTGGATGGCACCTTAAAGAGACAGGCCAAGGATAAACGCAGCTCCACTTCAGGTGCAGAGTAGTAATAGATTGTGCACTACAGGCTGTGGTGCTTTTATAAACCAGCATGTTATTCAACTTCCCATGAACAAAGTTGCAGGAGATCTGTCAGTGCATTCCGTTTCTATAATAACTTTGGCACCAGAGTATGATATATTTTAATACGAAAGAATCCAACCATCTCTACATGTCAATCAATGGCTTAACCTTCACTGGATCTCCCACTGACAACATCTTGGGGGATTAGTATTGACCAGAAACTGAACTGGACAAGAACACATCAAAAGCTGGGAATTCTGTGATGAGTAACTCAACTCCTGTCTCTTCAAAATTTGTCCACCAAATACAAGGTACAAGTCAGGAGCATGCTGGAACACTCCTGTTTGAATGAGTGCAGCTCCAACAACACTCAAGAAGCTCAACATCATCCAGAACAAAGCAGATTACTTGATTGGCACCCCATCCAACAACTTTAACATTCACTCCTTCCACCAATGCACAATGTCAGCCGTGTGTACTGTCTACAAGATACAATGCACCAAGGCTCCTTCAAAAACATTGACCATTTTTAAAAAGTAATTTCTAAAGATGACCATTTGAGTGTGAGGGGGTCCAATTTCTCTCTCTCTCTCTCTCTCACCATCTGAGTGTGAGAGAGTCAAATCTCTCTCTTCTCTTCTCCCTAATTGCTGATCCTGCCTATCCCCAGTAATGTTTCACCCTCTTGTTCATCATGAATCTATCTACCTATGCCTTGAATTCATTCAGAGACTCTGCTTCCACTGTCTTTTGAGGCAGGGAGTTCCAAAGACTCCGAGAAAGGCATTCTTCCCATCTCTGTCTTAAACTCCCCCCCCCCCCCTTTCACACACTCCCCCTCTCTCATACACTCCCCCTTCTCTCACACATCCCCGCCCTCTCTCACACATTCCCTCCTCCCCTCACACATCCGCCCTCTCACATCCCCCCTCATACTCACTCTCCCCCTCTCTCACACTCACTCTCCCCCTCTCTCACACTCACTCTCCCCCTCTCTCACACTCACTCTCCTCCCCTCTCACACTCACACTCCCCCTCTCCCACACTCACTCACCCTCTCTCTCACTTACACTCGCCCTCTCTCTCACTTACACCCCCTCTCTCACATTCCCCTCCTGTCTCTCAGTCCCCCTCTCTCACACTTCCCCCCTCTCTCTCTCTCTTCCCCTCTCTCTCTCACATACACTGACCCTCTCGAACACCCCCCACCCCCCAGATAAGCTTAGATCTTTGTTAGGCAAGAAAATCAATCTACCTCCACCCACAATGCCCACATCCCAATAAAAATAATACATTTTAAAATTTAAAGCTTTATTCTAAAACAGCATTTACTTTTAAGTTTGTGTAAATATCCAACAGGAAATTTGGTGGCAGTTCTCCCAATTTCCTGTTGGAACTTTAGTGACAAGTTACTAGAAGCATTAGAAAAACAGTTTATACCATTTCTTCTTGTTTTCTGCTGATGTTACCCCAGGAGATGCCCATGGATCTAATCAAGGTGTCGAAATACAAGAGGTTTTATAAAATAAATAATGTGAAACAGTTACACTTGCAGAAGACACAGGTTTTAGATACTGTAATTGGCAAATAAATCAGAGGGGACATGAGAAATTTTTATATGCAATGAGTTGTAATGACGTGGAATGCACTGCTGGCAGTGGTGGATTCAATAGTAACTTTCAAAAGCAGATTCAATATATACTTCAATTGGAATCATTGCAGGGCTATGGGGAATGAGCAGGGGAGTTGAACTTATTGGATAGCTCTTTCAAAGAGCCGCACAGGCAAGATGTGCTAAGTGGCCTCCTGGGCTATATAATTCTGCACCACCTTATCCGTCCAGCTTGTGAACTACCTTTTTCCACCACTAGGGGTACTATTGTTTCTTCAATGCAATGTGATGAATGCCGTCAGTGACTAACTGTAATTTGCAAAGTAAATACTTTACTTAGGCACCCTAACTGAGAGGGGAAAAAAGCACTTTGTTTTCTCATTTACATTGCACAATTAAATCCGATTGATTCTAGAATTTTCATTTCAATATCCTATCCGAAGATAATTTTTAAATTAAAAGGTCTTCCTGGTGTAAGACCCAAATAGGTATTTCACTAGGTTTGCTCACGCCTCTCGATCTGCTGTCAAGAAAGTGGCTGTGGACGATTCCATGGTATAGTTTAATAAACGTGCAGAGTATTCTCCGAGCCAATATTCTTTCTGCAACCAACACCACCAAAGCAGATTAGCCAATGATTAATCCCATTGCTATTAGTGGAATCTTGCTGTGCGAAAATTGGCTGCTGTCATTGTCGCTGTAGCAATGGTGACTACATTTTTAAAACATTGTGAGGCACTGGGGCATCCTGTGGATTTGAAAGGTACAATGCAAATGAAAATTTTCCTTTTAATAACTTGGACTTGAAAACACCAGGAGAAAAAAACAAGACATAGGAGCGTTTACCAAAGATGCCTTTGAAGAGTTAGATCTATAGGAGGCTTTTGAAGATTGGAAAAGATGAAGCAAGATCGGACTGATGAATGTTCGGGAGAGTATTATGTGAAAGGTGCTCTATAAGTTTCAGGTTTAAAAGCAGAACCTTTCTCCAGTGTTTAGTTATAACTCAGTCTTCCAACAGTTTGTTTACAACTTTATGGCTCCTGTGTTACGTTGAATGTCAAGATAATTATAGAACAGATGGATACTTGCAAATCAATTTATAACTCACCTGAGCAGAGATTAGATTACCGTTAAATCCAGAATCTGCAGATCTGTCTTAACATAGAAGTTTTTCATTTGAAGTGAGTGTTTTATTACGTTTTGGTTAAGATTCCTCTAAATGTAATTAACCTTCTCGGGATAAAAACAAATCAGAGCATCTGGAACTATTTTGAGGAGACAAAAACTGAATTTCTGAATAAAAGAGGAAAAGGAACTTTAATTTTTGATAGGTAATTTTCTATCTCTCCTCCCTTCCACTCCCCTTGCATAATTGATTTCTTCTTGGGTTTCCTTCCATGGTGATGAGCGCATGCCAACACTAGAACAGAAAGGCCATTCATGATGTATAATTTAGATATTGTGATTTTTGGCTAGGGTTGGGGGTGGGCAGAAAGGAGCAGAAGGAAGAGAGAGGCTGAAAATTATACCCGAGCTCACCTTACACTGAATTGATAGCCACACACGTACAAATCCAGAAAAGGACTCTTAATGAGCAGCAGGAATCATGACTTTTTTAATTCTTCCTCACGCAGGTGCACTAAAGCCAATTATAACACCCTTACCATTGCCCCAGTTTGGTGGATAGTAAACATATATTTACAACCATACCCCAACAAAGGGTCAGTGCTGCATCAGGTAGTGCATTTACCTACTAAGCTGTTGGACTGTGTGTCTTAATCATTCTTGCCATCAGAATCATTCTGTCCTGACCTTTGAAGTGTTCCTATAATGCAGACTGGTTTAGAAGTTTCAAACACTGACTTAGTCCTTGCTACCCTGACTTCACCACTGTCATGCCTGGTACTCAATTAAACAATGGCACAATTTTTACAGTGGATCTCCCATGGCATAGCTCATGTTAATTTAGAAGGTGTGGAACTGATAAAGATAGGAATCTTATGACAATAAGAAATGTATTACGCTGCTGCAAAGGTGTTCTTTTTTGTTCCAAGTTACCAAAGCTTCAGGTTAATCAGAATTTGTGAGCGAATTGTACAGATTGCAAAGTGCATGCCAATTTCAGGCAAGGCTATGTGTCCAAAAGCAAGCAGTAACAAGTGATGGGCTTTCTCTCTCATTTTTAAAGATCGTTTTGCATCTCAAATAAAATGTGATATCTGGTGCATGCCATCTTGAGGGTAATTAAGAAATGCGTGTTTATATAATAGCAAATATTCTGTTCTCTCAAACAACAAACTAGTTGGATTTCTCATTAACATCAAGAGAAATGGAGGGCAAAAAGTTGTAATTAATTTTAATGCTAATGTGTAAAGTTGCATATTGTTGTGCTTTATGTTTTTTTAACTCAGGTATATGAGAAGTTAGGGTACGCTCTTGCTCATGAGGTTGAAGGTCAGTTGAAGAATCCTGAACAAAGAGAGATCATTTTCCAACTACTGGGAATTCCTTTTGTACAGAAGCACTTCAATAACAATCTGGATCAGCACAGTGTATTGGTGAGTATTGGAGTGTTAGTCATCTAAGGAAAGTTTCCGTGTTATATTTCTAGTAGCTCCAGTAAATTGTTCACAGGTTATCTGGATATCCTCACCTCTGCGGCATTGCCAACTTCCACATTCCACTCTGTCCTCGGCCACCCCAGTCGTCTCCAGGGCCCGTTCCTCGAAGGTGGTGAGGATTCATATGTCGGCACCCCTCTGATGGTTGGGTCCTCTCCAGGTGATTGTGGGAGAACTTCTCCTGCGGAGACACAGAGGGGGCATTGTTCGCCGCACGCATGGTTTACAGTGGTGGGAGGTGGGTGTGAAGGAAAGATTGGGGAGGTTGAAGGAGGGTGTTGGGGGCCGCATGGAGGGTTGGGGGGTGGATGCTCACATAGGGGCGGAAAGGTTTTGGGGAGATGGGGGAGGTGCGCAGCATTAGTGTCAAGTCACCCGTGCTTCCTGGTGTAGGTTGTTGACCTTGCAACACTGGAGGCCAGTCCTCCTGGTCAGTAACCAGTGGAGAGTTTCCCCCCTGATTCACATTGACACTATTTTAGCTAGGGCTCCTTGATGCCATACTCGGTCAAATGCTGCCTTGATGGCAAGGGCAATCACTCTCGCCTCAATTTTGGCATTTAGCTCTTTGGTCCATGTTTGAACCAAGGCTGTAATGAGGTCAGGAGCCAAGTGACCCTGGCGGAACCCAAACTGAGCATCCGTGAGCAGGTTATTGCTGAGTAAGTGCCGCTTGATGACTCCTTCCATCGCTTTGCATGGACTTTGCTGATGATGGAGAATAGACTGATTGGGCAGTAATTGGCTGGGTTGGATTTGTTCTGCTTCACACCTGGGCAATTTTCCACATTGCTGGGTAGATGCCAATGTTGTAGCTGTACTGGAACAGCTTGGCTATGGGTGCGGCAAGTTGTAGAGCACAAGTCTTCAGTACTATTTGCGGGATATTGTCAGTGCCTACAGCCGTTTCTTGATATCACGTGGAGCCTTTATCAAACAGTGCTGAGTCATTGAAACATGATGAGCAATAGCTTTATTTTAATAAGATTGTGCAGGGAAGTCAGGAGGTCAGTAATAAATATTGTGACATCGTGTGTGTTTGGCAAGTTACTTCATCTCGTCTAAAGTCATAGTTGTAAAGTAAAAACAAGATTGTACTTCTTTCTATACTTGTATAAACCTCAAAAGAAATGGGAATATATTTAAAACAAAGTTTATGTGTAAATTTCAGGGTACGCATGTTCAAATGAAATTGCTTTAATTTTTAGTTGAAAAAAAAAATCAGGTATTGGAAATAAAGGGCGAAATTCTCCCCCCCCCACGACGGGTGGGAGAATAGCGGGATGGCCTTCCCGACTTTTTTGACGCCCTCCCGCTATTCTCCCCCCCCCCCCCCCGCCGAAATCCCGACACGAATCGCTGCCGCCGTTTTTTACGGCGGGCAGCGATTCACAGCTGTTAGAAGGGCCGAAGTCCCAGCCCTTTACGACCTTTTTACGAACGGCAAACACACCTGGTCCTGCCGTTCGTAAAAACGTCGTGACCACCTGGAAAAAAATAACCATGGCACCGATTGGCACGGCAGTACCACGGCCGTGCCAAGGGTGCCATGGGCCCGCGATCGGTGCCCACCGATCGCGGGCAGCGGGCCCGATGCCCGCGCACTATTTGTCCTTCCGCCGCCCCGCAGTATCAATACGCGGGGCGGCTGAGGGGCAACCCGGGCCGCGCATGCGCGGGTTTCACGCAAAAACACGATGACGTCATCCGCGCATGCGCGGGTGGAGTCTTCCCACCTGCGCATGCGCGGCTGACGTCATATGACGCGTCAGCCGGCGCTAAGTCCGACAAGCGGGCTTAACGATTTTCGTTAAGCCCGACTTGTCGGAGCCTCCGACGTCGGGCTGCTAGCCCCGACGGGGGACCAGAATCGGTCCCCCGTCGGGAAGGGGCGCGATGCCGTAAAACCCGCCCGGGTTTTACGGCAGTTTGACGATTTCTCCCGTTTTGGGAGAATTTCGCCCAAAGTTTCAAGTCAAAAAAAAGAGAGAATGCTGGCTGTGACGGGCTTTTAAGTTGAGAATGCCAAATGCGACCAACCTTTAAATACAAACTATGGAGTCTTTCCAGCAGAAATGGATACAGAGAGAAGGTCACGTTCCCGGCACGTACACAGATGTCACGCACTCTGTATGTCCGTGCTTTGGGCGTGAAATCACGGAGGAGAGATTCCTCCATTTTGTAGCTGCCAGCAAGCAAACAACAGGACATTGTGAAGAACTGAAGATGGATTATTTTGTAATAATGACAGCAGACATAAACAGGCCAGAATCTCACAACCTGTATACAGAGCTCCATTGCCTGGTGAACTGAAATCATGAACAAAGCTGTATAAAGATTATTTATTGAGGTATGGCTTTAATTGTGCCAATGTGAATCAGGATGCAAAGTCCATGGGCGCGATTCTCCGCACCCGCGGGCCGACTTTTGCGAGGGCCCGACTCGGCCCAGTTCCCGACGTATTCACGTCTGGGAAATGGGCTAGGAATGGGGCCGCGTCAATCACGTGTGCGATGACGCCGGAACGCGACGACGACACGAACACGCCCACGTGACGCCGCCCGACGCTGTAAAAAGGCCGTTAAAAACCCCCTCACCACGTTTGAGCAGAGGGCACTGGACCTTGTTGGGGGATCTGCCACCCGGGAGATCGCGCAATGCGAGGTTGGCAGAGCTGCAACAAGTGAGACAACCCTGCATGACAAACACCCCCACTCCCCCATCCTCTGTCCCTTCACACACCCTGCCCACTGGAACACCTCCCCCAGCCACTGTCCCTTCACACACCCTGCCCACTGGAACACCTCCCCCATCCTCTGTCCCTTCACACACCCTGCCCACTGGAACACCTCCCCCATCCTCTGTCCCTTCACACACCCTGCCCACTGGAGCCACTGTCCCTTCACACACCCTGCCCACTGGAACACCTCCCCCATCCTCTGTCCCTTCACACACCCTGCCCACTGGAACACCTCCCCCAGCCACTGTCCCTTCACACACCCTGCCCACTGGAACACCTCCCCCATCCTCTGTCCCTTCACACACCCTGCCCACTGGAACACCTCCCCCATCCTCTGTCCCTTCACACACCCTGCCCACTTGGACACCTCCCCCATCCTCTGTCCCTTCACACACCCTGCCCACTGGAACACCTCCCCCATCCTCTGTCCCTTCACACACCCTGCCCACTGGAACACCTCCCCCAGCCACTGTCCCTTCACACACCCTGCCCACTGGAACACCTCCCCCATCCTCTGTCCCTTCACACACCCTGCCCACTGGAACACCTCCCCCATCCTCTGTCCCTTCACACACCCTGCCCACTGGAACACCTCCCCCATCCTCTGTCCCTTCACACACCCTGCCCACTTGGACACCTCCCCCATCCTCTGTCCCTTCACACACCCTGCCCACTGGAACACCTCCCCCATCCTCTGTCCCTTCACACACCCTGCCCACTGGAACACCTCCCCCATCCTCTGTCCCTTCACACACCCTGCCCACTGGAACACCTCCCCCATCCTCTGTCCCTTCACACCCTGCCCACTGAGACCGTCCAGCGCCCGGCCGAGCGTCTCTAAATAACCCGTTTCATTCTCTTCCCTAGGATGTGATGCCGAACGACCAGGGCCGTCTGCCTCCAGGCGGACACAGGCATCTGCCCCCACCTCACCCAGGGGCGCACGACAGAGGGTGCCCGATCAGCGGGGAGTCCCATCCTCCCCAACCAAATCTGTGGAGCAGGACACCCAGAGGGCGGCGAGAGAGCAAGAGAGAGAAATAGCCTGTGAACGCCCTGCGGCCTCTCAGCGGGCCGATGACATAGAGGAGGCGTCCACCCAAGACGACCTCGAGCTTGCGGCACAGCTATCTCCCACACCGTCCAGCATCCCAGAGACACTCACCCCAGTTGGCCTATTTAGTGATGAGGCTCCTGGGTCACAGTCTGGGTCGCACATCACAGCTGAGCAGGTACAGCAGGTGGAGGTCGGAGCAGCCGAGGGCCCGGACTGGTGGAGGCCAGGCCAGGCCCAGCATGCAGCTGGCTCCCAGACGTTTTCCGAGTTCCTGGACTTTCTCAACCCACCCGCACACCCGATGCATCAAGAAACCCTGGGGCACAATGACGGGATGAGGGCTGTCTTCCAGACTCTGCGGACGCTGTTAGAGGAGTCGAACCGCGTCCACGAGCAGGGAGTGGTGCCGCTCATGGCAGCAACCCAGGCCGACACTGCACGGGTGGCATCCGCGGTGGAGGCAATGGGTCAGGTTATGCAAGGTGTTGGGCTTAATGTGCACGTGTCATCCTCGGCCCTGGACAGGGTTGCCCTCTCACAGGCAGCAATGCGCCAGAGCCAACACGACATTGCCGGCGCGTTGCGGGCCTTGGCCGAGTCTCAGCAGGTCATGGCCCAGTCGCAGCACGCCATGGCACAGTCACAGCAGTCGATGGCACTGTCCCAGCAGTCAGTCGCGGAGAGCATCAACCGCCTGATACATGTGCTGGATGGCGTCATGCACTCACACAGGTTGAGATCGCACAGTCCCTGGCGGGAATGTCTAACTCCCTGGACTCTGTCTCTGCAAACCTTCGGATCCTGGTGGATACCGTTGCAGGCCTCCAGGACTGGCAGCGCCAGGTGTCGGTGGCGCGATGGGGCACCTCCCCGCTCGCACCTCTGTCCCAAAGTGAGACCCGGGGGCCACCGGGCTCCCCGAGGGAGGAGGAGGTTTCGGGGCCCGTCCCATTAACTCCATCACGGGACGTCCCGGAATTCTCGGCCTCCCCCCGTCCCATCCCTGGTGCATCGGGTGGGCAGCAGGCAGAGCAGGGTGGCATAACGTCACCTGAGACGCCCGCAGAGCAGCCTTGCCCATCAAGGCCGGGTCGCCCCAGGAAACGCTTGCCGAAGGAGAAACGAGTTGAAGGGGGCGATTCGCAGCAGTCCTCCTCCACTCCTGCTGTATCATCTGGGGAATCACTTAGCTGTAGTGGTAGGGCCCATAAGGCAACAAAGAGAGACACTGAGTAAGTTGGCACGGGTGAAGGGCACAGTTTAGTTGTAGGGGCTAGGGCACCTGTAAGTTATTGTTAACATTAAACGCACTGTTCCACCTTACTTGTAATACCGTGTGATTGTTCCACAGCCACAGGAATCGTGATGGTGACCGAGTGTCACTGGGGTTGACGAGCGGTGAAACTTCGGTGCCGGGTGTGCAGTCCCTGCCCCTCCCCCCACCCCCTCCCACAGCTAGCCCACGCGGGCACGTGATGGAGTGTCCGTGACGAACTCAGCGGCCACCAAGGTGGATGGTTCAGCTATTGCCATGGGTCAGACTCTCTCTAACGATTCTGAGCTCACAGCTCATCGCAGAGCGGGCTGTCATCATTCCACATGGCACTGATCACACCCGCTGACACAGCCATCAATGTTGTGCCATACCGTCTTGACCCAGTGGTAAGGGTGATGTCGAAGTGGAGCAGTGTACACTGAGAGGGGTTGGGGGGGGGTTTGTGGTGGTGGCAGTTGTATGTTGACCCTCTGCACGATTAGCGATGCAGGTGGTGGTTTGGTGTTCAGCGGGGACGTCGCATGCGACGCGTGAACCGTGCTGCCACCAAGGCGTCGCGTGCTCGCCGGGTCCGTCGTGCCGCCTCCTGGACATCACCAGCACCTGGGTCGTGTCTGCGTGCTGTGCCCGCCACTCCGCCAGCCTCCTCCTCCTCCCTCTCCTCCTCCTCCTCCTCCTCTGTGCTGGCACCACTGCCACTGGCTTCTCCCTCTGCCTCCTGCAGCAGGTCATCTCCCCTCTGCATCGCGATGTTGTGCAGCGCACAGCAGACCACAACAATGCGAGCGACCCAGTCGGGCTGGTACTGCAGGGCCCCTCCGGAGCGGTCCAGGCACCTGAATCTCATCTTCAGGAGGCCAAGGCAGCGCTCCACCACACCCCTGGTTGCTGCATGGACCTCGTTGTATCGTGTTTCCGCATTGGTCTGAGGCCTCCGTATAGGCGTCATCAGCGGATAACCCCTGTCGCCTAGCAACCAGCCCCTCAGCCGGGGGGGGACGTCCCTCAAACATCGCAGGGATGTACGACTGCGCCAGTATGTAGGAGTCATGCACACTCCCTGGGAACCTTGCACAGACGTTCATGAACGTCATGTGGGGGTCGCATACCACCTGGATATTCATGGAGTATGTCCTCCTCCTGTTTGTGAACACCTCCCTGTCCCCTGCAGGTGGGCGCATGGGGACGTGAACACAATCGATTGCCCCCTGCACCCTCGGTATCCCGGCCACGCTGGCAAATCCACGAGCTCGTGAGTCTTGAGTTGCTCGGTCCTTGGGAAAGGTGATGTAGCGGTCCGCGATGGCATAGAGGGCGTCGGTCACATCCCAGATGCACCTGTGGACCGATGATTGGAAGATCCCGGAGAGGTCCCCGCTCGGAGACTGGAAGGAGCCGGTCGCATAGAAGTTAAGAGCGACCATCACCTTGATGGCAACCGGGATCGCGTGTCCTCCCCCCGTTCCACGTGGGGCGAGCTGCGCCACGAGGTGACAGATATGTATCACCGTCCGCCTACTCAGCCGGAGTCTCCTGCAGGTGATGTCCGTCATTGTTAGGAAAGAGATCCGGACACGGTACACCCTCGGCCTTGGTCGTCGCCTCTGGTGCCGTGGATGCACCCTCACTCTCTCCTCCTCCCCCTCATCCTCCTCCTCCCCATGCTGCTCAACGACTGGCAACTCCTCGGCCCTTCCCTCTGCTGCTGCAGCTGGCCCTGCATCCACTGCGGGTTGTGGCTGTGGATGCTGCTCCATCTCCAAATGCAGTGCAGCGGCGCCAACCACTGCGCAGAACATAGCCGTTCTGTTCGCAGACATTGTGCTAACTTGCAAACGGGTGATGGGGGGCAGAGAAACGGGACATGTTAGACGGAGGTTAGTCGACACCTCGGCAGCCGCCTGCCACGGGATACCTGTCTGTCCCGGTGGCCTGGTCGCGCTGCTGACACGCGGGCAGCCTAACCCCGGTCACTTTCTGCATCCAACGGGCAGTTAACTACGTCCTCTTCACCGGTGCGTCAGTAGCCTGTGGCCGTAAGCCACAGGGCAACCAGCGGCCGTGTCCTCGTGACCGGCAAGCCATGGCATGGTGGCAGACATTTTGTAACTGGGGTTCGACGAGTCACTCGCTCACTCTCTCCCTACTCCCCCACTCCCACTCCCCCCCCTCCTTCTCCCCCCTCAGTCTCCCCCACTCCCCCCCTCCGTCTCCCCCACTCCCCCCTCCGTCTCCCCCACTCCCCCCTCCGTCTCCCCCCTCCGTCTCCCCCACTCCCCCCTCCGTCTCCCCCACTCCCCCCTCTGTCTCCCCACACCCCCCTCCGTCTCCCCCACTCCCCCCTCCCGTTCTCGGGGATGCCTTCCCCGTTGTGGCCAGACTCCAGCAGTGCGCTGAGCGGTGCGCTGAGCGGTGCGCTCACCTACTCGAAGCTCTCGTCAGCCAGCACGACTGGTTGACAAACTTCAAAAGCAGGTGTGTTGGCCGGCGTGAAAACATGGTGTGAGGATGTCGGGTCTGCGGCCCATCCGGGCCGGAGAATAGCGGGGGGCCAATAAGTCGGGCTTCTGGTCGTGTCGGGGGGGTCTTTCGAGGCCTTTGCCGGGAATGCCAACGTGTAGTTTATGCGGGGTTCGGAGAATAGCGGGAGGGCGTCGGACTGGCGTCGCCGTGAAAATATGCGCGGCCCGCTATTCTCCGAACCGGCGTGAGTGCGGAGAATCGCGCCCCATGTGTCTTATATGCAGGGAAATATTGGCAAAACCCTCAAAAACTCAAAAGCGTTTGAAGACTAAGCATGGTGAATTTGAGGACAAACCTCTTGATTTTTTTTTAAAGGATGCAGTGAGAACTTGAATCATCAGCAGAAGTCCTCAGCAGAAATGTAACATTGAATGACAAAGCAAGTGAGACCGTGAGGAACAAGCAGACTCATCTGTCTCATTAATGGTAAACAATAATGGTGTGTCATGAAGATAAGCTGGCATAGGCCGTGAAGGTCGGCCACTTGGTAAAAGTGGATCCCAGGAAAAGTGTTTGAAAAACACTGCAGGAGAAGAGAGTGCGAGCAATCAAGCAATCTCCCACACCTGAGAATGCAACCGAATTGCGGATGTTCTTGGGCCTCGTGAATTATTATGGCAAATTTATCCTGAACTTGGCGACCATCCTCATACCACTGCATTGCTATTGGAAAAAACACCAGCAGTGGGCATGGAGAGCACCGCAAGTAGAAGCCTTTGCCAAGGTGAAGCAGCGACTGTTGTCATCAGGGTTTTTTTACCCACTACAACCTTTCAAAGCCCCTTTTGGTAACTTGCGATGCCTCCCCATATAGAATCGGGGCAGTGTCATCCCACCACATGGACAACGGAATAGAGAGATTGATAGCCCACATATTGCGGACTTTGGCTGCTGTGGAGCGCAACTATGCTCAGAATGAGAAAGTTCATCATTTTTATGGTAAAGAAATTTCGCCAGTATGTGTATGAGCGTCATTTCACCATAATAACGGACCAAAAGCGGCACGGTGGCACAGTGGTTAGTGCTGCTGCCTCACAGCTCCAGGGACCAGGGTTCAATTCCAGCCTCAGGTGACTGTCTATGTAGAGTTTGCACTTCCTCCCCGTGTCTGCGTGGGTTTCCTCCGGGTGCTCCAGTTTCCTCCCACAGTCCAAAGATGTGCCGATTAAGTGGTTTGGTCATGATAAATTGCCCCTTGGTGTCCAAAAGGTTAGGTGGGGTTACTGGGTTACAGGGATAGGATGGAGGCGTGGTCTTATATAGGGTGCTCTTTCCAAGGTCCTGCGCAAACCCGATGGGCCAAATGGCCTCCTTCTTCACTGTAAATGCTATGATTCTATGAAGCCATTGCTCAGATTGTTTAAAGAGGACAAGGCGATTCCACCAATAGCATCTGCCCGGATACAGCATTGGGCCCTATTGTTTTTTAAAAAATTTATTTATTTTTTAAAATTTAGAGTAGCCAATTATTTTTTTCCAATTAAGGGGCAATTTACCGTGGCCAATCCACCTAGCCTGCACATCTTTTGGGTTGTGGGGGTGAAACCCACGCAGACACGGGGAGAATGTGCAAACTCCACACGGACAGTGACCCAGGGCTGGGATTCGAACCCGGGTCCTCAGCGCCGTAGGCAGCAATGCTAACCACTGTGCCACCGTGCTGCCCCATTGGGTCCTATTGTTAACAACGTACGAGTAAATGTTTAGGTATTGCCCGGTGTGGTAAACCACTGTTAGTATATTATATGTATTGTGGTAAACTGTTACTGTATTACATGTATTGTGGTAAACCACTGCCTGATGGCTCCACCTCCCCTTGGGCTCGGTATAAAGGTGGCTGACCTCCGGCCCTGCCTCAGTTCGGGATCAGTGGCCAGGAGGCCTCCTGTTTAGCTTATTAAAACCTCAGTTTTGTTCACTACTCGTCTTGTGTTAATTGATGGCACATCAATTTAATAAGCTAAACAGAAAGCCTCCTGGCCATTGATCCCGAACTGAGGCAGGGCCGGAGGTCAGCCACCTTTATACCGAGCCCAAGGGGAGGTGGAGCCATCAGGCAGTGGTTTACCACACGGCCGGAGGTCAGCCACCTTTATACTGAGCCCTAGGGGAGGCGGAGCCATCAGACAGTGGTTTACCACAATACATGTAATACAGTAACAGTTTGCCACAATATATATAATACACCAACTGTGGTTTACCACACCCGGCATGCAGATCGCAAACGTGACACTTTTCTTTTTGGCTCACATTGCTGACACACCCCCATCTCCACCATTGCCGACACCCCACCCCCATCTCCACCAAGAACTGACCAGGTCGTATCCATCCTAAGTTTTATGGATACCTTGCCGGTCACTGCCACAGAAGTTCACAATTGAATACCAAAAGACCCAATCTTGGTGAATTTACGCCATGTCGTCTTACACGGGGTCAGCAAGGGAAGCCGAAGGAGCTGTGGGTTTTTGAGACCAAGCAACAAGAGCTCAGAATGGAGAACAGCATCCTCCTGTTGGGAGCTCGTATTGTGATTCCATGTCCGGGCAGACAGGCCACTCTTCAAGATCTACACAATGGATACCCAGGGGCGTAAAAGGTGTAAATTTTAGCCAGGAGCGACGTATGTGGCCCGGCCTGGATGGTGACATCGAGTGATTGAGTGCAGCAATGTACCACATGACAAGAACATCAGAAGCTCCTGCCTGGTACACCCCTCCGCTCATAGAAATGGCTGGGCAGGCCTGGGGTGTGCCTGCATGCAGATTTTGCTGGACCTTTTCAAGGTTCAATGTTCTTGCTGATAGTGGACGACCATTCCAAATGGTTAGGTGGATTGGCCATGATAAATTGCCCTGAGTGACCAAAAAGAATAGGAGGGGTTATTGGGTTACGGGGATAGGGTGAAAGTGAGGGCTTAAGTGGGTTGGTGCAGACCCGATGGGCCGAATGACCTCCTTCTGCACTTTCTGTTCTATGTTAGACGTCCACCTATTGCTTGCCACCACTTCAAAGGCCACCATCGAGAAGCTACGGCTCTCATTCAGTAGCCATAGCATCCCACAGGTATTAGTGATGGACAACGGCACCCCGTTCACAAGGAGTTTGCTCACGTCATGAAGACAAACGGGGTAAAGCGCATCAAGACAGCCCCCTACCACCTTTTCTCAAATGATCTGGCTGAACGGGCAGTGCAAACTTTCAAGAAGGGCGTGAGGAAACAGACTACGGGATCCATGGAGATGAAGCTGAGCATATTTTGTTTAGCTACTGTACCTTGCCACACGTTATGACCGGAGTGACACTGGAGGAACTGCTGATGGGCCGGAAGCTCAGGGCCCACCTTAGCCTAATGTTCCCTGATATTAGCGGGAAAGTAGAACAAAGACAAGACTTTCAGAGGCAGTACCGAAGCAGATGGATGCAGGACAGGGGTTTCCGACCAGGGGATATGGTAATTGTCTGAAACTTCTGAGATGGTGCCCGGTGGATTCCAGGGGCCGTGGTGAAATGGACTAGACTGGAATTGTACACGATAAAGACACGAAAACAAATGGTGCTGAAGCATCTGGACTACCTCCAGAGCGGAGAGCCAGTGTCAGGACCAACCCCACTGGAGGAACCATTTTCCAGTGCTGCCTGCCTGGCACAAGGGGGCCTGGGGACATCGCCCCCTAGGGGTCCTGACACTGAGGTGCGTAAGGTGGAGGATTCAGGATCCGACATGGAGACTCCAGCATCTGTGTTTGCAGACAATAGTCTCTCCAGGGACAGTAACTGATGGTGACCCTAGAGGATTGACGCAAAATCGACTATCCCGACATGCCACACACCCCCTGACCCAGCCTTAAAATTATGTTTTTGAATATTAATAAACAAATGCTCTCTGAAATAATAGGAAAGGAATTTCATGCAAATGCATTGCATGTTTAAAAGCTATTAATTCAAAGAACCTCATTTTAGTTTCAAGTACTTCTTGAAGTTGGTTCCCATCTTCTAGAATTGGTAGCATTCACAATTTTAACTAAATCGCAAAACAAAGGTGTTAATGTAACTTTCCATTGTTCTGGAATGCAAAAAAATAATTTTTTAACTCTGTCTCTTGCGCCTTCCTGTCAAACAGCACCCATCCAACATGACGGCTAGCCATCGTGAGCTTCTGCTGCAGGACACACGCATCTGGTTACAAGGTCTGGTGATGAAGGCAGCTGAACAGTGTGGCTGCCAGAGAAGGCCTGGTGAGATTGTGGATTCCTACAATAGTAACTTAACTAGTATTCTTCCAGCTATTTGTGTTATTAGGATTACCAGAATTTCTGCTAACCTTGCTGTATCCAGTGTCACTATTATTCAGATTACTTTGACTTCAAAGAAAGACCGTCACTTCCATGTACTGCTACAGTGATTTGAACATAACGCACAAGTGAAATAGGAGCAGAAGTGGACCATTTGGCTCCTCCGGTCTGCTCCGCCATTCAACAATATTATGGCTGATCTGTTTGTGTTTTGAATTCTATGGGTGGAATTCTCTGGTCTCCCAGCTGTGTGTTTCTCGGCAGCAGGGAGATGGCTCGCCGTTCTCTGGCGGCAGGAATCTCTGCTCCTGCTGCTGTCAATGGAAGTTGCCGCTAAAACCACCCCATGCCAGTGGGAAATCTACGGTGGGGATGTGCTGCCGGTGAGATCAGAGCATCCCGCTGTCAGCGAATGGCCGGAAAATTCCGGCCTACATTTCCATCTACCTCCAATTACCTTTGATTACCTTGCCTAACTAGAATCTATCTATCTCTGCCTTAACAATATTCCGTGACCTCGCTTCCACCACCTTCTCAGGCAGTTCCAAATTCACACAATCCTCAGCGAGAAAAAAAATCTCCTCATCTCTGTCCTATAAGGGAAACCCCTAATTTTAAACAGTGCCCCCTAGTTCTGTACTCACCCACAAGAGGATACATCCTTCCCACATCTCCCTTGTCAAGACCATCCAGGATCTTATATGCTTAAATCAAGTCACCCCTCATTCTTCTAAACTCCAGTAGAAACGAGCCGAGCCTGTCCAACCTATCTTCATAAGACAACTCACTCATTCCAGGTATCAACCCAGTAAACCTCCTCGGAATGGCCTCCAAAGCATTTACATTCTTCTTTAAATAAGGAGACCAAAACTGCACACGGTATTTGAGATGTGGGCTGGAATTCTCTGGCCGTTGGGATTCTCTTTGCCCACCGGCCCGCGGCCTACCCACCTGCATGGGGTGTCATCATTGGGAAATCCCATTGGCAGTGGTGGAAACTGAGAATCCTGCCGCCAGCGATTGGTGCGCTGCCGAGAAACCCATGGCTGGAGGATCGGGGAATCTAGCACATGGTCACACCAATGCCCTGTATAACAACCTTACTTATATGTTCACTTCCTCTTGTAATAAAGGATAGCATTCCATTAGCCTTCATGATTACATGCTGAATCTGCATACTAACATTTTGTGTCTAATGCTCAAGAACTCCCAGATCCCTCTGCACCTCAGAATTCTGTGACCGTTCTCCATTTAAATAATACTCTGCTTTTTTATTCTTCCTGCCAAAGTGAAACACTGTGCATTTTCCCACATTATACTCCATCTGCCAAATTTCTGCCCTTTCACTCAACCTATCTACATCTGAATTCTTCACAATATACATTTTAAATAAAGGTAAGAAAATCAGATATGTTTAATTATATGATTTGTAATAAGCATCCACCTACATAAATTTAGATCCAAAATTTTACATGAAAGGTGTAATTGTAAAGTGCATTTGGATTTTCTGTGCCTTTTGTTTTAGCAACCTGCTTTTCTTTAAACCTTTTTAACCCTCTCTTCACTCATAAAAGAAAGTTAACACATTGTTGCAAATAGAAAGAAGATTTTGTTTCAGTTAAGGGACAAATTCATATTGTTTCAAATCATAGCAGGAGAGAAGTTAAAAAGGACAAGAAAGTCAAATACAGTTTTTATCCCCTACATCTGTGGTAATAGAATTTTGGAATAAATGACCAGGTAAGACCAACAAAACTGACAAGTGTAAATAGGTTCAAGAATACTTGAATGTACATTTGGAGGGAGAAGGGATTGAGATGGGCAGGTGGGTTTAGATCTAACAAAAAAAAATGCCTCGGTTTGATTCACCTGATGGGTTTTTTGCTGCTCCTAAAATTTCTTCAGTATTGTTTAGCGGCTTATAATTTTCAATGCTATAAATAGGAACATGTGTATAACGTGCAAACTTAAAATCTAGTTATAAATCATAACTTTTACTGACCAAATTACCACAGGTGCTAATTCAAGTGATTTTCACAGTTTCTTTGAAGTTTTGCAATTCTGTGACATTTGTTCAGTAGCCCTGATGTTGAGAGTTACAGTCCAAGATTCACAGTCACTCTTCCATTTACTTCTAGGTTTTTTTAGTCTATAGAAAGATTTGTAAATCACTCAGTTCATTGTTTTGTCCATAACCCACAGCTGGTGATTATTCTGGCCTGTCATCTGAGATGATCAGCTTCATCGATGACACCAACAATCTGGTTTTCATGAAGATGGAACAGTTGCTGGCTGGACATGAGATAAAGCAAAACGTAACGTGAATTTCACTTCATGATTTAGCAACACTTTCAAAATATAGACACATGTGAGGTGCAAATTTGCACCTCACATGGTGCATTGGTATACTGATACATTGTGTGGAGGTGTGGGAGTCTGTGACTCTTAACACCAGCAATGAAATTGTAAACCACCTTCTTGAATGCATTTATGATGTGTTTTTTATATATATATTCATTTTTTCCAATGAAGGGGCAATTTAGCATGGCCAATCCACCTAACCTGCACATCTTTGGGTTGTGGGGGTGAAACCCACGCAGACATGGGGAGAATGTGCAAACTCCACATGGGCAGTGACCCAGGGCCGGGATTCGAACCCAGGTCCTCAGCGCTGCAGTCTTAGTGCTAACCACTCCACCACCGTGGTGCCCTTTTGATGTTTTTTGTTATAGCATCTAGAGCAAATATTTTACCACAATGTGTTCTCAATCAAACATGGGTGTCAAGTGGAGAGGGATAATTAGTAGCGACTAGTCACACATTGGCGGCACGGTGGTGCAGTGGTTAGCACTGCTGCCTCACAGCACCGAGGCAATTTAGCGTGGTCAATCCACCTACCCTGCACGTCTTTGGGTTGCGGGGGCGAAACCCGTGCAATCACAGGCAAATATGCAAACGCAACACAGACAGTGACCCAGAGCCAGGATCGAACCTGAGACCTCGGCATCGTGAGGCAGCAGTGCTAACCACTGCGCCACCATGCTACCCTGACTTTATCACTTTTAGTTTGTTGGAGCTACAGTTTACAGTTGTCTCATTTTTACAAAGTTTAAACTGCTATGATTAATTCTTACAGGATCCTAACTCTGATTTGGCACAAAGCTCAGTCACGTGGAAGTCCTCACGGACAGACTTGGCCAGGAGACGCCCTAAATCAGTACAGAGTGAAGACTTGCACCTGACGATGCGGCGAGGATCAGCCTTCCAGTCAAAAACCAACGGTATGAAAGAAATTGTAGCATTAGCCTATAGCCATAGCTCTTGGTTTAATCGTAAGTGGCAAGTGCCAAAAAATATTACTCCCCCAACTAATATTAGTAACTTGATGGTCATTTTTGCTGCAATAGAATTGGACTTACAGGAGATGCAAGAGAGTGGAACACATTAAAACTCTCCAGTATTGTTTTAGCCTTAACCATATGACTAAGAACTCCTGATTCAAATTGTTTCCATTCCTACTGAATCTGGGTACAAGTTCACATCACACAGTCCACTTGTACACGATACCTTGTTTTCCTGTTCTTGGCCCTGTCCTAATAAGATACAGTAACCCCGTGGCTGTGTTCTCGTACTAGCAATCCCAAGGTCAAGAGTTCAGCTTCCACCAATGCATGTTGTGAAAATGAATTAAACAAATCTTTTCATTTTTGGGCTAGCGCTAGAAAGTAATTATGAGAAGTGCCAGATTGTTGTATAAATCGAACTAGCTCATTGATCTCCTATTTATTTCCGGACCGTTGACCATCAATAAATGCAATCCAGCCCATAAGAATATAAGAACAAAGGAAATAGGAACAGGAGTACAATACGTGACCCCTTATTTGTTCCACCATTCAGTTTGATCATGGGTGATCATTAGCTTTAACTCCATTTCCCCAGCCACTCCCCATAGCCCTTGATTTTATTAGAGACCAAACATCTGTCTATCTCAGTCTTAAATATATTCAATCGGAGAGCATCCGCAGCCCTTTGGAGTAGAGAATTCAAAAGATTAAAACTCTTTGAGTAAAGAAATTTCTCCGAATCTTAGTCCTAAATGATTCGTTCCTTAACTTGAAACTGTGTACCCATGTCCTAAGTCCTCCCGCCAGAGAAAACAGCCTTCAGCTTTACGCACCTAAACTTCCATAATTAAGTTTTGAAAATGAATACAGTAAAATAGCACTAACACTTCTTTCCCAGCAGTCCCATTCTCACACAAACGCTAAAAATTGTCAAACCCATGGGTAGTTGTTCTCCGCGGCTTGCCCTTGCTCTGGTCTCAGCCTTCCATTGATCTACAATATATGTTCCCTCAGCGCTGCTCACTAGATTCACTTCTGCACCTCTCACAAAATCTCAACACTTGCATGACCATGAGACCACCCAGAAGGTTTTGACTGGTTGAAACTCTCAGGTAACCGGCAGAAGCAGTGGCAAGAATAAAAGAACAAAGAAAAGTACAGCACAGGAACAGGTCCTTCGGCCCTCCAAGCCTGCGCCGACCATGCTGCCCGTCTAAACTAAAATCTTCTACTCTTCCAGGGTCCATATCCCTCTATTCCCATCCTATTCATGTATTTGCCAAGACGCCTTAAACGTCACTATCATCCCTGCTTCCACCATCCCCTCCGGCAGCAAGTTCCAGGCTCCCACTACCCTCTGTGTATAAAAACTTGCCTTGTACATCTCCTCCAAACCTTGCCCCTCGCACCTTAAACCTATGCCCCCTAGTAATTGACCCCACTGCCCTGGAAAAAAGCCTATGACTATCCATTCTGTCTATGCCCCTCATAATTTTGTAGACCTCTATCAAGTCGCCCCTCAACCTCTGACGTTCCAGTGAGAACAAACCGAGCTCCTCATAGCTAATGCCCTCCATACCAGGCAACATCCTGGTAAATCTCTTCTGCACCCTCTCCAAAGCCTCCACATCCTTCTGGTAGTGTGGCGACCAGAATTGAACACTATATTCCAAGTGTGGCCTAACTAAGGTTCTATACAGCTGCAACATGACTTGCCAATTTTTATACTCAATGCCCCAGCCAAGAAGGCAAGCATGCCGTATGCCTTCTTGACTACCTTCTCCACCTGTGTTGCTACTTTCAGTGACCTGTGGACCTATGCACCTAGATCTGTCTGACTGTCAATACCCCCAAGGTATTGGGAAAGGGAGAAACTGTGATTGGAGGATCAGTGAGTATGTGTGGGAGGGCATGGCCAATCCACCTACCCTGCACATCTTTGGGTTGTGGGGGCAAAACCCACACAAACACTGGAAGAATGTGCAAACTCCACACAGGCTTTGACCCAGAGCTGGGATCGAACCTGGGACCTCGGCGCCGTGAGGCAGCAGTGCTAATCACTGTGCCACCATGCTGCCCCGATTCTTAACATTTTTAGTAAGCCATGGATGAATCTTTCCTGCTGAGATTTTTTTATTTTTATGGAATTGGTACCAAAACGGAATTATGTCCTTGAGCTTCAATTCATTGTACCTTGGGATAATGTTTCTACACAAACAGTTCATTTATTAACATTGCATCTGGTTTGCATATCATTGACAAATATATGGGAACAAATATTCTTCAGCCTATCTTGGGTGATGATGTACGTGATTACTCAATTGTTACCTGGAATGATCAGTTTGTCCTATTAGGATAGGTTGGACAGACTGGACTTGTTTCCACTGGAGCTTAGAATAGTGAGCGGTGACTTGATTGAAACAGTCTTGACAAGGTGGATGTAGAAAGGATGCTTGCTCTTGTGGGTGAGTCAAGAACTAGGGGGCACAGTTTTAAAATTAGGGTTGTCCTTTTAAGGCCGAGATAAGGTGTAATTCTTTCTCTGAGGATTGTGCAACTTTGGACCTCTCTGCCTCAGAAGACAGTGGAGGTGGGGTCAGTTAATATTTTTAAGGCAGAAATAGATAGATTCTTGCTAGGTAAGAGAATAAAAGGCTATCGAAGGTAGATGGGAATGTGGAATTTGAAACACAATCTTATTGAATGATGGAGCAAATTCAAAGGACCCAATGGCCTACTTCTGCTGCTATTTCATATGTTTGAATTTGAATGATAGGATATAAAGAGTAGGAGTAATGAAAATGATAGAAATTGTGAACCCCACAGAATGATTCATATCTTTCAAATGTTACAGTGCACAAAAGTCATCCATTATGAAATGATTTTTTAGGAATCAGAGAAATAATCTGGTCCAACATGGCTGTCACTTTTACCTACCTTCTCATCATATCCTTTAATCCATTCCTTCTCCACTGGTAACTTATTCCGCAATAGTGGGAAGACCACCACCTGGAAGTTGCCCAAGATAGGCTGAAGAAGTTGCCCTCCAGGCCATTGACAATCCCGACTTGGTAATATATCACTTCTTTCCAATGACATTGGGTCAAAATCCTGGAACTCCCAGCCTAACAGCTCTGAGGGCGTACCTACTCCATATGGACTGCAGCGGTTCAAGAAGGCAGCTCGACACCACCTTCGAGGGCAATTAAGGATGGGCAATAAATGCAGCCCTGAAATGACCTGTGATGCCCACATCTCTTGAATGAAGAAAAAAAATTGGACGTCAAGTGTATGATTATTGATATTTAAACTACAATATAGTTTCTGAACTGATTTTTTTCTTCCCGCTTTTTAAAATATATACCCAAAGTGAAACATTTAGTTTTACATTGTGACGATTATTATACTCTTGTGAGGAATTGTTGTTCTTGGATATACTGATTTAAATAGTTTTATAGATGGAGACAACCTGGAGTCCAAGCTGAATCCCCCGCCACTGAGCAGCATGCAGAGTGAGGTACTTGGAGGCTCAATCTGTGCAATTCTCAGATCAGATCATGAACAGATTCCTGTTATTTGCGAACGGTTGAGGGGGAAGTTGCTTCCAAATACACTGAGAAGCTTCACCTGGTTGGATAAGCTGCTGAAAATGGAGAAACAAAATCACACCACGGTCTCAGTAGAGTAAGAAGTATTCAATTGTTATTCTGTTGTAACATTTTATTTTGACGATTCAGTATGTATTAACTTTAGCTTAATGTTCATAACACATTAATTTGTCAGTTTGAGAAGTATCTGTACTTTCATTTTAAGTAGATTAATGCTCTATTAAACTGACAGTCAAGGATGCAATACCAATGCATTAACCATTCAGATACTAATACCACAAACAGCAATTTCTGCGTATATTTCTCTCATTTCAGTGTTTTAATAGTTTTGCCCACTGGTTAGAAAATGTTTCGCGAAGTATTAGCTTCTTATCATTAGATATTTGCAAAATCCTTGGAGCTCTTACTTGAAGAGGAAAGAAAATCCAGTCAGATTATTTAATTTGAACAGGATCCAGGATTAGAGAACACACATAAATCAAGCAATGATAAAGCAAAAACGAAATACTCTGGATGCTGGAAAACAGGAAAATGAAAATATAATGTTATGGAAATACTCAGCGGGTCTGCAACCATCTGTAGAGAAACAGAGTTACATTTTAGGCCAATGACATTTCATCAGATCTACTCTTTTTTTTCCAATTCCCTTCAGTTTCCTACCTTAACAAGTCCAACAAGGTTAGAGAATTGGAAGACATTCACTATCACATCCATTAGTAGATGTGTAAAACATTTTTATTAAGAGCAGGGACTCGGGAGTAGATTGGATATTTGGACACTTGGCTCTGAAGTTATAGAATGAGTTTGACTAAATATGAACTGGGTAGAACAATGGTGGATATCATGTCACACTTAGGAAAGGAAAAATGATTGGTGTTGAAATAGCTCAGGATGAAACTGAAATAAATTGAGCAGTCAATACTTAACATGTCCAAGAATGCATAGCAGCAATCAACAAAGCCAAAACAGCGTTTAACAAAATGACTAAACGAGTTAAATATAACAGAGGAGACAGCAAACAAACTTTATAGTACTCTGGCCAGAATTCATCTTGAATATTTTGTCCAGTCCTGGTTACCAAGAAGCAAGAGAGACACTTAAGTGCTGGTTACAGTGCAGAGAAGGGACATGAGGCTGACACCCCATGTAAGGCATCTAGGTGATCAGCAGAGACCGGAGAAATTTGAACATTTTCATCCGAAGTAAGGAAAATTAGGATATGCAATTATAAATGTGTTCACCTGCAATTATCATGTGACCATTCATAACCGAGGAGGATTGAAAAAAAGAACAAGGGACAGATGATCAGTGAGCTAAATAACTGGTTTCTCATGTTTGTGTCAATTTTGCTGATTGATGACTGTACTCATTAATGATTTTTCTTTTCTCCAAAGTGTTGAGAAAACTATCAGGGAGCGATTTGGGCAGATAGTTGCACACAGAGTGGCCGAACTGAAACTGAGAAGTGCAACACGGTCACCTATTTCTGGACTGGTGGAAAATGCTGTAGTTGAGGTGAGATATGTACATTTTATTTTTGAATCTTAGTTATTTTAATATCCTTTAGCAGACTGGGATGAAAATCATATCTCTATGTCAGGGTCTTGAATGTTGGATCAATCTCAGTCCAGCTTCCAGTGGGCAATGCTCCATGCCACAAAAATGCTCACTGTTGAATCATGAACCTTTAAATGCAAATATTCCTTCCAATTAGGAGTTGATCATACATTAGAATGAATAGAAACTATCTTATACACAAGTCTCTGAAAATCAATCTTAGACTACAAGCTTATCCTCAGTTGATCATATGGGCATCTTTTCATCCACACAGACATTTGAGAAGACACCCTGTATGCAACCATATGCCACAAACGAGCAGATGATTCTGGAGGCTAGTAAAACACTCAATGTTTTATACGTTTATGATGGAACATATGAACCATACCTAATCTACTGGCTCTTTCCTCTCCAGATTGCTTTCAAACATTCATCAGCTAAGGGTGAGTAACAGAAAAGTTGTACGACAGTGGGAAGACATTTAAAGTTAGATTATCAAAGATCCACAATGTTTCAATTGATGAATACAATGTGTAACTTAGTCAAACAGAAGGGATGTTGAATTAATAGACATTGTATACTAACTTTTCAAATCATTCAAATTCCTTTAACATTTGGAACAGAACATTAAAAAAAACTTAAGAGCAACATACACTTGTGACCCCAGGTTTGCCCTCAGCTTGTGTGGCAGTAAGCACTTTGCAATAGGATTAGAGAGAGAAATGTCAGCTAACGTTAGAGCTACTCAATGATATATAGTGACTCTTGATGAAATGTATAGATTTTGAGTGATGGTTTGTTGCAATGTCTCCCATTAATGATTCACTGTCTAGGCAAATCCATGAAGGATGGTAATTTAGGTGAGGTATTAGATAGCAAAAGATGACCATGGAAGGATCCAAATGTTACAAGAGGAGGTTAAAAAGAGTATTTTAAAACTATGTTGCTTGTCCAAAGATTATAGAGCTTTGATTTCAACACAGGAGGAGAAAGACATATAGGAAAAAAGTTTTTTGCAGCTTAGAAGGAAAGAGGAAAGTTCAGAAAACCATTGACCATTTACCTTGGGCAGCACGGTAGCACAAGTGGATAGCACTGTGACTTCAAGCGCCAGGGTCTCGGGTTCGATTCGCCGCTGGGTCACTATCTGTGCGAATGGCCTCCTGCACTGTATGTTCTATGTTATATAAATAAGATGGAGAAAGAGAACGACAGGGAGGTAAGAAGTTAAAGGCAAGATGGATTAATTGGCAGCAGATTTGGGGCAAAATATACCCTCCTATCTGGGAACAGGCTGGAAGGCAGGAGCACTGTATAATATGGTGGGAAGGCATGGGATAGAAAGGCTGACCCTCACTATTAAGTCAAGGATGGGGAAAGTCAAGGGCAGCCTTCCCACTGAGAGGACAAGGGAGGTACTTAAGTGGTGGCCTCCCTGTGGGGTCAGGAGGGCACCCTGTGGCCCTAGGAAGGCCCGCTCAATGGCAAAGGCAACTTCTGCTGGAAGAGCCCTCCACAATGTCCACCCCCTCTCTGATCAGTTGGGAAGGCCAACTCACTTGTCTTCTGGGGCTTGTAGTCTCAGTATTGCCCAGCGCCTCCGGTGGCGCTGCTAGAACTGAAGAGCTGCCAGCCTTTGGAGGTGGAATTCTGTTATTAAGACACATGATAGCCAGCTGGACGAGGATAAGTGGACAGGGTCACTGCCACAGATACTAAATTCAGCCTAGAGTGTGGGAAATGTGTTTCAAAGCCTCTTCAGTTATTGGAACAATATTCAGGACTTGGGTTTGTAGAAAATTAAAAATTGTTTACGTTGAAAGAAATGTTTGCTTGAAAGAGGAAACTACTTTTAGTCAGCTTTAATAATGGAGGAACATTGAAAATTTAATTCAGTTCAGAGCGAATAGTGAGGAGAGGGCAGAAAATAGTGTGTTGCTTCATTTGATAGGTATAAGCTTCAAGGGATATGAAGAAAATACAAGTAAATTGAGTTGAGATATTGATCATCCATGATCTAATTGATTGGCAGAAGAATATGAGGACTAAATGACTGAATCCTGTTCCTATATTCTAGTAGAAAGACTAAGAGTGGAGCTATCACAGGTAAGTGGATGTAAATAACTGGTTAGACATGGGTCATATGAAGAATTTGTCTTCTAGAATTGAAAGAAACAACACTTTTGTTGTCCCATTGATAGGCACAAAGGAGATCAGGACATTGTGACTCACCCTTTGCATTGATAGAGGTGGGTGGTTTACAGCAAAGTAAGTGTGCAGTTGAAGGAATTTAATAGATGTGGAGTGAAATCATTAGCAAAAGAATAGATAGGTTTGAATGATGATTCCTGGGAGCTCATTGATAGCAAGTTGATACAGAAATAAGGAGAGGATAGACTACATTGAATTCCTGAATTACTACAATGGAAAAAAGTCAGATGATAAAATGTCGACTACAGCACAGATAAAGTAATCTGAAAAGAAAATGGATAGCCATGAACATATTGGTGCAAGGCCATATGATTGTTTAGATGAGCACAGTACCAGAACTGCTGCAGGTTTTAAAGACAACTGAGAATATGATCGACAATGCACCAAAGTGTTCATGAGCAGAGTGTAATGGATAGGAGTTCTGCCATATGTAATTCCATATATTTTTCTAATTTACTTACAAGGATTGGCTGACTACTTTAAACTTGATTAATACATGCAAAGAAATAATCACGGGCAGCACAGTAGCATGGTGGTTAGCATAAATGCTTCACAGCTGCAGGGTCCCAGGTTCGATTCCCGGCTGGGTCACTGTCTGTGTGGAGTCTGCACGTCCTCCCCGTGTGTGCGTGGGTTTCCTCCGGGTGCTCCGGTTTCCTCCCACCGTCCAAAGATGTGCGGGTTAGGTGGATTGGCCATGCTAAATTGCCCGTAGTGTCCTAAAAAGTAAGGTTAAGGGGGGGTTGTTGGGTTACGGGTATAGGGTGGATACGTGGGTTTGAGTAGGGTGATTATTGCTCGGCACAACATCGAGGGCCGAAGGGCCTGTTCTGTGCTGTACTGTTCTATGTTCTATATTCTATGATTGTATTAAATGGCAGCACAGGTTCAATGGGCTGAATGGTCTATTCCTGTTCCTCTGCATCCGGAGCATTCTGCAGATTTGTTCAACACAGACTGCGTGAAACAATGCACATCATTGGTTTGCAAATTCCACTTTAAAGACATTATTCCAATGCCAATACATTTTATTACAAAGCAAATAGATTCCTTATAATCAATCAGGGGGCAGAAAAGGACTGAGGTTGCAAAAAGTGAAAAAGAAGAAACGATTAGTTGATACCAAGGAATTGGTATTAAAAGCTTACAGAATGTAGAGGGAGGTAAACTATTTCATGCTCTAACTTTGAAGTCCCGATATAGATTGAGTTGGAGCAGAAGACTGATTTTCAGCACACTGCCTACAGGAAGAGGAAAGATCATATAGCAGAGGAAGAATGAAGGGAAGAAGTTTCAGAGCAGCAATGAACCAGTAGAATCAAAATAGAGATGAGCAAAATAAAAGTAAATTACTGCAGATGCTGGAAATCTGAAATAAGTATAGAAAATGTAGGAAAATCTCAGAACTGGTAGCATCTGTAGAGAGAGAGAAAGAACTAACATTTTGAGTCCGTATCATTCTTCTTCAGTCATATGGACTCAACGTTAACTATGTTCCTCTTTCCACAGACTCAAACAAAAAATTGCTATCAACAAGAGATTGAATCCTTTAAAATCTATTGTGTGATACAGTCTCTTTTTTTATATTATTTATTCTTGTTTCCTTTGGAAAAGCTGAACATCCATATGAACTGGCAATGTACCTGCATCTGCTCATTCACAATCTGTTCCCAACTTGGCCAGAAATTTTTGGAATGGCAAAGCAAGTCATGAAACGTCTGCAAAAAGAAGACCCAGAGTTCTTCACCCACCTTCATTCCTATTTCGCAAACAACACTTCAATTGACCCCAAGGTGAGAGGTCATTGAAGCCTAAAACTTTGGAAACAAATGCGTCTCTGTCAGAAAATAGGTTTGAAAACTATTAACTTTCTACCATACAATATAAGGTTCCAAGTATGGACCTCTCTGGAAGGAATCAAACACCAATATCTGTATGTCTGTCAATCACATTTCTAATTAATTGTCAGAAAATCTGAAGTGTCATAAATCGGGTGTGATGACTTCCGGAAGAAGGAGCCTAACCTTAAAATTGAAGCCAGACTGTTCAGTGGTGATGTCAGGAAGCATTTCTTAGAACAAAGTGTAGTGGAAATCTACAGATCTCTCTGAAACTGAAAGTCAATTGAAAATTTCAAAACTGAGATTGCTAGGTAAGGGTGGATGAAGTTACAGATCAGCCATGATCTAAGTGAATGGCAGAACAGGCTGGAATCGACTGTTCCAGTTTCCATCAACCAATATTCCTTTGTTCCAATAAGAACATCACAGCTGAGGCCAGTCCTGTTCTCACCCAGTGTCCACACATACCCTTTCCTGTAATGATTACTAGACATCCATCAGGATAAAGAGCCTTGGCTGATTTATTTCCTCCCTCGTCCAAAGCACCAAGCTACCGACATTCTAATTGAGATCAGCTAATTCAGTACAAACCATAAATTAGCCACATATCATCCTCTTTTGGTTTCACACTGGCTTTACCAACTGAACTTTCAAGGGACATGGATAGCAGTTCATTTGTTAATACATTGGTTAAATGTTCAGGTCATAGCAAACTATTACAACAATATTTTCTATTTTTTGATTAAGTGTTTTCCGGAAATTAATGCAAAAGGGCAAGCGGTGCTCTAGCAACATGGAAGCAACAAAATGAAAAATCACCTCACTACTCAGGTATTTAGCAGTCTTCACAACTGAATGGCAAATTCAATACAAACAGCTTGCAATCAATACATGCCATCCAGTGGCATCCAACCCATACACTGATTACACAGCCAGAGATTTGGCCACTGCATGACTTTTATTGATTACAAGTTGTTTGTCTTGAGTTTGCCGTTTATTGTTAAAGTCTCAAATGCCTGACTAGTGGGGTCATTTTTTATTTAGTTGTTTGCATGTGGTGGGAAGTAAATCATGTCTGAGGACTGTGGCTTGATTTTTACTGACTGAACTACTGTGAAGAAATGGCTTTAGACATTAAAACCTGTAATAATTGGTTCAACAAAAACAATCATTTGCATTTATAGTTGATAGAATTCTCTCCTTCAATTTAGTGTGAATTGAAGTCTCGCTCCAGCAGAATTTGTGTCTTCCAGCTGAGCATTCAGAGTAGTTATAAAAACAAAGAAAATTACAGCACAGGAACAGGCCCTTCGGCCCTCCCAGCCTGTGCCGATCCAGATCCTTTATCTAACCCTGTTGCCTATTTTCCAAGGCCTACTTCTCTCTGTTCCCCACCCGTTCATATATCTGTCCAGATGCATCTTAAATGATGCTATCGTGCCCGCCTCTACCACCTCCGCTGGAAAACATTCCAGGCACCCATCACCCTCTGCGTAAAAAACTTTCCACGCACATCTCCCTTAAACTTTTCCCCTCTCACCTTAAAATCGTGACCCTTGTAATTGACACCCCCACTCTTGGAAAAAGCTTGTTGCTATCCACCCTGTCCATACCTCTCATAATTTTGTAGACCTCAATCAGGTCTCCCCTCAACCTCCGTCTTTCCAATGAAAACAATCCTAATCTACTCACCCTTTCTTCATAGCTAGCACCCTTCATACCAGGCAACATCCTGGTGAACCTCCTCTGCACCCTCTCTAAAGTATCCACAACCTGCCGACTCCTGTACTCAATACCCCGTCCGATGAAGGCAAGCAATCTGTATGCCTTCTTGACTACCCTATCGACCTGCGTTGCCACCTTCAGAGTACAATGGACCTGAACTCCCAGATCTCTCTGTACATCAATTTTCCCCAGGACTCTTCCATTGACCATATAGTCTGCTCTTGAGTTAGATCTTCGAAAATGCATCACCTCGCATTTGCCTGGATTGAACTCTATCTGCCATTTCTCTGCCCAACTCTCCAATCTATCTATATTTTGCTTTTTCTCTGACAGTCCGCCTCGCTATCTGCAACTCCACCAATCTTAGTATCATCTGCAAACTTGCTCATCAGACCACTTATACCTTCGTCCAGATCATTTATGTATATCACAAACAACAGTGGTCCGAGCACGGATCCCTGTGGAACACCACTAGTCACCTTTCTCCATTTTGAGACACTCCCTTCCACCACTACTCTCTGTCTCCTGTTGCCCAGCCAGTTCTTTAGCCATCTAGCTAGTACACCCTGAACCCCATACAACTTCACTTTTTCCATCAACCTGCCATGGGAAACTTTATCAAATGCCATGTATATGACATCTACAGCCCTTCCCTCATCAATTAACTTTGTCACTTCCTCAAATAATTCTGTTAGGTTTGTAAGACATGACCTTCCCTGCACAAAACCATGCTGCCTATCACTGATAAGTCTATTTTCTTCCAAATGTGAATAGATCCTATCCCTCAGTATCTTCTCCAACAGTTTGCCTACCACTGACGTCAAGCTCACAGGTCTATAATTCCCTGGATTATCCCTGCTACCCTTCTTAAACAAAGGGACAACATTAGCAATTCTCAAGTCCTCCGGGACCTCACCGGTGCTCAAGGATGCTGCAAAGATATCTGTTAAGGCTCCAGCTATTTCATCCCTCCCTTCCCTCAGTAACCTGGGATAGATCCCATCCGGTCCTGGGGACTTGTCCACCTTAATGCCTTTTAGAATACCCAAAACCTCCCCCTTCCTTATGCCGACATGACCTAGAGTATTTAAACATCCATCCCTAGCCTCAACATCCATCATGTCCCTCTCCTTGGTGAATACCAATGCAAAGTACTCATTAAGAAGCTCACTCATTTCCTCTGACTCCACGCATAAATTCCCTCTTTTGTCTTTATGTCACTTCGTGACTTACATCAGATCTAAAAATAAAAAGAGAGTGCTGAAAATACTCGGGTCTAATTGCATCTGTGGAGAGAGAAAACAAACAGAGTGATCTTTCATCAAAACTGGGAAAACATTTCTGGACTCAACATTGAGTTCAATAATTTAAAGTCCTATCATAACTTAATAATAATAATCGCTTACTGTCACAAGTAGGCTTCAATGAAGTTACTGTGAAAAGCCCCTAGTCGCCACATTCTGGTGCCCGTTCGGGGAGGCTGGTACGGGAATTGATCTCGCGCTTCTGACATTTTGTTCTGCATTACAAACCAGTTGTTTAGCCCACTGTGCTAAACCACTGCACGGGCGGCACAATGGCACAGTGGCTAGCACTGCTGCTTCATAGCACCGAGGACCCAAGTTCGATCCCGGTCCCGGATCACTGTACGTGTGGAGTTTGCACATTCTCTCTGTCTCTGTGTGGGTCTCATCCCCACAACCCAAAGATGTATACGGTAGGTGGATTGGCCATGCTAAATTGGCCCTTAGTTGGGAAAGAAGAGTTGGGTACTGTTAAAAACATTTTTACAAAATAACCTCTCTGCACATTTTGTTTAATTTTTTGTTGCTGTTTTTCCCCTCTCTTGTTTCCCTTTTATTTCCTATCCGGACAGCAGCTATTGAGAATCCTGCCATTCTCACCTCGTCTGGACACACTTTTGTTTGTTAACCTGTCCCATTACCACTCCCTTTGGCCTTGCACCATGAAACCTTTTGGAATTTAATTTCTCCTGCACTCATAAGCAGTCAGAGATCTTGTTGTTCTTCTCCTTCTCACTCTTTCTCCCCCTCCCCATTTACTTCTTCACAAGCAATTTCATTTCTAACAGTCCCAGTTCTCACAGTTCTCACATCTTTCCACAGATGCTGCCAGACCGGCGGCAGGTTTAATGGTGGTTGGAGGTGGGGGGCATATATTATGGTGAGCTGGATGCTGCCAGGTGCACCAGTGTATTTATGTGAACATTTAAACACCAAATTGGGAATGACGCAGATTTTATCAAAAGGGTTTTGGCAGCCATCTGGACTCACACCAGCTGATTATGGGGGGAGATTTCACTTGTGTATTAGACCAGAGGATAGACAGGTCAAGTCCCAGGTCTCTGGTTACTTCTGGGATGGCAAGAGAGTTGGCTGTGTTCATGGAACAGATTGGGGGGGGGGGGGGGGGGGGGGGGGGGGGATAGGTCCATGGAGATTAGTCACCCAAGGAAGAGTGAGTTTTCCTACTTTTCTCACCTGCACTGGGTCTACTGCAGAATAGTTTTGTTTCTATGGGAAAGGCGTTATTCCCGGAGGTGGTTGGAGCTGGGTACTTGGTGATAGTAATATTGGACTATGCTCCACGCTTTGTGGATATGCGATTAGAGACGGCCGAGCACAGCACCCACCATGGAGGTTGGACACATCACTCCTGGCAGATGTTAAGTAATGGGTTAAGAGTCATTGCAATTAGTTGTCTAATTTATGTTAACTATCCAATAATTGATATGTAAAGGGGCTTCAGATGGCCTCTGTGTCAGGTGATGTGTAGTTAGAGTTTTTTGCAGAATCTGTTGGAATTAAATAAAGGTGTGTTGGTGAAAAAGGAACAGAACTTTTAACTCTTCATACCACAGCAACTAAAATGTCTAACAGCAGATGAGGGTTTTGTGAAAGGGTGGATTCGGCCATTGGGAATTACATAGATTCCAACCAGAATGGGGAGGTCTCACCTTCCACATTCTGGGAAGCGTTGAAGGCAGTGACCAGAGGAGAAATAATATTGTACAAGGCGCACATGGTTAAGGCTGGCAGGGCTGAAAGGCAGAGGTTGGTAGACTTAATCTTGGAGTTGGTTGGGCAGTACTTCACGGCCCCTACGGCAGAGTTGTTGGCAGAGAGAAAGAGGCCACAAATGATGTTTGAGCTTGAATCGATGGGGAATGTGGTGCGCCAGCCTCACTGTTTGCGAGAGACATTTTATGATGACGAGGATAAAGTCAGTTGATTGTTGGCTCATCAATTGAGACGGCAGGCAGCCACATGCTAAATAGCTCCGATTAAAGATGAGGGGGAGAGCTGGTTACTGCTCTGGATAAGGTTAATGGAGCTTTTGAGGTTTTTTATCTGAGGTTATACAGGTCTGAACCACCGGAGGATGGCTGGGAGATGGAGCGATTTCTGGGCAAATTGGACTTCCCAGTGGTAGAAAGGGTGAAGAGGGAGGGCTGGAGGCACCATTGGGGTTGGAGGAAGTTATAGACTGTTTTGGTTCCATGCAATCGGGGAAAGCACCGGGGCTGGAAGGTTTTGAGGTCGAATTTTACAAACCGTTCGTGGCCTTGTTGGTGCCGCACTTACTGGGAATGTTCAACAACTCTGTGCTGATAGGGGTGCTGCCGGCCAAGCTGATGCAGGCCTTGATTTCTCTAATCCTGAAAAAGGACAAAGATCCCTTGAGTGTGGGTCTTATAGGCCTATTTCGCTATTAATCACTGACGCGAAAATACTAGCTAAGGTTCTGGCGTTTGGAGGTGTGCCTACCAGAAGTGATCTCTGAGGACCAGACAGGGTTTGTCAGGGGCTTACAGTTGTCGTCCAACATCAGGAGACTTTTAAATGTGGTCATGTCGCCCTTTGTGGGGAACTGGTACTGGAGATGATCATCTCCATGGATGCAGAGAAGGCTTTTTACCGTGTGAAATGGAGCTGCATCTTCAAGGTCTTGGGCCAATTTGGGTTTGGTCCTACTTTTATTTCCTGGGTGAAACTGCTATATAATGCCCCCATGTCTAGTGTTCAGACCAATACTGTGAGCTCAGGATATTTCCGACTACACAAGGGCACGAGACGGGGATGCCCGTTGTCTCCTCTATTGTTCATGCTAGCAATTGAACCATTGGCCATTGCGCTTAGATTGTCAGGGGAAAGGAAAGGTTTTGAAAGGGTGGTGAGGAACATAGTGTCCCTTTACACGGATGATTTGTTGTACATTTCTGATTCTCTCACAGGTATGGGAGAAATTATGGAACTGTTGAAAAAATTTTGATCCTTTTCACGGTATAGATTGCATGTAAGAAAGAGCATGGGGGAAGGGAAGATCTCCGATATATTAGTGTTTGCTGGAGATGGGGAAACTATCACTGGAAGGGGTGAGGGGGAAGTGGAAATTAGAACTGGGCCTAGGGCTAGAGGGAAGGGTGTGGTGTGAGATCCTGCACAGGGTGAACTTTACCTCCTCCTACGCTAGGTTGAGCCTGATACAATTTAGAGTGGTACATCGAATGCACTTAACTAAGACGGGTATGAGTGGGTTCTTCCCTGAGGCGGAGGACAGGTGTGAGTGTTATGAAAAATGAAAATCGCTTATTGTCACGAGTAGGCTTCAATGAAGTTACTGTGAAAAGCCCCTAGTCGCCACATTCCGGTGCCTGTCCGGGGAGGCTGGTACGGGAAACGAACCGTGCTGCTGGCCTGCTTGAAAAGCCAGCGATTTAGCTGAGTGAGCTAAACCAGCCCCTTATTACTCAGGAGGGCCTGCGAATCACTCACACATGTTCTGGTCTTTTGGGTAACAGTGTTCGTGTCTGAGCCCTCCTATCCCATGCTGTCTAAGCTTGCGTTGATGTATCTTATTATCTTTCTGTATTCAGGAATTCCTGCTGGAGCAGGTTGCTCAGGAGAAGACACCAGCTCAGGAATTGCACAATGTTAGGCTTGGCTCTGAAGAATTACGTCGCATCAGCAAAGAATTGCTGAAAAATCCAATAATAGTTCTCAAGAAGTGGCTGGGAGAGGTAAGTGCAGTCAAGGGAATTGCACAATATTTGGGATGTCCTGAGTCACAATCTAAATGCAAGTCTTGCATTTAAAAAAATGTTTTGCCCTTCTCCCTGAACCTGGCGCCGAACATTCACTTTGGACCTAAAAGGGATAGAACATTCTAAAAAGTGAAAAGCTGGCTAGAGTGTTGGTCCAAATAGACTTGTAGGTTTGTAGGTCCAAGGACATGGATGATTAGAATGTGTGAATGGTACAGAAAATAATCAAAAAGGCTCATGGAATTCTGGGCTTTATATTCAGCGGGCTAGAATACAAGGGATGTGCAGGGAGAGGGTAGAAGTCATGCTTCAGCTATACAAAGCCCTAGTTAGAGCACACTTAGAATATTGTGAGCAGTTCTAGGCACCAAACCTTGGGGTGGGTATTATTAGTCTTGGAGGAAGTGCGGCATAGGGTTAGAAGAATGATACCTGGATTCAAAGCGTATAAACTACGAGGAGATATTACACAAACTAGTGCCACGAATGTGCGCCCATGTTCACCGCGAGAGCAAGCAGTGACATGGGCACAAAATCTCATGAGACTCAGAAAACAAGAATCTCTCTGACGAGATCTTATTTTCTGAGTATTCCCGCCCCTCACGGGTGATGAAACAATGTTCCCATCAGAAAGTGTGGGAATCTAATTTCAATGCATTTTAATATAATTAGTGGGCTTCCCTGCCATATCTAGCCACCCCCCCCCCATTAGAATTCCCCCCTTGCCGATGTGATGTTGCATCAGTGAGGTTTACAACTGCTTTTCAAAAACGGAAACCAGGAATCTGCCGGGGAAGCACAGGTAAGTAAGTATTGCCCCCAACGCTGCCCCCTAGCAGGCAGGGGGCCCCTCTGGGGAGGTGGGTTGCCGCTGTTCATGTTAGGGGGGGGTTTCCCTTATTCATGGGGGGAGGGTCGCCCTGTATGCGTGTTGGGTTGTTGCCCTTGTCCATGGGGGGGGTGGGGCATATATATATTTTTTGCAGATCAAAGGGCGCCCTGATCTCTGTGGAGCTGCATTACCAGCTCTATTAGGCCCCAACAGCATGGTCTACATCAGGAGATTTTGCCTGCATAGAGTGCTGCAAAATATGCTAGAAAAGCCAGCTGTACAGTCTGTGAGCTGCACTCCGGATTTCTCACCTCAACCAGCACTCTGTGCAAATAATGGAAAATTCTGCCCTAGGATTGATTGTATTCCCTGGAATTTAGATGGCTATGTGATGGCTTGATCAAAGTTTTAAGGATATTATGGCGAACAGATGGGGTAAATAGAGATAAATTATTTATTTTGCTTGGGTAATTAAGAACTTGGGAGCTTAGTCTAAAATTTAGACCTCTCAGGAGTGAAATTAGGAAATACTTGGTCATCAAAGGGTGGTTGAAATTTAGAAAGTTCTTCCACAAATGACTTTAAAAATTGAGACTAATATATTTTTGTTATCCAAGGGTGTTAAGAGATATAGGGCTGAGGAGGGAATATGCAGTTAGTTGCCGATTAGCCATGATCATATCAAAAAGTGTAATTTAGGGACTAAATGCCCTCCTCCTGTTACTTTTACCCATGCAAACAAATGTGCCAACTCCAGATTTGAATCTCTTTACACACCTTACATTGGGTAGTTAGGCTACCCACTATAGCATTGGTGAGAAAGACACTGTCATTTATTTTGGGTGTCACTAAACTATATGTGTCACAGGGTTTTGTAAGCATCCTGGACCTGTCAGCGGTGTTGTTGATCTGGGACCAGCTCTTTATGCAAGACTGGAAGCTTCAGGTGATGGAGGATTTCTGCCTGGCCATCCTCCTTCTGCTGAAAGAGTGCTTGATGGCAGCTGATGATCATCACAGTTTGAAACAGGTAAATAAAGAAATTCATTTTTGTCTTCCAAAAAAACCTTTAAACCCTCTTCGATCTTGCAATAATTCCCGGAAAGTATCTCTGCGACTCGAAGTTTACTTACTATGAAAACGTAATGAAAAGTTGTGAAACTGAAACAGCTGTTTAATTGACTCATTATTCAGGTTGCTGCATCTGGGAGACTTAAACAGTTCCTGATACTCGTTTGATCATAAAATCATAAAAAATAGGAGCAGTAGTTGGCCCTTCAGGCATTGAATGTGCCATTCAATAAGATAATGGCTGATCTGATTGTGGCCAATTTCCTATCTGTCCCTCAGAACCCTCAACTCCTTTTCTAGATAAGGTTGCACCTGAGAATTCTGCCAACTGAGACGCCAGTAGTCTGTCAGGTTAATTTTCTGGTTACAAATTGAAAATAAAGGAGCTGTTCACTTTTATTCTCGCTCAATGAAGGTTCTTGCACCCACAGCACTAGCTTTTTCAGTCCACAGCATTGGGACTCTTTGTCTATGTCCTAATGTTAGTAAATCTTTGGGACAAATTCAGCAGAACCTTTTTGTCAGGACATTAAATTATTTGGTAGCGTCCATTGAATGGCAGAGAAGGTTCAAGGAGCCACAAACTCACTCCTATTTCTTGTGTTCCTATTCTGTAGTCTGTGAAGGAACTGGGCTTGGTGAACTAAATTACCTCTTCCTATTTGTATTTTTCCAAAAGACCCTTCAGTGCATTGAGATAATCTGGTTGTTTGGAGACTGGTGAAAATTATTTTGTTGTTGTTTATGAAGATGTTCATTATTTCTTGAGAAATACTGACCAAGAGTGATATTTCTTCATGTGTTTAAGATGCTGCTTTACAATTAGGCACAAAAAAATCATCCCTAATGATTACAAGTGTTTCAATGAGCAGCATTCTCAGGTGTAACTATATTTAGTAGGTATTAGGAAGCTGTTTCAGATTTCCAGATGTAGTCGTACAACTTAATCAGTAAATTAAATGTTGTGTAATGCATATATTTGCTACAAGGTGATGGTTGTGATTGAAAGAAAGATAGGTTGAATTTATATAGCACCTTATGAAAGGATCTCAAAGTGATTTACGTAATGAGTACTTTTGACATTAATGACAGTTGCTACAGAGATGAACTTGGTAACCATTCTGCATAAGCAACAGCCCATAAATAATGGTTGCAATTTTAAGCCAAGGATCAGGAGAACCCCCTGCTTTTCTAATGCATGTGCTCAGACCAGAATTAGGGTACATAAAAAGAGGCAGACCATGGGTCATTCCACCATGGACTGAATCAGGGTGGAACAGCAAGGTGATGAGGTTCCCACCCACCATCCTTTTCCCTGATTATGTTGCACGGGCGGACATTGAATTCTGCCCATGGAATGTTAATCCAGAACATTCTGACAACCACAATTCAGTAGTAAGTGTAGTATAAATCGGCCTTAAAGTAATGAGTTGGAAGTTTTTTCTCTTTTTAAAAAATAAATTTTGAATACCCAATTCATTTTTCCAATTCAGGGGCAATTTAGTGTGGCCAATCCACCTAAGCTGCACATCTTTTGGGTTGTGGGGGCAAAACCCACGCAAACACGGGAAGAATGTGCAAGCTTCACACGGACAGTGACCCAGAGCTGGGATCGAACCTGGGACCTCAGCGCCGTGAAGCTGCAGTGCTACAACTCCGCCACCGTGCAACCCATGAGTTGGCAGTTTTGACTTTGTTTTTGGTTTTAGATTTTGCAAAAAGTAAATATCCTGCAGTTCATATTCTCTCTCAACCAATGGTCAGTAAAGATAAGTTACCACAAATGCACAGTAGGGAAGAGGCCTTTGTGCCAGAACTGGTCAAATACCAATTTGGTTGTTATTAACAATGTTTTGTTCCTGAGGTATTTCTCGTTCATGCCAGCCACCTATACACATTAGATATTCAAAGGTCTTGGATCCATTTACAACAAGGTGGTCTCCCAGCTGATATTCCTGGATTGAACCAACTCAAGTTGAGGTAAGAACTTTCAGGCTTTGGATAACACCCAGGCAGCGGTATTTTATTTGAGGAATTACTGGGCTCGGGATCAAGATCACCAAGGCTAAGTTCCAAATTCACTACCGTGCATTAAAGCTGCTGCCACATAATCTTTGTCATAGCAGAGGAGCTGTGGTGCAAAATGTTAGTATCCACATGATGAAATACAATGTATAATACTGATAGTTATCAAAACTTTCTATATATTATTGCATAAAAGAATACTACCATTCAAAGAAAAGGAGAACATATGAAAATACGAATTAGGAGCAGAAACAGGTTATTCGGTACCTCGCGCCTACTCCACCATTCTTTACTTTATGGCTGATCTGTTTGTGTTTTGAATTCCACGTTCCGATCTTCTCTCAATAACCTCTGATTCCCTGCATAACAAGAATCTATCTACCTCCGCTTTTAAAATATTCAATGACCCCACCTCCACTGCCTTCTGAGACAGAGAGTTCCAAAGTTGCACAAGCTTCTGAGAGAATATTTTTTCTCCTTATCTCTGTCCTAAAAGGGTAACCCCTAATTTTAAAACAGTGCCCCCTAGTTCTGGACATACCCACAAGAGGGATCATCCTATCCACGTTCACTTTTCGAGACCATTCAGGATCTTATATACTTCAATCAAGTCACACCTCATTCCAGTGGAAACAAGCCCTGTCTGTCCAACCTTTCCTCAGAAGACAACCTGCTCATTCTAGGTATCAATCTAGTAAACCTCCTCTGAACTACTTCCAATCCATTCTCATCTTTCCTTAAATAAGGAGACCAGGAGGCAGCACGGTGGCGCAGTGGGTTAGCCCTGCTGCCTCACAGCGCCGAGGTCCCAGGTTCGATCCCGGCTCTGGGTCACTGTCCGTGTGGAATTTGCACATTCTCCCCGTGTTTGCATGGGTTTCGCCCCTTCAACCCAAAGATGTGCAGGTTAGGTGGATTGGCCACGCTAAATTCCCCCTTAATTGGAAAAAATTTATTGGATACTCTAAATTTATTTTTCAAAAAGTAAAGAGACCAAAACCGTGCGCAGTATTTTGGATGTATTTTCACCAATGCCCTGTATAATGGAAGCATAACATCCATATTTTTATATTCAATTCCCCTCGTACTAAAGGATAGCATTCCGAGGGCAGGACAGTGGCGCAGTGGTTAGCACTGCTGCCTCATGGCGCCGATGTCCCAGGTTTGATCCCGGCTCTGGGTCACTGTCTGTGTGGAGTTTGCACATTCTCCCCGTGCCTTAGTGAGTTTCACCCCCACAACCCAAAGATGTGCAGGCTAGGTGGATTGGCCATGCTAAATTCCCCCTTAATTGGAAAAAATGAATTGGATATTCTAAATTATGAAACACTTCTTCATACAATGAATGATAGAAGTTTGGAACCCACTTCTGAAAAAAGCAATTGATGCAAGAGCAACTGTTAATTTTGAAACTGAAATGAATAGATTTTTGTTAACCAAAGATATTAAGGGATAGGGAGCAAAAGCAGGTATGTGGAGCTAAATTGCAGATCAGCCATAATTGAATGGAGAGACAGGCTGGAGGGGCTAAATGATCTTCTCCTGTTTCTATATTCATATAATACCCTATTGCCCTAGTGGGCCCTTGTCTCTGTATAACATTTTCAGACTCATTCTATCTGTAAGTACTGTTGAACATTAGATTGTTCCACTGACACATGTGTACCAGGTTCATTCACTGTTGTGTGCTGGGTAATTAATCTCAGCCAATGTGGCAGTGAGGGCAAATCAATTCAATTAAGCCTCAACAGGAAATAAATTGGCCAGATCTTGCTCCTTGTAAATAAGCTGTGCACGTGTGAACATTATGTGAGGGCAGATTCAGCTCCACTGTGATGTTCCCTACACTTGACTGGTCTGCCAGTGTTCACATGGAAAAAGCACCAAGGAAAACACACATGGAATGATATCCCAGTATGCGTGGGGAAGTGGTGTGGAGGAAAAGAAAAATACATTCGGCCCAGATCCATTCTTACCCCAGTGAAGATAGCTTTTTTCAAATTAGTTTATCGTATGTGGGTATTGCTGGCTGGGCCCGCATTTATTGCCCATTTAAGAGTCAATGCTGGGTCCCCAGAGCTGGGTCCCCAGAGCTGGGTCCCCAGAGCTGGGTCCCCAGAGCTGGGTCCCCAGAGCTGGGTCCCCAGAGCTGGGTCCCCAGAGCTGGGTCCCCAGAGCTGGGTCCCTGGATTACTAGTCCAGTGACAATACTACAGCACTGCCTCCCCAGTTAAATTGTGGCAAAGATTTATGACAAAATGAAGGCTTATAAAGAAAACGCGTGGAATTTCTCTTCAACATGAAACAGAAAGAAGGTTCATCATCACAGCCATTATAGCCAAATAGCAAAACACCAAGGTTGCCAACCCTAAACATATTCCTGGAAATTTTCTCACATGATCCCTGTCTCCAACCACCCCCCACCCCACCCATCCCCAAACACCTGGTCTTTTTACCCCCACAGCCAATAGTTTTTATAGCTAATAAACTAAACAAAATCAAGGTAAACGGGGGGCGGGGGGGGGGGGGGGGGGGGGGGGGCAGGGAGTATTCGGGGGGGGGGGGGGGGGGGGCAGGGAGTATTCTTTTCGTGCCCCTATACTTTTTCCCCCCAAATTTCTCATAGTAGTGTCCAGGAATCTTTCATTCCTGGAGTCTCTAGTCCAGAACAATCCTGGAAGGTTGGCAGTCCTAGGTATGTGAGAATGATTTCAACCTGTAATCTCCTCACTGGATTCACCTGATGGCCTTAACAACATAAGAACCAATCTTTCTGAAATTACTGCCTTGTAACAAATTTCAGTCTGTGTCTAATCTCAGACCAAAATAATGAAGTACTTGACTAGTGATTGTTTTCATTCGAACAAGGACATAAGTGGGATTATTGCTGTAATTTCATTGCTGGTACAAAAATTAATCAAGCAAACCATATCCAAGGATATATTAAAAGGGGCTTACAGTACAGCAGCAAGGAAGTTATGTTGACGTATTCGTTAAACCTCAGCTGGAGTACCATGTACAGTTTAGGGTGCTGCATTCTCGGAAGATTGCAAAGGTATTGGAGGGAATACAAAAGAGAATTACAGGAATAAGCTGTTCTTATGGGCAGCATGGTGGCACGATGATTAGCACTGTTGTCTCACAGCTCCAGGGACCCGAGTTCGCGTCTGGCCTTGGGTGACTCTTTGTGGGAGTTTGCACCGGTTTCCTCCCACAGTCACAAAGGTATGCAGGTTAGGTGGATTGGCCATGCTAAATAGTATCCAAAGCTTGTTTGATAATAATCAATGCATGGGATAACAGGGATAGGACAGGGGAGTGGGGCCAGGTAGAGTGTTCTTTCGGAGGATTGGTGCAGACTCAATGGGTCAAATGGCCTCCTTCTGCACCGTAGGGCATCTAGGGATTCTATGGAGTGAATGCTTCCATGGATGAGCAACTTCAGTTTTGAAGATAAATTGGAGAAGTTGGGGCTCTTGGAGAGAAGAGAGGAGATTTGATGGGAGTATTAAAATTCATGAGGGGCCTTGGCAAAGTAGGTAGGGGAAACTGTTCCCATTGGCGGAAGGGTCAAGAATTAGAGGGCACAAATTTAAGGTAATTGGTAAAAGAAGCAAAAGTGATTCGAGAAAAACGTTTTCACACAGCAAGTGCACTGCCTGTGGGTGTGGTTCGCCCAAGGCTTTCAAGAGGGAATTGGATGATTATTTGAAAAGAAACAATGTGCAAGGTTATGGGGAGAAAGTAAGTGAATATCAGTCGGTGAAATATTTATTCTGAGAGCTTGCGGAGACACAATGGGCCAAATGGCCTCCTTATGCACTGTAACAATTCTGTGAAAAACATTTTCTTTCTCTTTTCCATATGACATGGAAGGGGGATGCATTGCATGAAGGGACATTTGGAGTGAGAGTGGGAATGTGTGGACTGGATAATTGGAGGTGGGAAACCATATGTTGAAATTGTCAGGAATGCAAACCTAGCTGATAACCTACCTGACTTACTTTTGCCTAAGGCAGGCTATGTTCAGCTGGTCAAAAGGAGACAAGATGCTGCTGCATGCCAATGATTTTAATAATCTAAAGAAGAAAGACTTGTAAGAACTCCGCCTAGAAAGTGAAACTGCAGGAATGGAAACACCCAAGCTGGTCTAGTGCTTGCATCTGGCCTTCCATTTGATGTATCTTACTTACATCTGGTCTTTCAGGTGGTGACTGAATCTTAATCGTTACCGTTATCAGCACTTTAATTATCAGCTATTATTTATGTATTTACCTTTATAGTAAAAGACACTATGTGGAATTTCCAGTTTATTTTTGAAAAATGGCATAGCAGATGGGCAAATGGTGTGGAAGCTGCCAGGACCAGAGGCTGCTTCCTCTGCAGTATTTTTAGGGTAATTGAAAAATAAGGTTAAAGGGCGGGTCCCACAACAACACACCTTCGAGGTGGGGCAGGCTCTGTTTGCCCTGCTAGTAACTTAGTCTGTAAAAGATCAGGGTGCCCCGATTTATTGAGCACTGCCCCTGCCCCCGCCCCACCCCCAAACTGAACTCCCACTGGCACTGCCCCCAGCAGTGCACGTTGTGGGGGACATGTCGTGATTCCCGTCAGCGTGCGCTCATGTCAACATGAGTGGATAATCCAATGTGGGTGTCTATCAAGTATAATTATTATAATTATATGTAAATGCATTCAAATGGGGATCATGACGTTCAATATCGGGATTCCTATTACATCATTGGTGGGGGGGCATGGACAATCGGAATGGGAAATCCCGCTGGCAGAAACTACATTGTGGTCTCCCACCAGATTTCCTGCTCCCGCCACTGATCCCACCCCCTCCAGAAATGGGAGGGGACTATCCCTCCCCTAATGTACTTCAGAGTAATTCATTGTCTGTGGAGTATTTGGAAATGTTTCTGAGAACTGATAAACTGCCATGCAAACACAAGTCTTCCCCTCTGGGACTATTAACATTGATAAAATGTGTCACTCTGAAGAATCGTGATGCCATTTGTCCTCTGTGTTCCTCAGGCATAAATGTTCATTATACCTCTAAAAGAAACTCTAAAAACACTATCCTGTACATGGTAATCGTGACACCGCAGAGCTTTTATAACTCGGGGGTAGATACATGCTGTTCACTCATATTTATCCACTGCCCATCTCCTGTAAAGATTGACATACAAAATTGACGAGCACGAGAGACTAACAGACTCATCAAAAATGACAGAATTCAGTTCCTCTGTCAGGTGGCCGAGCAACTGATTCTAGTACTCACCTCGTTAGCCATTCAACTGCTCGAAATGCTGCCCTGGCCCACCATCCAACTGATGGAACCATCAATTCACCAGACACGTGTTTCCGATATGAATCTAGGCTTTAATCGACTTACTTCAGAGCCAGCCTGTTGCCCGTTGATGAACTCTTAGTCAACTCAGGCTGACTCTGGACAAGGGTATTTATACAGCAGCACTACGGGGAGGAGTCGTGGGCGGAGCCAAGGGTGGAGCCCAGTACAAGTTCCTGAGTACTCCTAGAGCTACTCCCCCTAGTGGTAGGATAGTGCTACTGTGCTTACAAAGACAGTGTGAATTATCATATATATATATATTACATTCACCACACCAACCATAGCTGGCTGGAAACATGCAGATGAGGCTCATCAGTTAATGTCAACCTCACTGCAGAGGTCACAGGTTGGAGGTGGTGTTTGGTATTTGCCTCATTCCCTTTCCGAATGAAAACCCACTCTGGTTTAAAATTAAAACATCACAAACGTTGGCTTTGATTTCCTGCTCCTGTTTGTGGCGGGCCTGTTTGGCGGCGGGACTCGCAAATATTGTGAGGTGGCTCTGAATATATTTCCAGCAATGTAAATGCAGGGCGTGATCTTTCCCTCCTTCTGTAAGTGGCAGGCCACATTTCCCATCATGCAATATAGAGAACGCAATTATCTATTTGCATGTCATTCCATACGCCAGAATTGTACCCCATATCAAATTTAACTCCACGGCGGAATGATGTCAGAATGGTGGGATGTACGTCTGGACTCAAAAGAGTAGAACTCCAAGGGGAACTCGGAGATGAGTGCATTAAAGCTGGCACGGCACTCTCAAAGCAGCTCCATGTCTTCGAGAAGAGTGGGGGGGGGAGCGGCGGGTCGTGTCAGAGGCAAGTCTGCACAGCAGCTTCTTCGTGGCTGCATTTCAGTACATGTCTATTAACCAGTAATGGGTTAATAGACATTCCAATTAGTTGTCTCATTTATGTTAAGTATCCAATAATTGACACTGATATGTAAAGGGGCTTCAGGTGGCCTTTGTGTCAGGTGATGTGATGTTAGAGTTTTGTGCAGAGTCTGTTAAAATTAAATAAAGGTGTTGGTGAAAAGGAGTAGAACTTTTGACTCTTTATACAAATGGTCTAACAAATGGTTGCAGAGGATGGTTGCTGTGCAAATGTGAAGGGTTGAAAGATACAACTTTTCCAGACCAAACCAAGGAGTATGTGAGAAGGGAAAAAAACAAAGATATATGGCTGAACCTAGGATAAAGATGGCCGGATATGACTATCCTCCCTTGTTTTCTGAAAGGGGATCGTACGACCAATGGAGAAGTGCAGTAGTTATGTGGACTAAGGTAACTGCCTTGGGAAAGAGAAAACAAGGTATTGCATTGGCTCTTTCTCTACCTTATGATAGTAAAATCCAGAGCAAAGTGTTTTCTGAGCTGGAATTGGAAGAATTAGACTCAGAAGAAGGTCTGCAGACTCTATTACGTTATATGGATATGATTTATAAGAAGGACAACTTGTTACGTGTGTATGAAGCATGTTCAGATTTTGATAGGTTCCTGAAAATAGACGATTTCTCCATTGAAGACTATAATGGAATTTGGCAGACTATATAAAAGGCTGCAGAAACACAATTTGGAATTTCCTCAGTCTATGTTGGCCTTTAAATTACTTGGCTGTGGTAGGGTGAGCAACATGGATAGGCTCCTGGTTTTGACAGTAGTTCAGTTTGCGGATAAGGACAAGCTTTAGCATGGGCGGTACGTGCAAATAATTCATTGCAGATGGTTGGAGGCTATAGTCCCTATCAATTAGTGTTTGGTAGAAATCCTAAAATTCCGTCCATTTTGGATGACCAGCCTCCAGCTTGGGAAGGGACTACCATTAGATCTGCCTTTTGGTGAGCATTTAAATGCATTACATAGCAGTAGAAAAGCCTTTTTGGAAGCACAAGTTTCTGAAAGAATTCGCAGAGCTTTAAGGCGTAATGTACGGCCATCAAATACCGTTTTTCAGCAAGGAGGCATAATATACTGTAAGAGAGGCAATTTTAATGAATGGAAAGGCCCAGGGAAGATCATAGGCATAAATAGCAAAATAATTATTTTGGAACATGGCAATCAAACTGTTAGGGTACATTCATCAAGGATAATGGGTACAGACAAATTTTCAAATTTAGACAGAGCAGACAGACATGACGAGGAACCAGGGTCATCTGGTACACAAGTGTTACAGAACTATGAGGACCAGTTAACTGATATAGACAGGGTTTCTGTTGAGGAACATAACACTTCTGATGAATTAGAACAGGCCATTTTTCCAAAAGGACAAATGCCAAAAGTTGGTACAAAAGTGACATACTTGCCTGAAGGGTCTACTCTAGTCAATTGAATGATACAACTGCTATTAGTAGAGCAGGGAAAGCCCTGTTTATACTGGAAAGTATAAACATTGGTTGAATGTACAGCATTCAGGGGAAGGAGTCAAGACAATGGATTGGGAACACAAAGTTCAAAAATGCAGGGTACAGAAACGCAGTGCCAGTTCAGATAGTACATTGGACAATGAACAGGTCTGCAGGAAAAGGTTGAGAACTATTGAAAGGACATCCCACCGCAGAAGGGAAAGATCAAGCAGTAGCAGTACAGAACAAGTTACTAGATGGGACAGGGGACATCGTTTTTCAAGGTCTCGGAACATGAGTAAGACTACGAATACTAATAGGAGTAGAAGCCCTCATTCACGTGAGATTTTGGTGGCTTCCAATAAATTAGATGAAAAAGTTATCAAAGATGCCAAACAGCAAGAACTGCATAGTTGGAGTGAATTTGGGGTGTACACGGAAGTACCAGATAGGGGACAAAGAGCTCTATTCCACAGATGAATTTTCAGGGAAAAGGTTCTTCCAGGTGGAACATATAAGGCAAAGGCCAGGCTTGTGGCAAGGGGATTTGAAGAAAACTTAGAAGATCAGGATTTAAGGGTAGATTCACCTACTGCAGGAAAGGTTATTTTTAAGATCTTGGCTCTTTTAGCCACAAAGGAATGGAAATGCAAATCTATAGATATAAAAGCTGCCTTCTTGCAGGGGCATCAGCTCCAGAGAGACATTTTTCTCCGTCCTCCTAAAGAGGCAGCTAACAGAAAAGGGGTACTCTGGAGGTTGAACAAATGTGTATATGGATTAAATGATGCGTCTAGAGTCTGGTATTTTTCGGTACGGTCAGTTTTGTTAAAGTTAGGCTGTTGCCAGTTGAAAGCAGATCCGGCAATGTTTTACTGGCACATAAAGGAAATCTTTCTGGCATCTTATGATACATGTTGATGATTTTTTGTGGGGTGGGACTAGTGATTTTGAAGCTATTGTAATCTCTGGTTTGAGAAAAGAATTCTGGGTTGGAAGTCAGGCTTCCGGTGCATTTAAATATATTGGACTGGAAATCAGATAAACTAAGTTAGGGGCAACTTTATGTCAGCAATCTTATTTGGAAAGCATCAGCCCAATAGCAACTAGCCATGGCTGGGTTTCATAAAAAGATACAATGGTTTCAAAGATGGAAAAAGAGCCACTGCGAAGTTTGATTGGGCAACTGAATTGGTTAGGTAGACAGACTAGAACGGATGTGAGTTTTGATGTCTTAGAGTCGAGTACAAAAATGAATGATCCCAAAGTGGAAGACATAATAAGAGCAAATAAAGCGTTGGTCAAACTAAAAATGCAGGAGTGTGTTTTGAGATTCCCGGTTTCAGGTGACCTTAGGCACTTGAAACTCATAGTGATGCGTCCTATGCAAATTTATGTGATGGGGTTTCAAGCGCAGGAGGTTTTATAATTTTTCTTTTGGGGAAAACAATGGTAAATGTTGCCCTCTTGTGTCGGAAACAAAGAAAATAAGGAGAGTGGTCAAAAGCACTTTGGCTGCTGAGATGTTATGCCTTGTAGAGGCGGTGGATATGGCCTTTTATATATCTCAGATAGTGACAGAAATTTTGGGATTAGAGGATTTGGGTAATATACCTATTGAATGTCACATCGACAATAAATCCCTGTGGGAAAATGTGCACTCTACAAAAAGTATCAATGAAAAAAGGTTAAGGATAGACATCGCAAGATTGAAGCAGATGTTAGACAGAAGGAAAATAGCAAAAATTAAATGGGTGGACAGTAGCTATGAATTGTCAGACTGTTTTACAAAAAGAGGGGCTAGCTCACAGAAACGTTTGGATATTGTTAATGAAGGGCGCCTGTTTCTGTGACTTTTTTTTCTTCCAAAAATGAAAAAAAAAAGAAGGGGGGAAATTGCGTGTGTGTTTTTGAATTTCACCTAATTTTGTTTTTCTTCATGGAAGGGGAGACTGTTAAGTAATGGATTAATCCAGGATAGGGTAATGTCTGGGGGATGGGCGGGATAGGGGAGCATCTCGGACATCTACAAAGAACTCATGGGGGCGGAGGAGACGCAGACCGAGGAGCTGAAGCGTAGGTGGGAGGAGGAGCTTGGTGGTGAGATGGAGGATGGCCTATGGGCGGACGCCTTGAGCAGAATCAATGCGACCGCGAGATGCGCCAGGCTCAGCTTGATCCAATTCAAGGTGGTCCACCGGGCCCACATGACAGTGGCCCGGATGAGTAAATTCTTTGGGGTGGAGGACAGGTGTGTAAAATGTGTGGGAGGACCAGCGAACCATGTCCACATGTTCTGGGCGTGCCCAAAACTTAGGGGATATTGACAGGGGTTTGAAGATGTCATGTCCAGAGTATTGAAAACAAGAGTGGCAATGAGTCCAGGGGTGGCGATTTTTGGGGTGTCGGAAGACCCGGGGGTCCAGGGGGAGAAAGAGGCAGATATTCTGGTCTTTGCTTCCCTGGTATCCTGGAGATGGATACTGCTAGATTGGAGGGACTCAAAGCCCCCGAAGTCGGTGACCTGGCTAACTGACATGGCGAGCTTTTTCGGACTAGAGGAGATTAAGATCTCTGCTAGGGTTCGCTCGAGGGTGGCAACCATTCATCGACTTCTTCGCGGAGAATTAATCGTCAGCAGGGGGGTGTGTGGGGGTTAGGGTAGCGTAGAATAGGGGGTCAATTCGGCTGGTCTTGGCGAGTTGGGGGTTGATGATTGCACTATGTTTATTATTCTTTGTACATTGTTTTTATACTGTTGCTGTTTATAATGCCAAAATACCTCATTAAAATTGTTTATTTTTTAAAAAAAGTAATAGATTAAGACGCATTCCAATTAGTTGACTCATTTATGTTAAGTATCCAATAATTTACACTGATATGTAAAGGGGCTTCAGGTGGCCTTTGTGTCAGGTGATGTGATGTTAGAGTTTTGTGCAGAGTCTGTTAAAGTGAAATAAAGTTATTGGTGAAAAGGAGCAGAACTTTTGACTCTTTATACAATAGCAGCTAAACGTCTAACAGTACAAAGTACAGGCTTCAATAAAGGGTTAAAGTGAAGGGAACCCCAGGGCAGAATGTTTCCTAGATTTGGCAGCTCTGACTTTCAGATGCTTCCCCTGACTTGAAGTGTGCTCATTTTGTGCCGTTAAATATGTTGCCCAGATTATTGCAGCGCTGAGGCGATGGCTGGGTGGGCGAATCAGAGACTGCCTGTCTGCCAGCGATCTGTCATAGAACTTGTGCCTCTGCATTTTTTATACAAAGTGCCGCAAAACATGGCATCAAAATCTGCCATTGCCGTTGGCGGGTCAAACGCCACTTTACCCGCCCGAAATTGGACATTTCTGTCTTTTGCGACTATTCTGTCAATTGTGTTTGCACCATGGTCACCGGATAATGGTCAGCACCATTAACCTAGACTGATATTTAGTTTTCTTTTTCCTGGAGAACCCAGAGGCACTGACACCACCTGAACTTCCTGGTCTGTATGGTTCAGTTCCATGCTGAGTTGCTGTGGGAACTGTCATCAAAACAACCGTAATGTTTAAAAACGCACTAATTTTCCCCATGAGGTCGGTAGAAGCTGTATGAAGCTAATCGTATGAAACTGACTGACTTCACACAATAGGAGGCAATGTCCATTTGAAAAATTTTAACAATACTTTCCAAATCTCCTTTCAGGATCTTTAATTAAGTTATAGGTTTACATAGTATATTTGACCTAGATTAATAATTTCCTCATGCTTATTTGTCCTTAAGCGCACTAGGATTTCTGAGCACCAACAGGGATAAGTGCTCACTCAACTGTGGAATTATTATGTCCTTTTAGTTAAAGTGAAATATTCAGTTTGGTGCTAAATTTTAATTGTACTTATTGAAACATTTGACCTACAGGAATCTGTATGGACCATTCCCTAAGAACAAAAGGACATTGAAAGGTACTGTCACTAGTTTTCACAATAATACTATGAGGCAATGTACATCCTAAGATGAGAGTGATTCAGAAATAATTTTTAATAGTCATTTATATTTCTCTTTAAGTTATTTTCTTAATTGTTGACATCTCCAGCGTACTGGACACCATTTACAGGCAAGATAGATTACTCTGCCTGTGCCAGTGAATCAGAGATTATTAGCACAAGCTGGCTACGAGTCACTTGCTGTTGACCCCACTCCCATTTGGATTTGGGTTTATTGTCACGTTTACTGAGGTACAGTGAGAAGTGTTGTTCTGTGTACAGTCCAGACAGATCATTCCATACATGAAAAAACATAGGACATACGATAGGTACACAATGGCTTAATAGATACATAGACACAGACTGTTTCTTACTGTCTTGGGCCGAGCAGTTGCCAAACCAGGCTATGATGCAGCCAGATAGGATGCTTTCTATGGTGCATCTGTAAAAATTAGTGATAGAGTTAATGTGGACATGCTGAATTTCCTTAGATGCCTGAGGAAATATAGGCGCTGTTGTGCTTTCTTGGTCGTAGCTTCGACATGGGTGGGACCAGGACCAGGACAGATTGTTGGTGATGTGCATACTTAGGAATTTGAAGCTGTCAACCATCTCCACCTCGGCATCAATGATGCAGACAGGGGTGTGTACGATACTTTGCTTCCTGAAGTCAATGACCAGCTCCTTAGTTTTTTTGACATTGAGGGAGAGATTGTTGTTGTTACACCATGTCAGTAGGTTCTCCATCTCCCTCCTGCAGTTGAGAAGTGCCTAGTTTGTTTGGCTTCTACGAACATGTGAAATTGATGGGCAGAGGAAGCTCCATCAAGCATGTTCCATCCCATAATGTGAGAAGTATCATGACACACACACACACGCACACACGCACACACACACACCCACACAAACACGTGTTGCCTATAAAGACACATGCTTTCTGAGGCTTCAGGTGGCGCTCGCGAGCGGAGTGGCTGCGTTGGGTAGAGGCTCTCGCCGGTCCGCGATTTGTCGTACTTTTTCGGGGGTTTCCCCGTGGTTCTTTCTTCCCACAAAAGGGGAAGGGTTTCTTCGGCCTTTGGGGCCTGAGGGACAGGTGTTGGGTCGGTCCGGTTTGGAGCCGGTGAGGAGCCCCACGGGAGTGTCTAGCGGCTGGAGAGGGAGGCATCGACCCAGAGGTCGGATGTGAAGGCGGAGCTTGACACAAAGCGAGGCAATCGAGGTGGCAGGCCTGAGTCCAGAACGCTATGTAGAGGGGGACTCGAGCACACTGGGTGGCTCCCACTGAAAATGGACCTTTGAGGAGTTTGAAGTCCGGTCCCCGGAGGAAGAGATTTCCTGACTTTGGAATTTTTGGGGAAAAAATTTGTGAAAATAATTACTTAATTATTTTCGGATTGAAGAAAGAAAGAAGAAATAAGAAGTTGTTAGAGGATGCAAAAAGCAGTTAGGAAGAAGGAAGAAAACCCGGGTTCGCCGTTTAATGAGAAGGCCAGCAAAAGCGCGGACAAGATGGCGGATGTCAGACCGCATGGTGGGGCCACACTACTTACGGTGGAGAAGATGTTGGAGATGATGGCGGTGGAGCTGGAAAAGCAGTTTGCGAGGCATATGGAGGCTTTGAGGAAGGAGACGGCGGTCGCATTGAAATCGTTGGTGGAGGAGGCAATCGCCCGGTGAGGGTAGCTGTGGCAAAGACATCGGCCGAGGTATGAGAGCAGGGCGAGAAGGTGAAGGAAGTGGAGGAAGCCGTGTCGCAGCACAGCGACCAGCTCACCTTGATGGGGAACGAGCTGCGGAGAGTGGTGGAGGTCAACAGAGGACTCCGAGCAAAGCTTGAGGACTTGGAGAACCGCTCGAGGTGGCATAATCTGAGAATTGTGGGCTTGCCCGAAGGGACAGAGGGCCCATGGCTAACAGAGTACTTCGCTGAGAAGTTGGCGGAGCTGATGGGGGTGGGTGAAAACTCCTCCCAGTACGATCTGGACCGAGTTCATCGATCATTAAGGCCGAAGCCCAAGGTGAATGAGCCGCCAAGAGCAGTAATTATTTGCTTCCATAAATACTGCATGAAGGAGAACGTGTTAAGCTGGGCGAAGCAGAAGCGCGAGGTGCAGTGTGACGGTGCTGGAGTTCGGATCTATCAGGACTTGACGGTTGAATTGGCAAAAAGACGAGCGGCATTAGGGCGGGTGAAGGCGGCACTGTACAAGAAGTGGGTGCGATTTGGTATGGTGTACCCGGCAAAGCTGAGGGTAACATATAACGCCAAAGACTTTTATTTTTAGACAGCGGAGGCAACTGAGGCGTTCGTGAGTGCAGAAGGCTTGGGACAGACGTGAGGAGTGGAACTGGAAGAGAGACTGTGGACTGTTTGGGCAGCTGGAAAATGTATAAATGCTACAACTTTCTTTTTACTGATGTGTATTGTAATTTACTTCTGTTTGCATTGTAACAGAGTTCAGGTTAATAGTTGGGTGGATTTGCGTTCTGTGTTGC